>NC_090929.1:685901763-686204793 GCF_040938575.1 Ambystoma mexicanum | reverse complement strand
TCCAATAGCGATGGCCGTGTCCTGGCCACCTGGATGACAGATCCCTGGGGGCTACCTAGGGTGACACCTTCAGGTTTCTCACAGTACCCTGCCAGGGCTCCCTGAGACTGCTGATGGAGTCGGGGATGGTCTCTCAACATGGGAGACAGGTGCCCAAGGCCAGGGGCAGCAGCCCTGACCGCCCTGGAGCTCTGGCTGGGATACGTTACAGCTTTCCTCTCTGGGGATTGGTACACTGCCAGGGCTCCGTGGGACAGCTGCTGAACTTGGGGATGGTCGCCCAACATGGGAGCCAGGCGCCAAAGGCCGGGCACATCACCCCTGACCATCCAGGAGTTTTGACAGGCCTCCTTTACAGGTTTTCCCTCCAGGGAGGGATGGGGACCTTGCCTGGGCTCCCTCGGACCGCCGCTGAACTTGTGGACAGTCGACCAACAAGGGAGACAGGTGCCCAAGCTGGGAGGCAGCTCCGCTGGCCGTCCCAGAGCTGTGCTGCGGTACCACTTTTGCTTTCGGTAAAGGACGGGGACCTTGCCGGGGGTCCCTGGAAATGCTTCTGGACTTGGGGATGGTCGCCCAACCTACGAGACAGGTGCCGAAGGCCAGGGGCAGCAGCCTGACCTTCATGGGGCTCTGGCTGGGCTGCGTTACAGCTTTTCTCTCAGGGGAGGCATACTGCCAGGGCTCAGTGGGACTGCTGCTGAACTTGGGGACAGTCGTCCTACAAAGGAGACAGGTGCCCACGTGGGGCGGCAGCACCCCCGGCAGACCTAGAGCTCTGGCTGGCCTTAGTTACAGCTTTTCCCCTCTAGGGAGGGATAGGGACCCTCCTGGGGCTCCCTGGGGCTGGCGCTGATCATGGCGATGGTCGCCCAACATTGGAGACGGGCACCAAAGGGGCACATCATCCCCGACTGCTGAACTTGAAGATAGTCGACCAACAAGGGAGACAGGCGCCCGAGGCAGCACCACCGGCTGTCCCGGAACTCTGGCTGGCCTGCCTTACAGCATTTTCCTTCCGGGAAGGGACTGAGGACCCTGCCCAGGCTCACTGAGTCTGCCACTGGGCTTGGGAATGGTCGCCCAACATGGGAGACAGGTGCCCAAGGCCTGGGGCAGTAGCCCTGACCGTCGTCGAGCTCTGGCCCAGCTGCATTTCAGCTTTTCTCTCAGGAGAGGCATTGGCACACTACCAGGGTTCCCTGGTGGGGAGAAAAGCTGTAATGCAGGCCAGCCAGAGCTCCAGGATGGTCGGGGGTGATGTCTCTGGCCTTGGGCACCTGTCCCCAATATGGGTCGACCATTCCCATGTCCAGCGGTGGTTCCAGGGAGAGACACAAAAACAGAGTGTTAGAGGTTTTAGTAAAGGTAGTTTTGGTAAAATAGGCGCGAGAATTGAAAACAGAAATGCACTTTTGAAAATGACAAATGGGTTTGCTTACACTAGAGGATGACTATGAAGAAGCGAATACCACACAGGAATGTTACAGCCACTGGATCAGGGTGACCCACCCGATAAGGAAACTCGACTTCTCCAGATGAGAAAAGGATCAGCGCAAAGATAGTTCTAACACCAGTTCTGTCACGACCCTCGCCCAAAACCCCCTCTGGCAAACCCATTGGCCAGGTGGAGTCAGGACTCTGGCCTCTAGAGCCTGGCATCCTCTTCCAAAACCCTCTTGGGACCACTCCTGGCGCCTATGGCGCCAGGCTCATTCACCATGAAAAACATGTGCTTCGGAACTACTTAATGTGTTGTCAGCCAACATGGAGGCATCTACATAGCTTGGTTTCAAGGAACCAACCTATGCGGTCTAGTGTTTTGGGTGTGGTAGCCTAGGGACTACTTTACCTGGACTATTTTGTTGGGGCTATTTAAACCACACCCGAGCAAGACAACGCGCTTCACGTTACTTTGCAGCTTGCAACGTGACGCTCACCGTGTCCAGTTATTCCCTCGAACCTCGGAGAAGCAGAACCTGCAAGGAGACAAAAGGACCATCATTAGCAGCTGCATCTTATTTGCAGTCTTCATCTTTAGCCACTCGCAGCTACTGAGAACAGCTTCCTCGAATCTGCACACCTCCCGGACAGAACGACCTGAAAGAGGAAGATAGAGGCAACATTAAAGAAAGCAGTAGACATTTGCAAATTACGAACTGCTCAAAAGGCTTACCTGGCTGGTCGCCTCTCGGCTGGCACCACTCCGGACATTACACTTGCGCTGAAGAACACTGCGACCTACAAGGAAGGAAAACACAGGTTAGCAAAGGCAAGACTTTGCAGTGCTGCGCATAGCGCTTACTTACCGCATCATAGCGCTCTTAATGCGCCATCATTTACCAGCGGGGCTCAACCAAGCCAGTTGGCCGTGCTGAAGCTCCGCATACCTAAGGGAGAAAAAAGAGACATTTTAAACAAAGAAAGGCATGCAGGATAGCAACAAAACTAAAGAACAGCAATAAGACCTGCCTGAACAATATCAAACGGGCCGGCGTCAGTGAAGTAACTGGACCGCACATGCCCTTGAAAGACCACGCGCCCCTGCAAAGAAGACTGGACGGAGAGCATGCCTAACTCTACCACAAGGTGAGGAGAGGGGGCCAGAGGGACTGAAATCATACGGGGGTGGAGGGAGGATACTTACCCCAGTCGGTCAGTCTTGAACACAGTCCTCCTGTATTTTCAGGCAGAACCTTCCCCGCAGACCACATCAGGGCAAAGCTGAGAAGCATACCAGCGAGTAAACCGGCTGGGTGGCGTCCCTGTGGATACCAGGTGAGCGTAACAGGTTCTGAAGGAAAGGTAGGATGGGTTGGATAGGGATAAGACGAGGCAAAGATACTCCTAACAATACTTGTTATAAATTTAAAAAAAGATAGGATGGTTCTGAAATAGGGATAAGACTATGCAAAGTACATATGCTTTGGGATACAGTTCTTCCTATTTATACTCACTGGATACGTTTTAAATGGGACCGTCTGTTCTGGTCACGGATTGGGTCTGGTCTAGGAAAAACAGCACATCAGGCATGGGACTGGATCCTCTAGGCTGGTCGCCGGATTGGCACAGGACCTGCTCTCCTAGTCTGTGGTTTTTTGGATCAGCTAGATGGCGAGTTCCTCAGGCAAGCCTAGTGGTGGCAAGCCAGAGAATTTCTGGATACTTGTTCAAAATGGCCGCCTCACACCACACAGCGCTTTACTGAGTGGAGAGAATAAACTTAAGGATTGGGGGCTTGCTGGAAGTCAATAGTTTATATTGCTGGCAAGAGATTTACATCTGTATCTGGAAGAATATTTAAAGTTGGATGTAGAAAGCTGGATCAGAGTGCTTCACCGGAACAGGAAGGTGGCAGGATCAGTGCGTCCCTATGTGCTCTCAGCTGTCTCTATTTATGCCTTAAAATGACATCACAAAGGGGTGTATGGGCCGGCTTAGCTAGGCTTGCCCCTGTGAAAGGTGATTGGGTCAGAGTCTACTCCCTGCCTTGAATAGGAGGAGAGAAACAGAGTGTCATCTTTATGGTGTAATTTTATGATGCTGAGAATCCACCCCTAGCCACTGGAACAGTCTAATTTTGGCAAAATACATATTTACACATGTGCAACCTCTATAAAAATCACATACACAGATTGCACATGTTAAATAGCAGCTATTCCTCAAAACCCTGTAGCTGTGGGATCTTGTCTCCGCTTTCTACAGAATTTTGCCCTTTTCAGCATGAACACACTTTGCAGTTTTTCTGCAAATTTCCACAAGTGTGCATGTTTAACATAGGGATATGCGTGTAGATTTTCACAATCCTAACAGTAATACCGTTTGCAAAAAATAACATATCTTGCCGTTCCTGTCCAGAACATCGACACAGTTCTGCCGTCTTTTCACACGTGCAGCCAGAAATTAAATGAACTGTCATTTTTATATTTTTCACCATTTTGAATAGCAAGTTATGTCTTTTAAAAAGTGTTCTTTGTTCAAGTTTAGCAACAGATGGTTGCTTGGCTCCGCCTCTTTTTGTCTCCCTGCAGTCCAGGAGCATGCTCCTCCTTGTTTGTTCCTTCCAGAGGCCATTTACGACCCTCTTCACACTTCTAGTTTCCTGAGCTGAAGCTTATCATTGTTCCTTTGCTCTCTGTAGACCAGATTCTGTCCTACCCTGCAATTAACACTTCCCCGTGAGTTTCTGCTGAGGGGGAAGGTCCTCCTTCTGGTGAAAAAACCTGCTTTCCCAGTTTTTTTCAACTTCAGCCAAGCTAATTACTACTTAAACCTAACAAAACCCACATTTGTCGCATCACATACAAATACATTTCTTCCTTGTCCTTAAAATCTGTGGAATCAAAAGCACAACTAAAATCTGTATTCCTTTTTGGCAACAATCCTGTTTGCTAATTCAGCAGACCTTTGAGTTTTATGTCATTTTAAATTTGCCTTAGTACTCCTGACAGCTGTCATTCAGGTCGCCCCGGGTACTGAACCCAGATTTTGGCATAGAGGCTGTCAGTTTTCAGACTTTGTATTGTTTCACAATGTTTCATTTGAGACATGGATTTTAGCACCTGGCAAGATTGTGAATGTTGAAAGTGTTGTGTTATAGGCACTTTGGTGTTTTTGGCAACAAAGCAAATGACAATTGTAGGCACGTTTTTGGGTTTCTTTTGCAAAGTGCTGCTTCGCTCTCTGCACTCTGTTTGCTGGTTATGGAACCCACTGGCACATTTCTGCAGGGTGTGCTCCATTCCACTGCACATGCACCATGGGTGGCAGGTTGTGCATCCCTCTTTTTGTGTGCTGAAGCACACTTTTTTGTATGTTTTTGGCGTGCACAAGGGTTTTGCCACCATTGTTGCTATTTCTTTCCCCACAACTGGCAGGGTGATGCCGCATAGCATAGCGGAGTGGGTCAATACATCCCACAGAAGTTAAAACCTCCTAAAGCCAATCCCTGAGCAGTTTGTCTAATGGAAAATCTGGTTCCATGTAAAATTATATATTTTAATGTGCTTATTGTATAATATATATAATAGGTGAGATTGTTAAAATGTCTATTTAATTTCTTTCAAAAGATAGCATTACAATATTTTATATTGTGGCTCAGAACTGCACCATGTCGTTCCCTAGTTAGGGTTTTAACATTGTTTTCAAAACGGGAAGAGTTTGCACTTTCCATCTCGCTTTACAATCTTACGTGCATAACTATTACAATTATATTTACACATTTATAAAAGAACACCCTTATTGATATAGAGAATGAATAGTATCAATGTAGCCTGCTGCTTTGGGCAAATCTTGCACCACTTTACCTTTGAGGTACATGATTTCAAAATTACTTAGTTCACCCCAGTATATGGTACAACCCAAATGATTTTATTATAAGGTAGACCTCCTATATTTTTATTTTTGCATCAAAATACATATACAGATGATATCCGACTAAAACAACTTCTTTTCCTGTATGGGGTCTTGCCTTGGTTTCTCCAGGCGCACCGTCAAGGATCCTCACAGAAGGTTGGCGTTGTGGCTCAACGCCAAGGCCTCTACCCTGCATGGTAAGCAGGAGCATGCCTCACCCAGGACTGGCTGGTCCAAAGTGCGGGCTACTAAGTCCGTTGTGGGGCGCTCCACCCGTGGGGGGGCCAAGACCAGGCCAAGCTGCGAGTCATTGGTGTCGCCATGAAAGCGCGTCCTGAAACGGTCAGGGCGCGATCATCTTCACTGTCTGACTCTATCTCCAGTCATCGCTCCAGCTCCTCCTTGAAGAGGGAATCGGCTAACTCAGGGAAGCTGCGGGAGAAGCCAGAAAAGACCAAGGTGCAGGGTAAGGTGCCCAACCTGCCCCTCAAGGCCTAGGTGGAGAAAACCCTGGAGTAGAGGATGCCATCCCTAAGCCCCAAACTGACCCCTCAGGATGTGAAAACGGGGGGAGGGGGGGCAGTGGAGGCCTCAACCATGTTCTAGTGCACGGATATTTCTTCCTCGGACGAGGAGGACCTGGTGTCCGTTCACAGTCCCAGAGGACGTGAGGAACGACAAGGGCAGAAATGCCAAGGACGACTATGGCGGAAACCCTGATGGGGACGACGGGAATGCCGATGAAGACGTGGGCATATCCCCCATCACCCCCAACCCCCCCCCCCCCCCCCGACACCTCCCAGGGACCTATTGCTGTACATCCTTTCAACACTCCACATACTGGTGTTGGAGATCCAGAAAAGGATGCCGATGGCACCCCCGGCAGCAGCCCTGGTACCGGGCCCGCCGCCGGCTAAGAAGAGAAAATGGCACCCGACGCCACCTCAACAGCTGCACATGCCCCCACCACACCCTCACCCTCCCTAGGAACACGGGGACGGACACAGTGACTACGGACGACTGCAGTATTCTTCTGCCGCAGAGGGCTTCTTCCCCCGGACGAAGTGGTGGTTCCACGCCATGGTCGCCCGCGCCTCTAAGCTCAGGCCAGAAGAGACCAAGAAGGAAGGTTTCATTTACCAGCAACGGGAGGCCAAGAGGAAGACCATTCTGGCAGTGCCTTTACTGGACGACGTTTGGGATGAGGGCCTGCTGCTGATGAGAAACCCGGCCTCAGCCCTGGTCAAAGGGGACAGGCTTGAAAAGAAGTGCCAGAGTCTGCACCCAAGTGCCTATGGTTGCAGCACTCCCCAGGCTAGGTGGTCTTGGTGGCTGCGAGGAAGAAGTCTTCAAATCCCTCATCTTCAGCCTCTGTTCCCCAGACAGCGAGAGTAAGAAGTTGGACGCCGTGGGTAGGAAGGTGATCTACTCGGCAGCAAAGACCGTTCAGGCAGTGAATGCGCTTGCGTTCCTGGCCAGGTAGACAGGGAGCTGTGGAATAAGATGTCCCCGCTGCTGGAATTTCTCCCCGACGACAAATGGATCAAGGCTCTTGAGATCCTCCAGGAGGCCAAGGTGGCATCCGACCATGCCATCACTGTGGCCCTGGACATCATGTACAAGGGGTTCCGACAGATGGGGAACAGTGTCTGTCTCCATCATCATGGCTGCTTGTAAGCCACCAACTTCCTTCAGGAAGTCCAGACAAGGGTTCTGGACATGGCCTTCGAAGGGGACAACCTCTTTTGGAAGGCCGTCGGTGAATCATTGCAAGCCTTTAAGACCAGCAGACGGCCAGTGCCCTGGGCACGCTTCAGCAATATAGTCCTTATTTTTGTGCCTCAGGAGGGAAATCTGGCAGGTCGTCTAAGAGGTTTCGGCAGGGGATCATCTTCGTAGCGCCAGCCCTCCCGCTCCACGACCCAGGAGGCCCACAGGGGCCGTTCCAGGGCTTTCAGAGGTGGATGACGTCGCTCCCAAGGCAGCACGCAGGCCCAGAAGCAAGATTGAACCGGCCGGGACGTTGGCCCCCACCCTTGCATCCCAATGGGAGGTGGGTTGGCGAGCTATGTCAGCAAGTGGGAAAAGATCTCCACCTACCTATGGGTGCTGGACGTGCTCGCCCACGGACGCACTTTAGAGTTCCAGCAGAAGTATCTGCAGATACCACCAGTTGCCAGACAGGAGCAGCACTTCCCCCAGCTCCTTAAGTCAGCGCCCAGGGTGTTCACGAAGTTCCTGGCACCAGTGGCGGCCTATCTGCCTCTACAAAGGATGTCCAGGGAGGGCTGTGCCAAGTCCGCGCCAAGTCCAGCGAAGTAGCCATCGAACACAGAGGACCATCCGGCTGCTGACGGATCTGGGGTTCGCAGTCAACTATCCAAAATCTTGCTTGATACCATCACAGAACGCGCTGTTCCTGGGGGCCAGGCTTAACACTGTCTCCTGCCTGGCGGCCCCCTTGGAAGAGAGGATAGCAGCCATGCTGGGCAAGGTGCAACAGCTGTTGGCACTGAAGACCGCCACAGTGCGGACCATCAAGTCACTGCTCGGCATGATGTTGTGCATTTACCTGATCCGACTCTGCAGGTTGCGGATGCAACCTCTTCAGGAAAGCCTGGACGCTCGGTGGGTCCAGATGTCCAGATGCTTGGCAGACAAGATTGTTCTCGACCAGGAGTTTCCGTCAAGCGATAAGGTGGTGGGGCGTGCGCTCCAACATAGCCAGAGGCACAGATTTCCAGAGCCCCCCTTAGCAGGAGACGGTCACCATGGATGCTTTCCTGGAGGGCTCGGTACTCACACCGGAAGTCTCTACGCCAGAAGCCTGAGGCTACTGGAGGAGAGGGATCTCCGCATCAATGTCCTGGAACTGCTGCAGTGTTCTGGGCCCTCAAGTTGTTCCTTCCATCCCTCAAGGGCAAGGTGGTGAGGGTCTTCACGGACAATACCACCATGATGTTCTACATCAGGAAGCAAGGGGGTACCAAATCCCTGGTGCTCTCTAGAGAGGATTTGCATATGGCTAGACCCCCTTTGCAATGGCGCAGACGGGCTAAAAAAGGTGGTGTGGAAGGTGGCCCAGAGCAATGCCAGTGGTTCAGATTTTTTTCAAAACCTTCCACCCATCACTTTTGTGCTTACCCTCTCTCAAATAGCGAGAAAAAATGTATGTCCAGACGTGGGTCCCTTGCTCACTGCGCCATAGGGAACAAAGCTGCACCTCACTGAAGAGGCCCAACAAGGCCGAAACATGTCTGGGGTTGCTTGCGTTTCCATGCAGAGGGAACCTGGCCTAGCAGTTCGGGCTGGGCTGCTACCATTGGTGGCAGTACCTGACTGATTTGCATATGGCTGGACCCCTTTTGCAATGGCACAGACAGGCTAAAAAAGGGTGGTGTGGAAGGTTGCCCAGAGCAATGCCAGTGGTTGAGATTCATTCAAAACCTCCCCCCCCCCCCCAATCACTTTTGTGCTTCGGCTCTCTAGAGAAGCACAGGACTTGTGGCACTGGGCCATTGCCTAAGGGATGTTTCTCATTCTTTTTCACCTGGCCAGAGTCGAGAACGCCATAGCCGATTCCCTCAGCAGGGAGCTGTGCTCTTGCCACACGTGGGAGCTTTGACTTGATCAACTGGACAGCCTCTTCCTCAAATGGGGCAGACCCCAGATCAATCAGTTTGCCCCAGCGAAAAATTCCAAATGCCAGAAATTCATCAGCAGGTTCCGCCAGCCGAGGATCATGGGGGATGAGTTTCTTTACCGTGGGAAGGCCTCTTCCTGTACGCGTTCCCTCCGATGCCTCTCCTGCTGCGAGTCATCAATCAACTGAAATGGTGCTGATGCAGGATGATGCTCGTCGGCCCGGCACGGCCGAGGCAGATTTGGTACCCGGGCCTCCTCAGCCTGTCTGTCACCTCCAGTCAAGCTGCCAGTGGTTGTGAATCTGCTCACCAGAGAAGGAGGCGCAATCCTGCATCACGACCCAGGATTGATTAACCTGAAGGCTTCGGTCCTGCAGCCTTAGAGTTCGTAGGGTACTAGTTGCCAGCGGACTGCAGGGAGGTCCAAAGTGTTGTCGGCTCAGTGCTATGGACGCAAGTGGAAGCTTTTTGCTACGTGGTACCGGTCGCAGAAGATCAACCCTCTGAGGGTCACGGCCCCGCAGATTCTTCCGTACTTCTTGTCCTTTGCCAAGGTGGGGCTGGCGCACGCCTTTATCAAGGTGCATCTAGCGGCTATCTCCCGCTACACCCTGTCTCCTGGACGGTCTTCTCTTTGGTGCCACCATCTAGTCAAGGAGTTCCTCAAAGGACCAGGCCTGATTTGCATATAGTTTATCCCCTTCTGTAATGGCTTAGCAGGCTGAAAAACGATGGTCTGAAGGGCTGCCCAGAGCTGTGCCCATGGTTATTATTAATTCAAAACCTTCCAGCCATCACCTTTTTGTTTTGCTACAGTCACCCCGAGTGGGATGGTTATGCCCAGGAGTGGGTGCCAAGTCTGCCACGCCTAGAGACCCAAGCTACTCCTCACTGATGACGCCCAACAAGGCTGAAACATGTCTGGGAATGCTTGTGGTCTTGTTCAGGTGAGATGTGACCTAGCAGTTCGGGCTGGACTGCCCATTTTGGGGTAGGGCCAAGCCTGATTTGCTTATTATTTTTCTCCTTCTGTAATGGCTTGGCAGGCTGAAAACAATGGTCTGGATTAATTCAATACCTTCCACCCAGCACCTTTTTGTTTTGCTAAAATCTCCCTCTACACCAGGTCTCCAGGACGGTCTTCTCTTTGGTGCCAGCGTCTAGTCAAGGAGTTCCTCAAAGGACTGTTTCAATCATTCCCGCTGGTGAAGGCACTTGCCCCGGCGTGGGAACTCAACGTGGTGCTGACGAGGCTCATGGGGGCTGCCTTTCGAGCCTATGCATGATGCCCCTCTCAAGTTCCTTTCATGGAAGACTGCTTTTCTTGTGGCCATCTCCTCTGCCAGGAGGGTAGGGGGATCCAGGCCCTTTCCTGCAAACTGCCTTATCAGACTTTTCACTACACAAGGGTGGTGCTGCGTGCACACCCTTCTTTCATGCCAAAGGTTCAGTCGGAATCCCACCTCAGCAAGCCTTTGGCGTTTCCTGTGTTTTTTCCAAAACCTTTGTCACCTGCTGAAAGGACTTTGCACTCGCTGGATGTGGCTTGTGCGCTGAAGTTCTTTGTGGCACGCACAAAGAGTTTCCGGAAGACGTCTCAACTATTCGTGAACTTTGGTCCTGTGATCGATGGGAGGAGGGCCTTGTCCAAGGCTTCCATCTCCAGGTGGCTGTCCGGCTGCATCACACAGTCACCGGTTGGCAAACTGACCGCTGCCCGGCTGTCGGAGAGCCCATTCCACCAGTTCGATCGATGCGACGACAGAGTTCCTGTTTGGTGTGTCCCTGCTGGACATCTGCAGGGCTGCTACTTAGAGGTCCATGCACACCTTCACAAGATTCTACTGCGTCAACAGGAATTCCAGAGAGGAGTCCAGGGCCGGCCAAGCAGTCCTATGCAACCTGTTTGCTTGAAGGTGAGCCTGTTCCAGAGGTAAGAGTATTTGTTTCTGTTGAGCCTTGCCACCTCCCGTGGTTGTGTAATGTTGTACTGCTATGTATTCTTTATTCATGTGAATCCATGCCAGACCCCATGCTAGAGAAGGAGTAAGTTACTTACCTGTAACTGTTGTTCTCCAGCATGCGTCTGGCAGGGATTCACATGCAAACCCTGCCCTCCGCGGCTCTTCTTGGTCATACTGACACTTCACGTGCTACCAAATCTGAAGATGACTGCCAGAGGAGGGGCTTGGGGAGAGGACAGTCATTGGCTGGGGGCAGTATGACCCAGAGCTCAGTGATTGGTTTGTAGGAGTAAAGACAGTTTGGAAGTGAAAATGTTTTTTCTTTTACCAAGGATTCCTGGCCTGACGGGGAATATTCATGAGCATGTGAATCCATGCTGGAGAACAGCAGGTTCCTTCCACATCCCCATTCATCGCAAACAAAGGCAGTTCCTGTATTTTGTTGTCCATGGGCGGCATTACCAATTCAAGGCCCTTCCCGGCTTGAAATCTGATTTGAGGGTGTTCACCAAATGCATTCTAGAGAAGGCTCAGCAGCTGGTGGCAGCATCCATCGCAATAGTCTGGTCCATCGAATCCCTGTTGGGCATGATGTCCTCCTGCACCCCTCTGCTTCCCTTTTGCAGACTCCAAATGCGGCTCCTCCAGGAATTTCTAGACACCGGCCGGCAGCATTTCACAGACAGGCACATGGACAGACTAGATCCCCCTCAATCAGGCCTTCGGTCAAGCTATTCATTGGTGGTTGGTTCGACCACACCTCACTCAAGACGCCCCGTTCCAGATCCCTCCGTACCAGGCTACAGTCGCTACCAACGCCTCTCTGGAGGGTTGGGGAGCCCACACAGGACATTCTCACGCCCTAGGCATCTGGCTCCCTAAGGAAAAGGAATTACACATCAATGTCCTGGGGGGCGGGGGGGGGTCTCTTCAGGACTTTACCACCTGTGAGGGCTCCTGGACCGGCTTGGTAACTGAACATGCCCCTGCCTAAGCTCATAGGGCCTATGTTTGAAACAATGAATCGTGCCCCTTTGAAGTTTCTATCGTGGAAGACCGCTTTCCTGATGACGATCACCTCGGCCAGGCGGGTCAGGGAAATGATGGCCCTCTCCTATAAGCAGCCGTATTTGTCCTTCCACGCTTCTTAGATGGTGCTGCGGACTCATACGCCCTTCATGCCAAAGATTCAATCGCCCTTTCATCTCAACAAGCCTTTGGTTCTGCCAGTTTCCTCTGTGAGCTCTTCTACGCCTGCTAAAAGGGCGTTGCATTCGCTGGACATTGCTCGTGCCCTCAAGTTCTACGTAGCACGCACTAAAGACTTTCAGAATTGTCTCAGCGTTTTGTCAATTTTGGACCTTTGGGACTTGGGAAGGCCCTGTCTAAGGCTTGCATATCCAGGTGGGCTGGCTGTATCATGCATTGGTATTGTCTGGCCAACAGACTGCTTCCAAGCCGGTCGAGAGCCCACTCCACCAGAGCCATTGCAGCAACAACAGCATTTTGCTCTGGTGTTTTCCTACTCAACATCTGCAGTGCTGCTACATGGAGGTCCACCCACACTGTCATGAAATTCTACCGTGTCGACAGGTATTCCAGGGAGTCCTGATTCTTGTGACACTTAACTCTCAAGTGCATGTGCGTTAAGTTGTTGATTTTCAACAATGCCTTTCAAATTCTTCTGGTACATGACGATGAGAGTTGCCCAAAATATGAAGAAGATAGTGATATACATCCTACCATGCTGCAGGCGATCTCAGATAGGGCTAAGTGAAGAATGCCTTTTAACTTCACCCTAGTTTGCAATGTGACTTGAATATACAGGATTACCTGCCAAAAGTAATTGATTTCACCCGCCTTGGACACTGAAAAAGCTGGTACATATTGTACATATTGTAGCACGTATTTTTGCTTGTGCCGAGTTGTAACTGATGGCTAATATCAGCTATTTACAGGGGTAAATTTCTGTAATATAGTATAAATAGTAAAACTAATACTGCTTTATTTCTCTGAGAAATTATATCTTTGAAAACCAAAGGATTCTATTAGGAACTGCGAAAAGGTGTGGCGTTATGCATTGGAGACGCAAGCATCTTCTGCCTTCCCATGTCAATAAAGCTGCCAACAGATCCCCAAGGGAGTGTTGACTTTCCTCACAATGACGCAGCTTAGTATTTTGGGATAGAGCTACACAAACTAGTTGTGTGAATGGGCGGGGTGAATGCCAACATGCTCTCTACCAGCTGAAAGAGAGAGGTTGGGCAAAGCGTTATCAACAGTCACAATTACCAGTTCCACAATTCAAGGCAACAACCAATCAGCATGTCCCAATGGCAATCTGGGATGTAGCACAAAGGATCGCAATGACCAGTTGTAGCCAAAATCCAATAGCGAGTTCAATGAGCGATCCTGGGTCACAGCACATAGGTAAACACATAAATTAACTTCCACAAAGCAAAGACTTCACATTGTGAGATGCCAGCAGCGAAGTGGTGACCCATGGCTGACCTCTGGTTTCCACTTTTGTTTCGTAGTCTCTCCCGATGTGGGATTGGTCGTTCCTACACTGAGTGTGATGACATAGGCGGTGCACTCGACATTGGTAGATGTGGGTACCCCGGCGACGGCGCTTCATTAATCTCTAGTGAAGTTTCCATTTTCGCACCCACAGATGGGTCTTTGATGTCCCCCTAAGCCGTGATACCCTGTTCCTGACACATGTGATTGCTTAAACGTGTGAGTGTTTTTCTCTGGTGGCTGCATGTGTCAACAGAGCAGCGTGCTATGGTTCATGCAGTGAGAGCAAGTCACTCGTTCAGGTATGATTTTCTGTTACCACAAGGTACATTGGCCTTGACCAATAAAGTTAGATCACAGTGTTCAAGGCATGTGAAATTAAATGATACTTGGTAGAAAAGAGGGTTATAATACATTGCTTTGGGGTGCAGACCAAGTTTCCTGACAATTATCTCCTCATTAGTTTTCCTTGTCAGTACGCTGTAAAGAACTGTGGACTTTGAATAATGGAGATTAACGTTGTGATCTGGTAATTCATGAAGAAACTGAGAGGAGTGTGATGGGGCGGCCCGCCACATATGACCACCCCGAGTAGTTCCAAGGTTGTTTATTAGCACTTTACATATAGTTTGGGCCAAGGGTCCTCTGGAAAACCATTTACAGGGGTGTTGAGGAAAATTGGCGTGAGAGCTTTACCCTCTCAATCTCACTCTCGCTGTTTTTCCCCCCTACCTAGCTCAGGTGTCCTTAGCAGGGATGCTAGTCACTATTTGATTAGTGACCCCCGTCTGACTTTTGTCTACCTTGGTCTACTGGTGGTTACCTAAATCGGTGGCTGCATAACTTCATTGTGATCCTCTAATCTTTCCCTGACCTATCCTGCTTAGTTTTCGAGGGAGTTGGGGATGGTGCCTTCTTTTGCCCGGTTTCCCTTTCACTTGTGTCTCATCCGCTCGTACCTCACCCTTTACTGTACTGGCCGCCCAGATCTTCTCCTCTCGCCATCTGCTGTGCATTGGCTCTCACTCAAGCTACCTCCACTGTTCGATATTTGTTCTCCTCCTGTTTCTCAAAACCTTTACTTACTATGGTTGTTACATCCTACTATCTTTATCTTCTCCCTCCTACACTCCCTCTGTACCTCTACACTCCTCTGCTACTATTATCACTTCTCAGTTCCGAACACCACTCGTTCTGCTACTAGCACTCCCTCTCACTACTGTGACCGCTCTGCTCTACTACAGCTAATGCCCACACTCATCTCTCACTACTACCAACCACCACTCTACTACCTCTTTTACTTCCAAGCTTATCCTTCATAGTTGCTACCACTACATAATCTCTCACTCTCTACTATCACTTTCAACACTTAAAATACTGTTGCAACCAGTACTTCCACTATCTCTACTCCCACCTACTGCTACCTTCTACATTGTTCTCTATCGCTATCCCACCCATCCCTTAATCTCACACACAAAAACTCCACAAACCTCCTCTCTCCAATAGCATCCGCACTTGTTTCATTCGAACTTCCTCTGATCTCTTGGACGTCTGCTGCCACCTCCTGTCCTTACTCAACTAACCAACACTGCAAACTCAAACCTCCCTGGGTTGGATACTAACCCTATCCAATGACTTACCTTCCTTGAGGTGGTAGGACAGGGGAAGGCTTGGGAGGCTTCATAAGGGCTAGTAAGACCCACCCCTTTCCATTAACCTGCATTATTCCTTGCAGAGAAAAGTCTATTCTTTGCAGGGGTCTGTTGCCTGTGTTTTTTTTTTATATTGAAATTCCTGGTGAACTAGTGAATCGTCTCTGGCCTTCTTGGAGGCCTTTCCCTGGTGGTTTAGTGGCTTTCCCTATATGCACGGGCCCCAGCTGACACTGCCAACTGGAGCCGTGCTTTTCTCCCCTTTGTGACTGGTGTTGTCCTAGCTGCCGCATCCCAGAACGTAGGGTTGGAGTCAGTCTGTGGCCTGCCTGTGACCGGTGTGGTCATGTTAGGAGCACCATGTGGCATCCTGGCATGGTCTTCCTTATTTGTTTGTGTTTGGGCTCGCCTTGCCTCCGCTGCCTCGTCTGGCTGCTTTCTGCTGCGGCCTGCGCTTTTTGCACTGGCTCCTGATGTTGCAGCGCGACAGTCTTCTGTTGTGGCCCTGCAGCCTCTTCTTCTTGTCGCGGCAGGTATACTGACATTATACTAGTATGCTTGTGCATGCACACCCTAAGTTTAATGAAAATGTGGTGTTCCCTTTACAAGTCCCTTAAAGGGTAAATATTTAGTTACAATCATGGTGCGGGGGAGGAGGATACCCTGGCACACAGGCGGTATAGACACATTCATTTGAGTGAGTTCCCAAAACGGAGAACTCCCGTCCCCTGCACACTATCTCAGGCCTAGATGCCAAATAGTTGCGTGTGTAAAACACCAAAATGACCAGTGTTCTGGTAGCTTAGCAACTCTTCTGGCGATAGAAACATTTGCATATGGAAAGTCCATATACATTTATTCACACATGTATTACTTTGAGAAAAAAAAATGTGAATTTTGAATTCAAAACTGAAAAGCTAAGTAACAAGGTCCAACACGTTTCGAGAATTTCTCTCTTCGTCAGGGGGAATTTTCAGTACATTTGTCTAGAAAATATCCAACAAGAATTATAAGTGGTTGACCATTTCTCCTTGATAACTAAATAACATAATAACATGGTGTTTTCACTATACGGTATTCAATAGTAAGGTAACTCATAATTTCGGAGTGTTTTAAAGTTTACCGCTATGCTGACCTTCTAGTCATTTGATATGACATTCATCGATCCTAGCTCAAATCAAATAACGGTAATCAGAAAAATTGAATAAAGATGTGACATGGGTGCATGTGACAAGTCAATGATGTAAATCCTGAGATTTCGATCTAATCGTCTATATTTCGACCAGTCCTTGACCTGTGGAAATAAATGATCTACTCAATGGATGTGTTCCAAACCTCTTAACTTTATGTCCAAACATTGTTCTATTATTCCTTATTTGGGCATGCAGTTTCCCACGAAAGCTGCTGCTTTGCGGGTCCCTGCAGGTCATGTGTATGAGTACCCAGGAAATGGGCTGGGACTGTCTGGTCCACACTACTGGTGCCAGGGTGTCTGGTGGGCACGAGAGTTTGAGAACCCCAGTGGTCCCTGATTGGACCATTGCTGGTGTGCATGCATGGAACAGATCTTGCCATTTGTGGCCTGAGTGTGAGCCCTCAGCTCACTGTGGATAAGAGGGGGCCTGCATTAAATTCAGCAGATCGGAAACAGATTCAAACTGATCTGACGAAGGAACCAAGAATCCTGAGGTGCAGACCAAAGGATGATCCTGAGGGGTTCCCCGCTCCATGTGATCCTCCCATGATGCACCACCCCCAGGGAGACTATTGGACTGTGGCTGCACCGCTGTGGCCCCATTGGAAGGGTTCCCCTCCCACCACTATAGAACGGATGACATCCAAGGATTTATCACAATACCTAGGGTTCTTTGTACGTGAATCTTCTCAGTTTGGTTTTTATTCTGCCATCAGTTGGTCGCATGTGACGGTACAGAAAGCAGTTAGACATTGCACACTTCTCGATGCCTACCAGTACACACTTTCAACACTGATTGTGCAACTCTTGACTCTGGTAAACATCAAAGACAGCCCTGCATATCTGAAAATAATGAATGATTGAAGAGTAGCGATTCCGGTTGTTTTCAACTGACACCTAGTGTTACAGTAGCGAGAGTGGAGTTTGATGTTTTCACCGAGATTGAGTTCACACCCTACAACACTTGTGTTCATAGGCTGACTGTTTCTTCTTGCAAATGGAGAATACACAATGAGTTTTTTGCCGACTGCAACTCTTGGAAGGACGCACACAAGGTCTGCAATGATTGCCTGCCCTGTGATCACGCTGATGTAAAGTGTTTATTGTGCAAAACATTTCAACCAAAAAACTTTAAATAATGCTGGGTGAATTTTGGGCCAGCCTACGCCTTGCAAGCCGAGACCTCGGAACACACGACTTCCTTCTCATAGCTGATTTTAGTTGAACCTATGGAAGGAGATGATTCTGGGCCTTAGGAAGAGGATACCACAGGGACCCCCCTACAGTTGTCGCTATTTTTCAGTGGGCCCACTCATCTAGCGGAAAGGTACCCCTTCTCTCCCCCCATGAAGACTCCCAACACCAGCAAAATGAAAGGCTAAACGACATTAGTCCTCAGGTGGCGAGACGCTGACTCACAAGGCAAGCACAGAGATAGTGTATTGCAGAAATGTGTGAAAACTGGTCCCCCAAATGACATGCACACAGCAAGATGTACTCTAAAAACTGTACAGACTTCAACCAGGGTAATATTTATAAAAACCAAATGGCTAGATGCAAGGAAGTTGCCTCCGTAATGAGAGATCATTTTGGTAATTTTTAATTGGGTAGAACCAACATGCAATACTTCAGTTTCAAAGTTTGCACAGCCAACAACTGTTTCGACCTTATGGTGTTTATCAATGCAGTCAGAAATTATGTAATAAATTCCCTGACATTCTGAAAATTCCAGAGATAGGGGAGAGAGGGAGACAAAACAGAAGGGAAAAGAAAAAAAAGACTAGAAAAGAGGATTAATAGTTCATTGCTACATTTTGAAGTGACCTTTATAACCGCTGTTGATCTCCAAACAACTTAACAAGTTCACCAACCTTCCCAGACACCTGTGATCGGTCACACAAATCATAATGCCGTGTGGTGAAACCATTCCAGGGTGCGTCCACATTGAACTCATAAAGACCACCTAATTCAAGAACAGTGTCCACTCAAATTCTGTATAGTCCTAATTTCACTTATGTCATACCTAATTATTGAAGACCTTCAATTTACCAAAAGTAGAAATGCACCAAAAACTATTTTTCAAGCTTTTATCTTGATTTAATCCTGCGACCAAGTGAGGCTGCTAAAAAGCCATGTTGCAGAACACCTCAGATTCTGAAAAAATGATTGAGACCTAGGATCTCTAGGATCTTCAAGACCATCTAGAACAAGTGCAATGGCTCATCAGATAAGAGCTTACTTGGAAAGTACTCCTGACATTTATGGTAATTTTATAATCTTAGTCACTTGCTAATTTTATCCGTCTACAAAAGCTTTTTCAAAAAGTTCTAATAATGATGGAAAAAACTACAATGTCCTAATGTGCAAAAAGAAACCAGTATTTAAATATCCAGATTGATCGTTGACCATCTTAACTAAATGAAAGTTATTTGGCTCAATTGTGCCCAAGTGGGCCCTATTTGGCGTCCTGCATGTTTGCAACAGTCATATTGAAACATCAATACTAAATATATTTAATGACGTCACATCTGTGTGTGACGTCACGTACTTCCCAACCGGTCAGTAGACAAGTAATCTTTCTTACTCTTACGTCCCGTCCCCTTTCCTCCATACTGCATGGGCGTCCCTTCTAAGGGACGGGAGACAGAACCTTTTTCACCAGAAAAAACCTTTTGCCTTTAAATTTAGATGCGTGCGGGGGTGCGGCCCTGGGTGCATGCGCTGCCCTGACTCCGCCCTCCAGCGCCAGTCCTCAGTTCCCTTTTCCGCGTCGACGGGAACAGGCCGAATTCACAAGCACTCCTGGATTTGGCTTCGGCCATGTAATTCCACTTGTGGATACTTCTTCTGTCTTTTATCATACAGGTACTCGGTCCTCGGGCATCACGCTCCTCCCCGGCGCATGTTGACTTCCACAGGGTTCAGCAGGTGTCCATCCTTTGACGGGCTCTTCCCAACTTCAGACCCCCACGCCGCCC
This sequence comes from Ambystoma mexicanum, assembly GCF_040938575.1. NCBI lineage: Eukaryota > Metazoa > Chordata > Amphibia > Caudata > Ambystomatidae > Ambystoma > Ambystoma mexicanum. Next base: position 686,185,485 of record NC_090929.1, on the reverse strand, counting down.
TCTGCCTACGTTGCCTTGGCCCAGACCATGGTTGGCTAGCTCGTACAGCGTGCAACGCCCTGTAATCGAGGTCTCTGAAGAACAGACTAGCCAGGTGGAGGGAGCTCTTCCAGAAGTCGCCTCCAGAGAGGACCTCAAGGACTTCGTGAAACATCGATCCAGGCCCAAGGTAGGGCCTCTATTTTCCATCACACCCCGCAAGCAAGACTCCTTCCCAAGGACTCGCCTGCGCGGGAGGGACCTCTCAGGTCCACGTACCAGCACATGCACCAAGGCTGTGCCAGCTACCGGCCTGCATGCTTGAGGGATCCTCGGATCCTCCTGTTGACAGTGCTGAGGGACCGGAAGGTTCTTTTACCGGGTCTTCACACGAGGGACTCCGCCCTTGTACCGCAAATAAGTCTGAGGGGGGACCTACTGGACCCTGGGCCGAGGGTGTCGCACCTACCGGGACTAGGCCCGAGGAGCGGGGTAGGCCTCGCGATCCACACTCAAGAGTCCTTGAGGAGGCTCAGCGAGCCGAGCAACACGACGTAGGCACGTGGCAGGCACCTCAACAAAATGGCCGCAGTGCCAGACATCTGCACCCGTCGGACACCATTCCAGGAGTTCGGCGAAGAACGATTGTCAAGGTGGGACTGGGCTCAACCAGGTATGTGGCCTACAGCCTATCCTTCATTTGCGCAGGGCAGGTTCCCGCTGCGTCTGTATGCGCAGGGTATGCTGCGGCTCCAGCAGCCTTCCGCTACCCTGCCTATATCCCCTACCATTCCGGCCTGTGAAGACGGGTTCTTTGAGACGTTCCTCGGGCTCATGAAGTCCCCTCGGATCGGGGGTTATCCTTAAGGATGCCCTCAGGGACGTGCTCCCTCTAAATGCTTCCAGCACCTCTGGCGCAGCCTCTGGCCCCCTAGCCGATTCCTCAGGCGGTTCCATACCAGCCTCCTCCACAGCCTCCGGCTCCAGACCTGGTACACCAGCCGCCGGCTCCTGCTACTCCCCTCTCCGACGGAGGATCCTCCTTCACCCACAGGACATGGATGAGGAGGAAGACCCTGACACGCCCTCGTCTGCCAAGGCCTTCCACGAACGTCTTGCAGGGCTGGTGGAGTACCTGGGCATGCCTCAACCTGAGATCGAGCAACCAGCAGAGGGGGTCCTTGCTGAAGTCCTCACACGACGCATCTCTGCCAAAACAGCAGACCGATGTAGACTCCCTGGCCAAACAGGGTTGGCTCAAGCCCCACTCTACCCAGCCAATCAATCTACACCTGGACGCCAAGTACAGGCAGATGGAGGGGGATACACTCTTGCTATCGGCCCATCCTCAGTCACACTCCTCGGTGATCGCTGCGGAATCACTATACTCCAAGCCTCAGTCATCCTCGGCCACCTCCTCCTCTGTGACGCTGCTAGGCAAGGAGGAGATTTTCTTGGAGGCTTACGGGAAGAAGCTGCATTCCCACACGTCCTTGCATCTTCGTCAGGCCAACGCCAATGCCGTGCTGGCTGCTGCTCACCAGAAGTTATGGCGGGAAATTGCGGACTTCCTCCCAGAACTCCCTACGCAGAGCCAATCCCGTTTCAAGGCGGGACTGGCTGAGGCCAAGCTGGTGGCGCAGGACCTCATGGAGTCCACTGTGGCCCATATTGACACCTCTGGCCGTGCCATCTGTATCGCCACAGACATGAAGACAGCCTGGCTCCGTGCAAAGAATTTCAACCCGGATGTCCAGGAACGCATATTAGACCTGCTGTTTTAAGGGGGGGGTGGGCCTCTTCCACTCCACCCTGGATGAGGAGCTGGACAAAAAGAAAAACGGCTCACAAACGGCTAAGTCTTTATCCATCCTGACAGACCACGCGCCCAAAGCGTCCACCCAGTCACAGCCGCTCCGACAAGGGGCATACGTACGGTGCGTTCCGTGGCTTCCAGGAATGGTGGTCCAGTCAGCCGCGTTGCTCGCTGACTCCAAATCGGCACAAGCAACAAAGGGGGTGGGGGGAAAGGGCTTTTTCCCTTCCCCCTCCTCCGCGTCAGCTTCTGAGGGAAAGAAGGCATGACACGCCCCTCCAGGTCCACGTGTCTCCAGTGGGGGGACAGGCTGGCTCTCCATGCCCATTTCTGGTGCCAGAATTTCACAGACCCCTGGATCCTCTCCGTAGTATCCACAGAGTACTGCCTACCCATCCCATCCCAGCCTCGCCTCCCTCCTCCCTCCTCCACTCCCTCAAGTTGGGACAGCAATTCTTCTGGCAGAGATCCGGTCGTTTGTAGAGGGCCAGGCCGTGGAGGAAGTCCCAGCCTCCCAGCAAGGCTTGGGCTTTTACTCCAGGATTTTCGCCATTCAGAAAAAGAACGATGCGGGCCTGAAGTTGTGCTGGACCTTTCCACCCTCAACCTCTCATTACCTCTACAAAAATTCAAGATGGTTATGCCAGTTTTCATAGCGGAGATATTGTGCAAGGGAGACTGGATGTGCTCCCTGGATCTGAAGGACGCGTACCGACACGTCCCGATTTGGCAGTCCCATCATTCTTTCCTACGGTTCAGGATCATGGGATACCATTTCCAATACAAGGTCCTTCCATTTGGCCTAGACTCTGCCCCCAGGGTCTTTACCAGACTCATGAATACTGTGGCTGCCCTCCTCAGAGCGCAGGGCCTCCACATCTACCCGTACCTCGACGACTGGCTCGTCACGGCTACTTCCCCGGAAGCGTTTCACCACTCTTCCATGCCCTTATGAACACACTGCACGATCTGGGCTTTTCGCTCAATCTCAAGAAGTCGCAGCTGCAGCACACGCAGACTGACGTTCTTCGGCCTCATCTGGGACACGTGCTCCGAGAAGGTGTTTCCGTCGGAGGACAAGATCTCGGCCATCAGGAAGGCCACCACTCACTTCCTCAGCAGGGAGGTGACCGCGCCTGGTGGTACCAGCATCTACTGGGTCTCTTGGCGGTGGTCCTATTAGCTGTCCCGCACACGAGACTGAGGAGGATTCAGCAACACTTCACGGCTTCATGGCACCAGGAGTGGGACTCTCAATCCGAGATGATCAACGTTCCTCCATCTCTCCGCCCGGACCTCACATGATGGTCCAGGGACTGCAACCTACTGATGGGCAAGCCCTTCTGTCCTCCCACCCAGCAGGTCACCATCACCACAGACTCCTCGCTCGAAAAGACAGAAAAAGGTTGTCTTCCGTCCCTTGGAAGGGACGCCCATGCAGTATGGAGGAAAGGGCACTAAGAGTATGTTAGTCACTATAGTGAGTAACTTATAATTACTTCCATCTCAAATGACTCTTTTTTTTCAGTTAAATCCAATTCATACCCGAATTAACCACGGGTGAACCACATATACTCACAGGGATATCACAGATTAAAAACTGGACAAAGTCCCATGCACAGATCTGTTGAATGAGTAACATAAAATAAGAGGGGATAATAACAGATCATTATTCTGAGAAGTGGCATGACATCTAATATAACATTTGAAAAATGGATTATTGTTGACATTCAAATGAAAATGAATAAATGAGAACAGGCAAACTTGATCTAACGCACGGGTGCACAATTTACTGCCTGCGGGCCAGTTGCGGCCCGCCCTGCAGTTTTGTCCGGCCCGCGAGGAACAAAGACTTTCCTAATGGAGGGCGGCCTGCAAGCAGCATTGGCAGCCCTCCATTAGGAAAGTCTCTGTAACTCTTCTGGGCCGGACAAAACACTGGCCCTCATTGGCTCAGAGCACACGTACCACGTGGCTCCTACGAGTGTGTGCTGCACCAATGGAGGGCCAGCACTACGGCTGGTGTGGCCAGTAAGGCTTGATGCCAGAAGGCATTTCAGCCTTGCCATGGCCACGCCAGCCGTAGTGCCAGAGACCTCGCCAGCGTTACAGCTAGACTGCCTTCCAGCACGTCCGTTAAGTGGGGGAGTTGGGGGGTGGGGGGGTGCTGTTTGCTTGTTTGTGTGTCAGGTATGTCCTGCCTGTATGTTTGTGTGTATGTTGAGATGCGTGGGTGGGTGGTGTTGGGTCTGCCTGAGGGTGTGTTTTTGTGAAGGGCTGTGTATGTTGAGATGCAGGGTTTGGGGGGGGGGGGGTGTCGGGTCTGCCGGAGTGCGTGTTTTTGTGAAGTGCTGTGTATGTTGAGATGCAGGGTGGGGGTTTGGGTCTGTATTGGTGTATGCTTGTGAGTTTGTGTGCTGAGTTGGTGTCTGGGGGGCTCGGGATTGTATGGGTGCATGGTGCATGGTGTATTGGTGTATGCTTGTGAGTTTGTGTGCTGAGTTGGGGGGGCTCGGGTTTGTATGGGTGCAAGGTGTATGCTTTTGAGTTTCTATGCTGAGTTGGTGGTGGGGTTCGGGTCTGTATGGGTGCATGGTGTATGCTGCTTAGTCTATATGCAGGGGTGGGAGTGGGGGTTTGGGGTCTGTATGGGTATGTATGCATGGTGCATGCTTGGTGGCATGAGGCACAGTGTCTGGTTGGGGGCCATGTGGCATAGTGTTTGGTTGAGGGGTGGGTGTCATGGGGCATAGTGTTTGGTTGAGGGCAGGGTGTCATGGGGCATAGTGTTTGGTTGAGGGGTGGGTGTCATGGGGCATAGTGTTTGGTTAAGGGGTGGGTGCCATGGGGCATAGTGTTTGTTTGAGGGCTGGGGGACATGGGGCATAGTGTTTGTTTGGGGGTTGGGGTCATGGGGCATAGTGTTTGGTTGAGGGGTGGGGGCCATGGGGCATAGTGTCGCACCCCAAGAGGGATCCAAATAATAAAGCTAAAACAGGCACAGTTAGATCTACATCCTTTGCTTTTTGTGGAAACTTAACTCAACGAAGGCCACACTCCTCTTGGGCAACCCAAACAGCAAAGTATAGCAGTCCAAAATAACGGAATGTCCAATCAAGGGTCAATAAAATATATATAATTTAATTAGACTATGCAATAACTAAATAGAAATAAATGATAACAATGGAAAATGTATAGTACAAAATGTAAGTTTGAAACACAAATAAAAATCGTTACACCTCAAAAACATTCTTTTTCCATGTGTTTAACATAAATTGGGGGTTGAAAAAGCCGCCTGCCATGCCCCCCCTACTGTCCCACCCACATTTACTTTTCGGCCCACTATAGCCATCATGTAAGGTACTTTCAGCCCTCTGTCAAAATCGGTTGTGCACCCCTGAAGTCCCTGCAAATAGTTAAATGTAGCAAAACCTGGGATACATAATATTTAAAAATGTATATTCATTTTGGTACAAAATTGTACATAATATCATGCATCACAAAAACACAGTGTACCAATATGGATTCCGGGAGCTCATTAGCTCAAATATGAAACATGACACATTTGAAATTAAATAAATATAACCTCTAAGGGGTATCATGTAGTGAACCAATACATTACAAAGATGCATCAGTTTTAATTGACTGCACTCATTACCTGTCTGCAGTAACATGCAAGTACAAATAAAAATCCACTTTACTTACCGGATGGGATGTACGTGATGTCACATGCATGCGTGTGACATCATTGAGTATAGTTTGTAGATCTGTTTCTATATGGCGGCAAAATGCGTCCCATTTGGGCACAGCTGAGCGTAATAACTTTCATTTAGGTAAGATGGGCAACAATCAATCTGTCCCTTGCACTTATAGTTTAACTAAAGGTTGTGCCAATGTTCTTGGTCCAGGAGAATGACTCTTCTCCTGTACTGTGTATCGCAGTTACTGGTTGTGATTCGCCTTGCAAGTCCTGTACAAGGGGAAATTGCTCCCTTCCCCTTGCTGAAGGTTCTGTGGTCCGTTTTCTTAGTTGTCAAGTGAATGACTCCCTTCTCTTGACTGTGGCTTTTCTTTAACCTGGGGGGATGACTCTCTGCCCCAGGCTTAACTTTTTTTTATGGATATAGCACTGCCTGATGATCCTTGTTTCAGTTTCCTTTGTTTCTCAACCGGTCATGCACAAGTTTGATCCTTGATCCAGGTTTACCCAGTATAGCCCACTCGATCTTCTGGCTTGCCAGGTACTGCCATGAGGGAGAGGGTTGCGCTCTTGCCTTTTTAGATCATAGGTCCCAGATCTGAATTTTTCTCTTCAGCTCATTGGACAGACCTGGTTCACTATCCCTGCCAGGTACTGTCATGAAGATGATTTACAAATTCCTCTAGACTTTCTTCTCCTTTTCCAATCGCAGTGTTTCTTTCTTGACTTGGGGGAGGGGACTCTAGGGTGGGATCTTTCTTTACCCCTTTACTTAATCTGTGTTTCTCTGACATTTCCTGTAAGTGCCAACGCTCTTGTCCCCACCAGCCGGGCCATTTTTTCCACTATCATTGGTGGAACTTCTTGGCAGGCTCTGGTTTGTCTTGGGACTCTATCTTGGGGTTCCTGCTGCTTCCACACACTTATCACTTTGGTCAGTTGCTCCTCTGCTGCTGGCTTCCTCCAGCGTTCCCGCATGACCTAGACCATCCGGTCCCTCTGCTTTCTCCGGTCTGACTATCCTTACTCCAGCCACCGGATCAGTCATTCCACTTTGGAACCTGTGGAGATACCTGCTTCCTGCTGACAGCGTTCTGCTCTTTCACCTTCAATTCTTACTTCGCTGGACCTCTGCTTGGTCCTCGGCTCCTCCAGAGATGGCTTGACAATTGTTGTCCTTCACGTTTTATGCTTTTTGTCTGTTGGCCTCATGTCGAGCACTAGAAAGCTCACGTTTGTTTCTGTTAGCAATCTTCATAATTATGCGCTTCCTCCTCGTCTCAGTCTGTCATTGTCATGATCTCTGCTTCCAAAAGGTCAGGGTTTTCCCAACTCCCTTGGAAGCAGATCCATAACCCAGGTTCCGAGTGCCAACCAGTCCCAATTGGGACCTTTTGGACCCAGTCCTGGCGCCAGTGGCACCAGGCTCATAAATATGCCCAGTCCCAGCGCTGGAAGCGCCGGGCTCATAATGCTTGGGTGGACTTACCTTCAGCAGACCATGCTGCTTACTTGCCTGCCAGTTGAGCCTCTGATCCTCTTCTGTTTGGAACTACTTTTCCTGTTGGGTGGGGCTGGAGCCACTCCCTAGATTCAGAACACTGGAACTCTTCTGGAAGGCAGGAACTCTTTTCTTACCAGGAACTCTTTTCTTACTTAGGCGTGGCTGTGGAAGGAGACACCTAAGCACTACAGGAGGCTATTTAAACCACACCCGGTGGATGAATCTTGCTTTGCGTTATTCTGCAACCTCTGCAGCAGAACGCTCATCGTGTCTTCTGCATCCGGTCCTGGGCCTAAGGAAAAAGGCTTACCATCCTGAATCCAGTCTTCAGCAACACCTATAAAGACAAGAAAGAACAGGTTAGCATTCCGGCATCTGAAAGGCAAAGGCTTACCATCCTGAATCCAGTCTTCAGCAACACCTATAAAGACAAGAAAGAACAGGTTAGCATTCCGGCATCTGAAAGGCAAAGGCTTACCATCCTGAATCCAGTCTTCAGCAACACCTATAAAGACAAGAAAGAACAGGTTAGCATTCCGGCATCTGAAAGGCAAAGGCTTACCTACTCTTCGTGCGCTCCGGAGGTCTTCACACTGCATTCCGGCATCTGAAAGACAAAACAAGGTGCGTTTAAAGACATTGGGGAACTTTAATACTCACGTGCCATTACTCCTTTCCACATCTAATCCAGTGGGTATTCCGGCACCCTGCAGCCGCTCCGAACTCGTACCTGCAAAATAAAAAGACAGTTAGAGCGCATAGTGAAGCAGGCAACAAGCGCTTACTTACGTGCTTCCAGGCGCTTCTATTCATCACACGGGCTCCATCTTCAACTCACTTCAGCCCGTCATCCGCCATCGCCGGAACCCTGCAAAACAAGAGACATCATTACTAAAGACTTTAAAGACATTTGAATGACTCGAAACTTCCCGTTCGTGCAGTAAACGACGGACAGCAGTCCTCTGAAGTCAAGAGGCCTGCGCTACCTATCCAGTTAAGAAACTGGTTACAGCACCCTGCCCCGAGGCAGATGGAGAGCTCGGCATTCACTAAGACATCTTACTCTACACGTCAGGCATACAGTGCACAGAGGTCCAGCCCAAAGAGCCAACCGGGTGCTACACATCACCTTTGAAGATACGGTAGTCGCCCAGTCAAGACCGGCGCCTCTGCGAGAATCAGGTGAGCGTTACAGTCATATGATTCTCCCTGCATTAGTTTGGACTCTTCTTCGTCGCAGTGTCTGCTATACTGATGGCCTTACACGCATAAATGGGGTAGTGAGGTATTGGGGTGGAATAAGATGTGTGGAGGGGTGCTCTGAGGAGTATATTCGAGGTGATCATACTGCGTTCTCACTGATGTCTGTCCCTGTCCCCAGAGAGGTAGTTTCTCAACATGAGATCCTCCCACTCTGTACCACCCCCGGGGGACTATCGGATAGCGGGCACAAGTCCCTGGCTTCATTTGAAGAGGGCTCCCCCTTGGGGTGAATTGTAGACCTCTAAGGATTTGTCACAGAAGGTTGGTGCACTTGTTCAGGTCTTTGTTCTCATGAGATCAATAGCTATTATAAAGGTCACTTCAAATTGTTGCAATGTATTATTAATACTCTTTTCTTGTCTGTTTCTTCTTTTTCCTTCTCCGTTTTCTCTCTATCTCTCCCCTGTCTTGGTACATGATCATATCAAATCACCATATTGCTGGAATTTTAAATCTTTCGAATGTCATGGAATTTGTAATTACATCACTCCTATATCCCTTTCCTCCATATTTGTGGGGCATTTCGTCCTTCGGGACATGACTGGAGCACTTTTTGAAGCATCATAAATATTGTCAGTTTATTTTTACGCCGGGCCAGCCCGAGTGGCGTTGGCCCCGCCTTCCTGCGCCTCACGTAGCGCATCACCCTTCCGTACTTTTCTCCACACGGTCAGGGTCGGATGCACTTGCATCATTGGGATATAGTTTTTTCCCAAATTGTCCTTCAATTTGGCTTCCTGCTGCGCTTCTTCATCGGCTTAATTTCCTCCGACTATGCCAGAACCTAAAGGATTCGCCTTGTGTTCCACCTGCGAGCAACATTACACGGCGGTGGAGCCTTATGTTTTGTCTCTAGTGCCTGGGAACAGACCATCGGTGGGACGCCTGCTTCTATTGCAACTCCCTTTCGGTCCGTGCATTTCAGAGAAGGCTTGTCGGGTGAGAGGAAGTCTTCCACTGCGTAGCTCCGGTTTAATCGAAGAAAAGAACAAACATCTGTTAAGTACTATTCCTTTTAAGGCACCCTTCCCAGGTGACTCCTTCCCAGGGTCATCTGGTGTGGTAGGAATCGCATCGACTGTAGCTTTACCGGGCTTCTCCTTGAGGTACCCCAAGCAGGGTCTAATCTGGATAACAGTGTTCCCTCTGAGGTTGCCCTCTGGGGGCTTAATGTACTGGGGTTGCTCCCGAGGTGCCTCATCGGCTAAATGTACCGGGGTCATTCTAGGGGTTCCCCAGGGGCTAAAGGGACCGAATTTCGGTCCGAAAGGTCCCCTCATATTGGGCTAAACGTTGTACTGGCCTAGTAGAGGGAGCGAAAAAGTCACATGTCCAAAGTCTGAGTACCGGCTCTGCCGAGGATTTTTTAAGGGACAGGGATGCCAATTGGGGGGGGGGGGGGGATCAGTGGGGGCCGCAGCGGCAACCCCTGGAGTCTCCCTTGCTACCCCTATATTAACAAAAAAATCTTTTTTTTTTTTTACTGGAAACTCCTGGGCACTGGAGTTCTAGGGGCCCTGCAACCCCTGTGGTGCGGCAGGACCTGCCGCACCAGGTCAGAGGGGGCCCCAGCCCAGTCCTCACCCATCAGCGTGAGAAGGAAGCGCTCAGTAGGGGTTGGAGCAGACTGTGGCAAGTGTTACATGCCACATTCAGCTCCAACCCCATCTCCTAAGGCTTCCTTGCGGCTCACATATAGGAACCAGGAAGCTTTCCCAGATTACTGGTTCCTGTTTGTGAGCAGCATGGAGGAGCCGTGGGTGGCCAGGAGTGGCTGACCGAAGCTGGAAAAAACAGGTATAAAGGCGTTTAAAAAAAAAAAGTGATGTGTATTTTGCATGTGTTTAGTGCATGTCAGATGTATGCATCTACTATGCGTCAGTGAGTGGTGGGTGAATGAGTAGGAATGTCATGGTGCGTTTCAATGTTCTGGATGGGTACATGTCTGTGTGGAGAATGCAGTGTGAGTGGACGCTATAGAAGGTGTATGGGTCAGTTAGTGGTGGGTGAATGAGTAGGAATGTGAGTGTGTGTGAATGTTCTGGGTGGGTGCAGGCCTGTGTGGTGTTTGCAGTGTGAATGAGTGTGAGGGGAGTTGCGTTGGGGGGCGTGAAGGGGGATACCTGTGTGTGTGTGTGTAAGGCCCTGGGAGACTGGGGATCACTAGAGCATTTTTGATACATCATTTATTGACTTTGCATGTTTTACTGGTATTTTCGGGAAACGCCAAGTTCACGTGTCATTACTTGGGTTGACTGGCATTTTGGGACAGCCTGTCTAGCCATTGCTTACTGTGGCATGACATTTATTACTCGGCATCTTTGATAAAGCAAGCCTGATGAGTAGTATTACCTTGCTAAACTGACATTTTGGTTCAACGGTCTGTATATTTCTTATTGTAACATTACTTTTTATTAACAGATCTTTGATGAATCAAGGATGAGATGTGGTCTTATGGGTCTAGACTGGCTTACGTTTGAACCAATTTGGACATGTTTTCTTATTGTGACATGTCACTTTTAATGGCCAAACCAGCGTGACTATTTTCTTACAAAGGAGTACTGGTATATATTGGCGTAGCCAGCTTTGTGCCTCTTGCCAGTAATTACTATAAAAAACATCTCAAAGCGAACATGATCTTATATGGGAATCCTAGCATATGTTGGTGGAGCCAGCATAGACATTTATGGGCACAGCTAGCATGACATTTTTTTTTTTTTATACTGGCATATATTGAAGTCACCGGCATGACCATGCATTGGGAAATGTGCTTGTCCACTTTGTGACTTGCATCTATTGTACTTTTTTCATGAGTTACCCTACAAAACCGATTGCAAAACTGTCTGGCTTTTTACCCAAATGTTAACAAAGTGTGCTGTGTAATGCACCGTTTTAACCTATTATTCAAAACATTTTCTCATGGGAGGAGGAAGAATCCCCACGAACCTCCCACATTCGTTTTTGTTAGTTTTGGCCCCTCGCTATGCTCTATCGCAATCTTGTGTCAAATATTTACACCCTCCTATAAAACTCACCAACCACCACTGGTGGCTGGTATATTTGGAGACGAGGCACCACCTTATTCCTACACTAGATGAAACATTTAAGCTTTGATTAAACAAACCTTTTTACTTCTTTCACTTGCAGTAGTGCATGCCCCATGCAGCAGCATCATTTTCATGGACATTGCAACCATGTGGTTATCTGGGCTGGCCTGGGGTTTGGCGTGCCCTGTGCTTTAAGGAGCTTGGGGAGGAGGGGGGATCCACATTTTGTGCTATGGCACTGATTGGGCTCTGCTCACCTTGAACAGGTTCAAATGTGATGTGAGTGGTTGAGCGGGGCCGCAAACTTGACCAGGACCCTGCTCTGGTGCAACACTGTTTAAGACAAAAAGCGCTGGACACTGATTCTCAGAAGTGAGAGAGCATGGAGTGACCCACCCCTCCCCACTCAAACTCATTCTTGGAAAGGACTCTGTGGAACCTTGATTGACTGGCCGGTCCTGGGGGCGAATGGGGTCATTGAGTAATGCACCTTGCACATAGAGCTCTGAAAATCGTAGATGAATTGAGCCCCACTCTTGAGTAGTGCAGCCCCCCCCCATCATCTGTCCTCCCCACACCTCACCCCTTTTAAAAAGATTGAAGAGTCCTGTATCAAAGCCTAGAACATTAAGATGTTGCATTCGACTGAGTTGTGGGGGACAACATGTGGTTGCTTGTCACATAACTTAAAGATAAATGCACCGGAGACAGATGGCCCCAGCTTACACCTGCACAATAGGTTTCTTCTATCATAGTGATAGCTGACTCATAGATACATTTATAACCAGGGAATTTTATGTATACTAAATCCTGGTCAATTTAATTTTCAGGCCTTCCTCAAGCAACATTTTGCTCCTGGGTAGACTATGCACTCCTCCTCAGGTCAGTGCTTTTTTGGCTTTTTTAACACATGAATGCCACAGATAACGAGTACTTCTGTGCCCATTGATCTATATTTGTTTCATACACTAGCTGTAGCCTGCGTTACAGATTTCGGTTACCCTGTTAAAAGTACTGCAGTATGTATATTTTACATATAGATCCCATGTCGAATCTAGAACATGACATTCCCCAAATGTGTGATCGTGGACAAATTACGCCTCCCTTGCCTGGATTCTTATATCTGACTGAAATGAGAGCACCTGGAAACATGTGTGTTCGACGCAACTGAAGGTTGCGTGCCATCCATACCTGCCTACGTTTGAAAATCAAAATTCCTGAGATGTATGCCCCGCCCACAGTCACACAAAACTCCGCCCATTTTCATTTGACTCCGCCCACATGTCAAAAAGGTCAACTCTAATGTGATGTGACGTCAGAAATTTGCAGTTCAAATTGAAATATGCATGTTTCATAAAATGTTCACAACCAACCAAATTGCATTCGCCTTCCATAAAATCAACACGTTAAAATGTGCACATGCAAACTCCAAGAACCAATACAAAGGTTTTCCCTGAATTTCGCAGTACCGAAATTGGACATTTCACCTTAGTGGTTTTTCAGCAGGTTTAGTGCAGTGGTGAATTGTCCAGCCTGCAAACCTGATGGCTGTGGTTCAATGGGGCTGAGTACACCCTAACCTCGGCAAAAAGAATGAAAGCAAAAGAAACGCGTGTTCGCATTGAAAGTCGTCAAAAAAGAATGAAAGGTGAAGCAAAATAAACGCGCCTTATTTTGCTTCACCTGCATTCTTTATTCCAGTGTGCTGGAAGCGTTGGTCATTGCTGCAGAGACAAAGCCACACTTGTGTAGGGAGCGGCTTTGCAGTCCTGCAAGACCTTCAGTGAAAGCTACCCCCACACCAAAAATCATGAGATTCCAGGGTCTTTCCCGAAGACCCAGAGAAATGGTTAACATTCCTGAGTCTCCGGGAAAAATCAGGTGGTTAGCCAAGTATAGTGCCATTACTTCCTGTGATGACATCAGTGGTCAAAGGTCATGTGATGTCACTTCCGCTACCCCTGGCATTTTGGTGAAATTACATCCCTGCTAAGTGGGCTAATCTTCATTCCAAGGCTTCTAAAATTCCAGTCAGAATGACGATGTCTTATGACAGCCCTGTGACGCAGATCACTTCAGAGGGTCCCAAAATGGCACCTCAATCTGTGTTGACAGTGCCCGACTTTTTGTCGGGGCCCTCGAGGGGTTCAGGTCTAGAGGCCAGGCCCAAGTCTTGGCTGTCTGTGCCTCTGGGGAAAAATGTTCAACCCTTAATTGGACTGGAATAGAAGAATCTCTTCCACAAACTAGAACGCTTCCACCGACGGCCCTGCTGTCCTATTTGGATATGTGGGTTGGGAGGATGCGGGGGGCATCGCAGCAGCTAGTTTTGACTGACTCATTGAGATACAGTCCTCTGGACTGCCACAGCATTGGCTGTCTTCAGAAGGTGCATTCTTCAGTCGCTTCCAAAACCTGGTGCATTCTGATCCTATGAAGGTGTATTTTGGGGACCTCTTCAGAGAAAGTATCTCTAAGCCTCCGGCCCGTAGAGCGATACCTCGCCCGCTGTCTCCTCCGAAGCAAGTGGAAGTGCCTCCTGCTCAAGTTCAGCCGCCTCCGGAACCCAAAGATCATGGGCCAACACGCTCCTCAGCATCTGCTGATGTGCCCGCCAAAGGGGACAGAGCAGACTCTCCTGAGGATGGGGAGGAATCACTTCTTTCATCAGCATTTCATGATTAGGTGCTATACTTGATGGCTTTTTCGGACATTCCAACTCCTGGTCCCCCGGCTCTGCAGGATGGTGTTTTATCAGGGGCCCTTACGATCCAATCAGAAGTGTTATGGGCCTTTTCCTGCAAAAGAACATTCTGGCATAGGCACGCAAAGTGTGGAAGAAACGCCATACGGACTATCAAATAAACAAGAGGATTTATGCCCGGTACAAGCTTCAGACATCCGAAGACATTCTTTTGGCTACGTGTCTGCTTCCTTCTTCCACTGTTGCCGCAGCAGTGACTCGAGTATAAATCCTCCTCTTCTCCCTCCTCTGCGTCTTAAGTGTTGTCCAAGGAGGACAAGGTTCTGGAAGGGGTAGGCAAGAAAGACTTTGCGAATGCAGTTCTTCAGCTACATCAGGCAAATAGAGGCGGTCCTGGCGGAGGCTAACCTCAAATCATGGAGAGATATGTCTGAGTTTTAACAATTAATTGATATTTGTCATTCATAATGCGCCTGTACACAAGTGTTTCTAGGCGCGACAAGGGAGGTAAGACAGAGGGAGGACAAGACAAACAATCTTACTAGGCTTTGTGTCATTCATATCGTGCAAGTGCGACAACACCAAGTGCAGAGGGAGGGAGAAGGCGAAGTTTCAGGGAGAGGGAAGTAGGAAGTGCAATCAGGGCAACAATGCTGTAAGTGCAGCCAGGACAGCGCGTCTCTGGGTAAGTGCAAGGAGACAGGGGACTGTAGAGGTTACAGTTACATGCCCTAAGTGCGCAGTATGCCCGAAGGTAGTGCAGGGACGACTGATCATCGTGGAGCCTGGTACTCAGACTCTGAGTGTAGCCAAGCAATCAGTTGGCACTGAGGACAGTTGGTCAGCAAAGGAGGGAAAGAGAGAAAGCAGAGGCGAAAAGGCTGTTTCCGTAACTTCAGGTGGTCTGGCTCAAGTATGAGAGGGCAGAGAGGCCATTCCAGAGGGGAGGCACCTGCAAAGGGGAGATCTACCCCCCACTCTGCCTGGAGAACCTTGTGACCCTCAGAGTTGAAGGTAGCTGAGTGAAAGGCTTGAGAAGGAAGGTATTTTGGAAGTGTTGGATGTAGTGCGGGCCCCGGCCTCAGATAGCCTTGTGGACGATGCAGAGGGTCTTGAACTTGATCCTTGCAGCCACCGGGAGCCATGGGAGAGATTTCAGAGCTGAAGAGATACGGTCCCTGGGCTGGAGGCTAAGGATAAGTCTTGCAGTCCTGTTAGTTGCAGAGGGTGGAGAGTACAGGAAGGATGGTTGAGAAAGAGGCTGTTTCAGTGGTCCAGCCTAGAGAGAACCAGGGCTCAAGAGACAGTGAGCTTCTGGGGGAAGTGAGAAAAGGAAGAATACCTCTGAGGAGGTGAGCTGGTAGTGAGCCTTCTTGGCAAGGTCCATGATGTGCAGAGAGGAGAGGGTGGAGTTGAAGATGACACCAATTTTTTCTGCATCGCAGGAAGGTGAAGGAAGAGGACCCAATGAGGGTGGCCAGAGTGAAAGAGCGAAATCTGGAGTAGGGGGCCCATTGAGAAGGATCTCCATCTTACTGGCATTAAAGCAGAGGTCATTGGAGGCGCACCAATCCTGGATTGCGGATAGAAAGTCCAGAATGAGCAAGAGAAGAGTGAAGGCTGAGGGGAGCCGGAAGGAGAGCAGAGTGATATGATATGATGTGGAATTTGTAATGCGCCTATACACAAGTGTTTCAACTGCTTAACACAAAGTTAGACGAGAAGGTAGAAATCAGGTGGGCCAAGGGGGCCAAGTAGACATTGGAGCCACGGTGAGAGGCTAGAGCCCTGAGGAACACCGTAAGTGGAGAGAAAGGACCCAAGTTGGACTTGGGAGGGTTGGTCCAGGAGAAAGGAGGTCACCCACTCCAGAGCCTGATCCATGATTTCCAGGTTCTCACGGAGTCGCTTGATCAAGATGGAGTGTTTAAATTTCCTCTGCTTTTGACACATTTAAAGGAGGATGAGGACTGAAGGAAGGCTGAAGTCAAGACTAGAGAGCAGATCTTCACAGGTGTTCAGGAGACCAGATTCCATGCCTCTGGCTGCTCTGGAGCTAGACTGATGGTCTGGGAGACAACCAAGAGATTCAGTGTGGAGTGTAAGCTGGGCGATGGCCAGCATTTGCAGGAGTTTGCCCATGAAAGCAGTAATAAGAGATCTGGCAATAGTTTGCCGGACAGGTAGGATTGGCAGAAGGTTTTTTGAGGTTGTGCACAAGGGAGTGCTTGAGAGAGGGCAAAGATCCAGTGTCGAAAGAGTAATTGCAGAAATTCGCCAAGGCTGGAGCGAGGGTGTCAATGTGGTCCTTGATGGTTCTGGAGAAGTAGGGGAGCACCTGTTTGGATGACACTTTGATAGATCAGACTTGTCTAGAAACCTGGTCAGCTTTTGTCAGTGAGAAATAGGAGAAAGGCCCCGAGAGGGAGAGGGCGAGGAAGAATAGAGCGAGGACGGGTGTCCTGAGTTTTAGTGGTGAAGTGAGAAGCCAGAGGCGTACAGAGGGCCTGGGAAGGAAGGAACAGAGGTGGATACTGCAGAAGGATTGGCCAGCTTCTTACAGATTTTAGAGTTTGGCCGTGTTGCTAGAGGCCACAGAGACACAGGCTTGGATGTGGGCTCTTTCCTTGGACAGGACAGAGTCTGTATTGCCTTTGGAGTAGATGGTAGGCCAGTTTGTCAGCGGATGCGCCAGAGGCCCTCCACTTCCTCTCAGCCACACTGCACTTGAGTTTCAGGGTGGCGAGGTTGGCGTCATACCAAGAGTTGCACTTGGAGGTAGGCTACAGACTGATTCGCATGACAGGGGCAAGGATGTCCAGAGTGTTGGAGATGGAAAGATGCAGGTTAGAGTGGGCTGTGTCAGGGTGTGAGTCAGCCACAGGAGTAGGAGGAGCAGAGAAGGTAGTGGCAAAGGCATCCACTGACGCACGCTTCATGGGCCGAATGACTGAGAAGGTAGGTGGCAGTGCTGGGGTGGGCTTTGCCTGGGGGACAGTTTCGGGTGAGAGGAGAGCAGAAAGTGATCAGTTGAGGAGAGAGGAGTGGTGAGAGGGGGATGTCTGAGTTGATGAGAACATCCAGGGTGTGTCCGGCTGAGTTTGGCAGACTAGGGGGTAGGAGTGAGAGTGAGTGTGAGAGAGCCCAGAGGAGGGGGATTAGAAGCATCCAGGCGAATGTTGAGGTCTCAAAGGAGAAGCTGAGAGGTAGCGGCAAGAAGAGGAGAGGTCGTCCCACTCTGTGAGGAAGAGCGCAACCTGGCCAGGTGGCCTGTAGATGGTGGCCAATCGGAGAGCCCAGGAGAGAGCAAGCCTGCAGAGCAGGCATTCAAAGGAGGTATAGGCCTGTGTAGGAATGACAGAAGCAGAGTCCCACTCCAGAAAGATCAGAGCTACCCCATCTCCGGGTTGTTTGGTTCTTGGCTCGGAGAGGATCTTGTAGCCATCAGGGAGTAGAGTGGCAAAACTCATGACAGAGCTGGCCGTGAACCAAGTATCGGTGAGAGCGAGGACAACAAGTTCTTACAGGAGGTGGCAGGTGTCTGAGGAGTGTTTGACAGACGATCGAGAGTTGAAAGTAGTGATGTGGAGCAGGTTGCCACATTTGAAAGACTTCGGGGGTGGGATACAGACTTGAGGTACATCCAGCGAAAGTGGTAGAGGTGGCCCTAGAGTGGGCAGAGGTGGTACCAGGAGGTGGCATTGTAGCCAGAGGAGGAGGAAGGAGGTGGTGGCAGAGGAGCCAGAGAGTTACCAGTAGGCATATCGGGAGAAAGGAAGGAAGTTGATGAAGCACGGGAGGCACCTGCCGAAAAGGAGGATATTGGACCTACTATCACAAGAGAGGCCATTTTCTTCACCCAGAAATCAGAACTCTGAACCTTCCTGCCTTGTTTCTAAGAGGTTAAGATACAAAGATTGGGTTCTCCCGGAAGACGTGATAGAGGTTTTGCTTTCGGCCAGAAGGCCAGCAACAAAAAGCACTATAGGGCTGCTGTTGGAACAAGTTTTGCAATTGGTGTAGAAGCTAAAAATATTTACACTTTCCCTTGCAATACACCTGCAGTGCTTTCTTTTTTGCTTCACCTAGCCCATCAGGGGCTCCAGGTGGCTGCCGTCAAAGGTTACCTGTTGGCGTTATCCATTTTTAACTGCACGCCAAAGAAAGGCTTTTAATTCAAGATAGGCTAAGAGTGTTTTGAGCAAAAAAGTATTCCTCATTTTTTGTCAAGGAGGCTGTGGTGCGAGAGGAAGATACATAAGAAAATAGAACACAATCACCACTAGCTACCCACCTCTACCACACCATAGAGGCTACTCTAAAGAGTTTTGTCCTCAAAGTGGAAGTCTCATTGAATTATTTATACCACCACGGTCAAAATAGCAAGTTTAACATATTTTAATCATATTTTTCTCAAACAATGCCACTAAAATGCATAACAAAACCATTATGTGCATTCGTCAATTATACGTAAGCATAGTATAATAGCGTCGGCGTCAAACGCTATTATACTATGCTTATGTATAATTGTAATGTGGTCACGCACATTGTTACTAACATCACGTAACTAATGAATGCCTGCAAATTATAAGTGCATTGGTGTAGACAACAGCCAGAAATGCAAATTGTTCTTTCTCTTTTCTGTGATAATCCACATATGACGAACGCACATAATGTTTTTTTTTTTTTACAGGTGGGTAGCTAGTGGTGATTGTGTTCTATTTTCTTATGTCTCTTTTAATTCAAGATGCCAATTGTCATTAAATTCCTCGAGGGATTGGAAAATACTTTCCCACTGGTCCCCTTTCTGGTCCTGTCATGGAATTTAAACTTTGGTATTAACCGATTTACTGGGAGCGCCATTAGAAGTGCTCCATTCCTGTCCACTCAAGTTATTCACTTTGAAGACCGTCTTTCTACTAGCCACCACTTCGAAGGGATTGTGTCCTCCGACGTATTCCTCATCTTAGATATATCCTTCCAGCTCTGCTGGCCTCGGAAAAATTTTTCTCCAGAGGGCGCTGCGCGTCGACGTCCCTCGAGTCGACGTCCCTCGAGTCGATGACCCTCGACAGCCGCCGTATCGACGCTCGACGTCATCCTGCCTATAAAGGCCGCGCACAGCGTCCGTTGCTCAGTTCCGTTTTTCCGCGCTACTCGGTGCCTCGGAATACCGTTGCTCAGTTCTTAGTAATATTTACTTCAAGTTATTCGAATCGTACTCGATGGCTTCCTCGTCGGAACCGACAACCCCTCGATCCGGCTTCAAAAAATGTCGAGATTGTGGGAAAAAGATGTCGTTGACCGATCCTCACAGAAATTGTCTTTGGTGCTTGGGAGCCGAACACCATTGTTCGGAGTGCGAGGACTGTATGTCCATGACAGCTAAGGCCCTGAAGGAGCGTAGGGGGAAGCTGGAGAAAGGTAAGACTTTTAAGCTTCTTCTTCTTCGACGAAGTCGAGACATTCGTCTCCTCGTCACCACTCACGCTCCAGGTCTCGGAGTGGGTCTCATCACTCCTCGAGATCGAGACGTCGAAGATCCCCTTCCCCTTCTCCGTCTTCCTCTTCCTCTGTTTCGCCAAAAAGAATCCCTTGCCCCACGAAACATAGTTCCCGGGCTGATTGGGAGGAATTCAGAAAAAACATGATGAGCGTCTTCGAGAAAGCGGCCTCGACCCCCTCGAAGACTGCCGAGAGCGATGCTCTGGTCGAAAGACCCGAAGGTCAAAAACGCCGCGAGTCGCAGTACCCGGCGAAAGAAACCTCTCGAGTGCGTCTCGAACCCTCGAGTAGGACCATGACCTCCAAACCTTCCTCGAAGGTTCCGTCGACGAAGGTTCCGTCGACGTCGAGGTCTTCGACGCCGTTGTCGAAGGGACCTTCGACATACAGGTCTGTCGACTCGACGCCGGCCTCGACACCGGCGTCGACGCCGAGAAAAGTCACGATGACCACACATCCAGTGACGATTCCCAGGCCCTCGACGTCGATGGTGTCGATATTGTCGAGTAAAATTCCAATTCTGTCGAGGTCCTCGAGGCCTCCACCTCTGTTTTCGACGCCACGCTCGAAGCCTTCGACGTCGGCGTCGACGACATCAACGTTTTCGAGGCCAATAATGACAAGTTCAGCACCCTCTGCCTTGGAAATGGGATTTACTCCCTTTATTAATTCAGAACAATTGAGAACTATATCCTCAATTTTAGAAGAGGGTGATTTGTCAGAACAAGATGAGTTACAGGGACCTGTAACCCCAGTTAGAGAGGAATTTTCCTCTGAAGAGCGCAGATTAAAGGATCTTCATGATTCTTTACATGAGGCAAGTGGTTTAGACACTTCCCCTGAGGTGGATTTTGCTAAACCAGACCCGGGGGAGCATGCTGAAACCCCCTACAGAGCCTTAATGGCCAGAATTACAGATTTCATGGGGTGGTCTACACCTTCACAATCTTTCCAGCAAGATGACCTCACGGATATTCTTGACAAAGGCCCACAAGAGGATCCAGTGGTGCCCTTTCATAAAGCTCTTCAGAGAAAGATCATGACAAACTGGGAAACCCCAGATGTAATACCAGCAGTAAATAAAAAACTGTCTGCAAAGTACAGAGTATCTTCCCTAGACCCAGAGTTCTTGTCTAAACATCCATCCCCAGAAAGTCTGGTGGTACAAGCTGCATCCTCTACCGACGTCAAGACGGCTTATCCTACTGTCCCACAGGACAGGGACGATAAAAAATATGATGCTATGGCTAAGAAAGTCTTTTCAGCATGTAGCATGGCGTTAAAGTCTGTTAATGCTACTTGCACCCTTGCTAGGTTCAGCCATACACTTTGGGAGTGTGCTTCTACAGCGGCTGACTGCATCCCGGAGGGAGAAGAAAGGGATGCGTTCCTGAATATTATACAGGACGGTAAAGACGCTATGTGCGAATCCCTCCAGACGGGCATTGATTTGGCTGACAGTATCAGCAGAGCAATGGCGGCAAGTACATCAATCAGGCGGTTCGCTTGGTTGAGAAAGTCGGGTTTTGCCCCAGATGTGCAAGCCAGGCTCTTGAAAATGCCATTTGATGGCTCTTCTTTGTTCGGGAAAAAGGCGGATGACAGTTTAGAGAAACTGCAAACTTCAAAAGCAGCAGCAAAATCCCTAGGAGCTGCAATCCGTCAGACTCCTTTTCGTCCCACAGGAACCTCTGCCAGGGGCAAGTCCTTTCGCTTCTACTCCTCATTCGGAAGAGGTAGAGGACGACCGGCTCAAAGGGGTCAAAGAAGAACTACCCGAGGTGGACGGGGTAGATATTCTAAAGCCGCAGCAACAGCAGGTGCCTCTTTACCATCGGCATCTGCATCAGCCGCCCCAAAACCACTCTGAGGACTTCCCTCACAGGACACCTGTAGGAGGCAGGTTGACTCAACATCTGGCGGAATGGCAGGCTATCACGTCAGATGCTTGGGCATTGGAAACAGTTGCCCAAGGTTACTGCCTACCTTTCCTACGTATACCTCAGAGTCATCCACCGGGAATCAGCTCTCAGAAAGCTCCAGATCCGCTCCTCTTGCAGGAAATTATAGACCTGCTAGAGAAAGGTGCCATAGAACCGGTACCTGTAGCGGAGAGGAACAAGGGCTGGTACTCCCCTTACTTTCTCGTTCCAAAGAAAGACGGAGGACTGAGACCCATCTTGGACTTGCGAGAATTGAACAAATTCCTCAGGAAAGACAAATTCAAGATGGTCACTTTCTCAGATCCTCCAGGCCCTTCAGTTTCAGGACTGGTTGTTATCTCTGGACCTTCAGGACGCTTATTTCCATGTGCCTATCCATCTCAAACACAGGAAATACCTGAGGTTCGCAATTGGCAACTCTCACTATCAATTTCGAGTACTGCCTTTTGGGCTGACCTCCGCCCCGAGGGTCTTCACCAAGTTAATGTCGGTAGTGGCGGCAAGTCTAAGGAGGGAAGGGATTCACGTCTACCCCTACCTGGACGATTGGCTGATCAGGGCTGTTTCTCCGGAGCAAGCTCAGATCCAGCTAAATCACGTATGCTACTTCCTTCACAAGCTGGGCTTCTCCCTCAATTTAAAGAAGTCTCAAATGATGCCATCGCAGAGACTCCAGTTCATAGGAGCGATCCTGGATACTTCCCTGGGAAAAGCCTCGCCACCAGAGGTGAGGGCTCAAGATATTCTACAGATGGTTACCAAGTTCCAACTTGCCCAACGTCTCCCAGCTTTCGACTTTTTGAGGTTGCTAGGCCTCATGGCATCCTGCATTTTCCTTGTGCCAGAGGCTCGCCTGAGAATGAGATCCCTCCAGTGGGCACTGAGGACTCAGTGGTCACAATTCTCAGGGAGAATGACAGATCTTCTTCAGGTTCCCGGCAGGGTGGCTCGAGACCTTCAGTGGTGGGCCTGTCAGGAGAACATTCTGAAAGGAGAACAGTTTTGGCAACCCTGGCCGGAGATAACAGTAGTCACGGATGCCTCACTCACGGGGTGGGGAGCCCACGCCAACGACTTGACCATCAGCGGTCGTTGGTCTCCATCGGAGTCCAGACTACACATCAACCTGTTAGAGCTGAGAGCCATCAAACTTGCGTTGAAGGCTTTCCTGCCAGTTGTACAAGGGAAGAACGTCCTGATAATGACGGACAACACGGTGGCCATGCATTACCTCAACAAAAGAGGAGGCGTAGGATCACTACCCCTGTGCAGAGAGGCGATGCAGCTCTGGTTTTGGGCAATCCAAGAAGGAATCTCTCTATCGGCAGTTCACCTAGCCGGAGAGAAGAACTTGACAGCGGACGCTCTGAGCAGGCAGAACACAGTCTCTCACGAGTGGGAGCTAGCTCAGGAAGTCCTTCAAGAGATCTTCGCCCTTTGGGGAACCCCTCAGGTAGATCTGTTCGCCACCAGCCTAAACAGGAAATGCGACCTGTTCTGCTCAAGGGAATTTCCTCCGAGAGGAGCTCTGGGAGACGCGTTCATAGTGGACTGGGAGTTTCCGCTTCTGTACGCGTTCCCACCGGTCCCTGTCATTCCTCAAATGATCAGGAGGTTGAGAAGATTCCGGCGAACCATGATCCTAATTGCCCCGGATTGGGCCAGGAGAACGTGGTACCCGGACCTTCTAGACTTGTCCATCTGCCCTCCATTTCGACTTCCTCTCAGAGAGAACCTACTCTCACAGAAGGGAGGTCAGGTTCTCCATCCAGACATCAAAACCCTCAACCTTCACGCTTGGCTTCTGAACGGCTGAGGTACAAGGATTGGGACCTCCCTGATGATGTTATGGAGGTGTTGCTTTTGGCAAGGAGACCAGCAACAAAGTCTTTATACCGCTGCCGTTGGAACAGATTTTGCAGCTGGTGTAGAGAACAGAATATCGACCCATTTTCATGTGGTACACCAATGGTTTTGTCCTTCCTACTATATTTGGCAAATTCAGGCCTTCAAGTTGGCACCATTAAGGGCTATCTCGCAGCGCTATCTATCTTTAAGCGTACTGCGGAGGAACCATCCTATTTCAAATTACCCTTGGTAATACAGTTTCTAAAGGGGTTAACCAATGTTTATCCCCCAAGACCATTCCAAGTTCCCCTATGGGATTTAAACTTAGTATTAACTTTCCTGATGGGGACACCTTTTCGAACCTCTCCATTCTTGTTCGTTAAGATTCCTTACCCTTAAGACTGTTTTATTAATAGCACTTACATCTGCTAGAAGGGTGAGCGAATTACAAGCTCTTTCTTGTAAACCCCCTCATACAATCTTTCACAAAGACAAAGTTGTCCTGCAAGTGAAGCCTAATTTCCTCCCAAAAGTAGTCTCTGAATTCCATATCTCTCAGAAGATTATCCTACCATCTTTCTATCCTCCTCCTCACCCGGGGAAAGAGGAAGAGAGGTTACACAGACTAGACCCTAGGAGGGTTTTAAGTTTTTACATTAGTAGACTAGCCAGGATAAGACAGGCAGACCAGCTGTTTGTAGGCTACGCAGGTCACAAGCTGGGGTTACCAATAACTAAGCAGACTATTTCCAGATGGATCATTCTAGCCATTCTGGAATGTTATAAATTGGCAGGGAAAGAGCCCCCTCAAAACCTTAGGGCTCATTCGACCAGAGGTATTGCAGCTTCATCGGCCCTCAAAAGAGGCGTGCAGATTAAAGACATATGTGCGGCTGCTACATGGTCGTCTGTCCATACCTTTACACGTTTTTACAATCTGGATTCCTCCTCTAGTCAAGAGACTAGGTTTGGAAGGGCTGTACTGCATTCTATTCACCAATAGAAGACAGCGTGAAGTCAGTACTCCCTCCTCCGAATATAGAATACTGCTATGGGAGCCTATCTAAGATGAGGAATACGTCGGAGGACACAATCCCTTCGAAGAACAAGTTACTTCTTACCTTGTAACGTTCTTTCGACGGGATGTTCCTCCGACGTATTCCTCATCGACCCTCCCATCCATCCCCGCAGTTTTACTTCCCTTGTTGTTGCAGCTTACGCTCCTTCAGGGTGATTAGTCTAGTCCAAACAGTAATACTGTGGGCTACAAAACGGAACTGAGCAACGGACGCTGCGCGCGGCCTTTATAGGCAGGATGACGTCGAGCGTCGATACGGCGGCTGTCGAGGGTCATCGACTCGAGGGATGTCGACGCGCAGCGCCCTCTGGAGAAAAAATTTTCCGAGGCCAGCAGAGCTGGAAGGATGTATCTAAGATGAGGAATACGTCGGAGGAACATCCCGTCAAAAGAACGTTACAAGGTAAGAAGTAACTTGTTCTTCTGCTCACAGAGTGAGTGAGCTGCAAGCTTTGTCATGAAAACCTCTTTTCACTATATTTTCCGCACGGTAGTGTTGAGGGTTTGCACCCCTTTGCATGGTGGTGTCCGAAATCCATCCAACTCGAGATTGATCTAGCCAACATTTTATACACGCCCTCACCTTTCTAAGGAGGAAGAGTGGTTACATAGGCTGGATCCTAAAAGGCCCTTAGCTTCTATATTTTTAGGATGGTAAATCTCAGACAAGATGACCAACTGTTTATTGGTTAGACTGGCCACAGGCTATGACAAATTATTTTTTAAACCAAATTTATTTAATTGTTTTTTTTACAACTCGCTTAATACCGAAGTTCGGTTTCTAAGCGTGGATCCGGGAATCGAACCTATGTTGCTCTGCGTAGTCTTGCTTCCAAGTCCAGAACGTTGCCCCCTGTGCTAGTCTTGGAAATATTGTCATGCTGAATCATTCTTTGTATTCCAGAATGCTAGACTATGGCTAGAACAGATGTCCAAGAAAATCTAAGGGCTCATTCCACAAGGCTCTTTAAAGAGGTGTACCAGTGCAGGACATTTGTAATGCTGTAACTTGGTTCTCTATCCATACAGTAATGTTTTGGACACTCTGGTCAGGACATTCGATTTGGAAGGATAGTTCTGCACAATGAAATCCAGTAATGAATACTTCTCTAAAACGTTCACTTGTCCCCTCTCCATCTTCTGCTTTGAGAGTCTGTCCAAGATGAGGAATCCATGGAAAGGCACAATCCATTAGAAGAAGAAATTACTTCTAATTGGTATATTTTATTTCTACTGAATATTCCTCCTATGGATTCCTCGTCGCCCTCCCATCCTACCCCTCTCACCGTGGGTGAATTTTTTTATATGCTTCTCTTTCAATGCCAATGCAGGCTTTGGTAATCCTCAAGTTGGCTGTGTAGAAATTGGAAAAAACTAGAGCTGTGGAAACATGCGTAGTGCATGCCATTATACAATCAACGTCCAGACACTGGAATGGAAATCGAGGGACATAGCTTGGTGCCACACAGTGTCCTCTGCTGTGGAAATACTTTCTGAGACTACAAGCAGGATATCGTTCTATCAAAGATGATGAATATCTGGGAGGAACATCCAGTAGAAAGAACATTACCAGGGCTAAGTCATTTGTTCGTCTTAATGTCCAGATACCTGCAACCGGAGTGCTTCAGTAAGCTCGAAGGTTGAGTTGTCTAGGAATGTTTGCTACTCTTACCCATTGATTGTTCATAGTGCTACACAAATTGCTCCTGCTAACACTGATACTCATTGGCCCAACTTGGGTGGGACAAGTGTGGTATTGTCCTGCCCTACACATGCTGCTGCAACCACCATCAAAATTGTAACAAGTACACAGAACTTAACGCAGCAGAATCAACAGAAGGCATATCCCAATACACAAGCTATACATTTACCAGCATGGCCTCTGAAGTCTCATTTGATCTTGCCTTAGCGTTGCATGGATATACTTTGTGACACCAGAACAACAAACAGAAGACAATGCTGTTTCAATAAATCGAAGAGATTCATTCTTTATTTAGCTAAAAAACCAGCCAATCAATCCTAAGGATTGCTCACCTGCAGTACCATTTGGACTCAGAATTGGTATGCAATTTACTTGAGGCATGTTTAGCCAACTGGTAGCATACACCCCCTTGCAGCCTGGTGTCCTGGTGGAAAGTCCCAGAGGTCAAAGCCTTAATACGAGGAGTAAAACTCATGCCCTCCCCCTCCCCCCCATGAAGCATGAACCGCCAGACTGGGATTTGAACATAATCTCATTCTGGGATTATGAATATTCTTTTATTGCACAAACCTAGCTAGGGAGCAATGGAGCGCTGTACAGATTATAGAGAAAAACATTGGTAGCGAGAATTTACCAAGTAAGCATTAGTAATAATTATCACAGTACAATATACAAATGTGAAAGTGCACAAGATTGCTGGAACCGGTAAGGGTTCCTCAACTGGTGAAGCTAGAACTACTTCACTAACTCTTAGTAGTTCAGTCTTTGCAATAAAAAAAAACTTTGAAGAACGTTTGTGGATGCATTCAAAGGTTAGTAGCATGAACCTATGTAGTGCTTTATTGAAGTCCCATCTTGGTGTCTGGATGGATAGTGGCAGGTGTCCTCTTTTGACGTCTGCCATGAAAGCCTCGATTATTGGGACTTTCCAAAACATGTTTGGGTGACCTCAAATGGGTTATGCAACTAACACAGATGTGAAACTTAAGTGAGTTGTAGACCAATCTACTGGCTAGGTCGAGTAGTCTGTATTTGGCTACATCTGAATGGGTACAGTGGATTGCGTTGTCCTTATGTTTTTTTCCCCCCACATCAAAACATGCATCTTTTCTACAAGTCACCACCACATTGGTCTAACAATGGGTACAAATTAAAAGTTCTACAGCATGGGGTCTGGCATGTATTCACATGCTCATGAATATTCCGTCAGGCCGGGAATCCTGAGTAAAAAAAAGAAAGTTTAATTTTCACTTACAAACTGTATTCCTTCTTTAAACCAATCACTGTCCTCTGCATCATACTACCTCCATCCAATGAGATCTCCATAAGCCCCTCCTCTGGCAGCCATCTTCAGTTATTTACTGGACGCTTCAGTGTTGGGAGTCCTCAAGTTTTGCTCTGTGAGCTACTTCTACGTTTTTCGATGGAAAAAAGTTCTATTTTTGTTCTAAAAAGAGCCAGTGTGCTCTTTTTCTCCTACTGCCGACAGCAGGGACCTGTTGTCTGTGAAATTCAGCGCCCCTCAAGGGCGAAGTTCGTTGAAGTTTCCAGGAGAAGGAAGATCCCTCTTCCGTAGCCTGCACCTGGTGGAGGGGCTGAACGGGTTTGTGGACGACAAATACCTCCAATGCCTCTACTGTTGTCATCCGGCCGCAAGGAAGTAGAGTGCGAGATCTGCCTCAGCTTCTCCGAGAAGACTATGAAGGATTGGCCCAGTAGACTGGCAGCGTGACTGATCGCCAATGCCTCTGCCCCGTGTTGCGAGCAGGGTCATGCCTCACCCAGGACCAGCCTGTCTGAGGAGCGGGCTTCTAAGTCCTTTGAGGGCACCTCATCCTTGGGAGCCCAAGACAAGGCCCAGCACTGCAAGTCCAATTCCATCTGGGTCGCCCGCAATGTGCAGAGCGTGATCGACATCACGATCCGCCTCCATTGCCAACCAGCGATCGCGCTCCTCCTCGAAAAGCAAATTGTCCAACCCGGCTACGCTGCAGGAGAAACCATAGAAGCCCGGGACGGAGGAGAAGACGGCCGAACTGCCCAAGAAGTCCCAAGCGGCTCAGAAGAAGTCTTTGTTGACGATCAAGCTGGTGGCGGCTGATATCACAAAGGCTAAAGGGGCCGACCCCATTAATGTAATCCCCACAGCGTTGAAGGTGTCCCTGCCTCCGAGGGGAGAAGCCGCCGCAATAAGTTTGGCAAAGTCTGCTGCCACGCCGGAGAAGAGGATGCTGGCTCTGAGCCCGCCTCTGACCTCTCGGGGTGGAAAAAAGGGGCAAGGGTGAGGAAGTCCCAGACCAGCCCCAGGCCATGGAAGTTTTGTCCAGGCGACGAGGACATGGAGTCCTTACACATGGTCTACAAGAACGTGGAGGGGGACGAAGACGGCAGCGATGACGGTGCGGGGCCTAGTGTTTCGATCACTCCAGCTCAGCCGAGGTATGTATCTCTGGACATCCTGTCGACCCTCCACACTTTGTTGTTGGAGATCCAGAAGAGGATGCCGCAGGGCCCGGTTCCTGTGGCCCCTCCAGTCTCCTGATCAGCCTCTGGCAAAGAAAAGGAAGCGTCATCCAACACCCCTGTTTCAGCCTACACATTGGGCGCCCCCAATAACCACGGATATGGCAACAATGATGATATTGCAGCGGGAGGCAGGTCTTCGCAGCTGAGGGTGTCCCCATCGGATGAGGTGTGGTCATTCCATTCCATGGTTGCCAAAGCCCCCAAGCTTTTTCAGCTTGTGCAGGAGGAAACATGGGAGGACGGTTTCCTGTACCAGAGGCGCAAGGCCAAGAGGAAGACCAGCATAATGGTGCCCTTTCTGGATGACATGTGGGAGGAGGACCTGGCCCTCTTGAAGAACCCATGCACGGCTCTGGCCAAACAGGATAGGCTGGAGAAGTAGTACTGGGTGCCAGAATCTGCACTCAAGTGCCTGAGGTCGCAACAATCGCCGGATTCAGTGGCTAACCCGTCATCTTCAGTACCTCCGTACACCGATGGGAAGAAGATGGGCGCCATGGGAAGGAAGGTCATTTACACCGCAGCGTCCACCATCAAAGCGGCGAATGCACTGCTGTCCTAGCCAGGTAGGACAGGGAGCTGTGGTACAAGCTGGGCCTGATTCTGGAGTTCCTCCCTGACAAGAGGATGGAGACGCACGCCCTCTTCCAGGAGGGAGGGAGGGGCGGGGGTCGGATCACGCCATCACAGTGGAGTTGGACATTGCTGACAGTGTTCCCGCAGATGGGGAACAGTGTCTGCTGTCGTAGTCAAGGCTGAAGGCCACAAATTTCCACCAGGAGGTCCAGGCGAGGGTGCTGGAAATGCCTTTCGACTGAGACAACCTTTTTTGTGAAGGTCGTCGACTAGTCCCTGCAGATTTTCAAGGCGGATTCAGAGACGGCCTGTTCCTTGGCCATGCTCCAGCAGCACCACTCTTCCTTTTGCTCTTCCAGAGGAACGTCAAGCAGGTCGTCGAAGGGTTTTCCTTGTCGTACTGCCAATCTTAAAGATCCACGACTCAGGAAGCCTACAGAGGACGTTCCCAGCCATATGGTGGAGGAGGGCCAGCGCAGCCGTTGCTCGCAAGGCAGGACGCTAGCGCCTAAGTAGGCTTGAACTGGGCAGGACTTTGGGCCCCCACCCATGCACCCCAATGGGAGGCCCGCTCATGGGATTTGTCAGCGAGTGGGAAAAGATCACCACCGACCGATGGGTGCTGGATGCTCTCATCCAAGGAGATACCCTGGAGTTTCAACACAGGTGTCCGCGGATCCCTCCATTGGCCCAGCAGGAGCAGCACAAGAGCGGAGGGCAGCTCTTAGAGGAGGTATGGGCTATGCTATGAAAAGGGGCAATAGAGCTGGTGCCCTGACGGCTCTTGGACTCGAGTCCATTCCAGATACTTTTTATTCAAAAAGAAGACTGTGGGCTGGATTCCCATTCCAGACCTGTAACGTCTGAAAAAGTACCTCAAGTCCCAAAAGTTCAGGATGGTCACGTTGCAGCATGTGCTCGACCAACTGGAAAAAGACTTCTTGAAGTCGCTGGCCCTGGAGGACACCTACTTCCACATTCCCTTGCACAAGAACCACCAGAATTTTCTGTTTTGTAGTGCAGCAACGGCACTAACAGTTCAAGGCCCTTCCTTTCGGTTTGAAGTCAGCCCCCAGGATGTTCACGAAGTGTCTGGCATCTGTGGCGGCCCATCTGCATCTACGAGGGACAAATGTGTACCCGTGCCTCAATGACTTGCTCATCCGGGCCAGCTCGTGAAAGTTGGCCGTCGGACACACAGAGATGACCGTCAACCTGCTGACGGAACTGGGATTCTCCAGCAATTATATGAAGTCCTGCTTGACGCAGTCACAGAATGTGCTGTTCCTAGGGGCCAGACTCAATACAGTACCCTGCCTAGCGTCACCCTCGGGGGAGAGAGTTGCGGCCATTCAGGGCACTGTGCAATCAATGCCTGTTGTCAATGAAGACCACCACAGTGCAAATCAAGTCACTGCTTGGCATGGTGTCTTGCATCTACTATATCCAGCTGCGCAGGTTCCGGATGCAACCTCTTCAGGAATTCCTACATCTTCAGGAATTCCTGGACGCTCGCTGGATACAGGTGTCCAGAAGCTTTGCGGATAAGATCCTGCTTGACTAGGAATTCCATCGGGCGATAGTGTTGGGCCGTTCATGCCAACTTTCCCCGAGGCACAGGGTTTCAGAACCCACCCCAGTACCAGGAAACAGTCACCACGGACGCTTCCCTGGAGGCCTGGGGAGCCCACACCGGACGTCTTCACGCCAGAGTCCTGAGGCTGCCGGAGGAGAAGAATGCCATATAAATATCCTGGAGATGCAGGCAGCGTTCTGGGCCCTCAAGTCGTTCCTTCCATCTCTGAAGGGCAAGGTGATGAGGATCTTCACGGACAACACCACCACAATGTTCTACATCAGGAAACAGGGGGGCATCCGATCCCCAGTGCTCTCCAAAGAGGCGCAGGACTTGCGGCACTGGGCCGTCGGACAGGGGATGTTCCCCGTTCTGCTTCACCTGGCGTGAGTAAAGAACACCATTGCAGACTCACTCAGGGAATTTCGCTCCTGCCCCGAGTGGGAACTTCAGCAGGGCCAGGTGGACCGCATCTTCGTCAATTGGGGCAGTCCCCAGATACATCTGTTTGCGACATCGGCGAACTCCAAATGCCAGAGGTTTGCAAGTAGATTCCACCAACCGAGGAGCCTGGGGGACGTGTTCTCCTTCTCGTGGGAAGGCCTGTTTCTGTATGCGGTTCCTCCATTTCCTCTGCTGCTTCGAGTCATCAATGCACTCAGACAGTACCAATGTAAGATGATACTCGTCGCTCTGGCGTGGCCGAGGCAGATTTGGTATCCGGACCTTCTCGGCCTGTCAGTGTCGCTGCTGGTCAGGCTGCTGTTGGTTCAGGACCTTCTCACCAGAGGAGGTGGTGCAATCCTTCACCATGACCCAGGATCGCTGAAACTGAGGGCTTGGCTCCTGCAGCCCTACAGTTTGGAGCATTAGAGTTGCCGGCGGACCGTATGTAGGTCCTTGCCAAGGGGTTGTCTACTTTGAAGTGCTACAGTCACAAATGGAAGCGTTTTGTGATGTGGTGCCGGTCTCAGAAGATTGCCCCTCTGAGGATCACGGCCCGCTGATTCTTCCATTCTTGCTTTCCTTGGTGTAGGCCGGACTAGTGCACTTTTCCATCAATGTACATCTGGCGGATATCTTTCGCTACACCAGGTCTCCAGGAAGGCCTTCACTTTGGTCTCATCAACTTGTCAAGGAGCTCCTCAAAGGACTTTTTCCATCTTTCCCGCCGATGAAGGCTCCTACCCCAACGTGACAACTCAACATGGTCCTGACAAGATCCATATGGGCTCCCCATTCGAGCCTCTGCATCAGGCCCCTTTCAAGTTCCTCTTGTGGATGCTCCCCCAAGCATCTGCTCCATACTCCGCTTCCCAGTATTTATACAGCTCTCATTAAATAGATCAGGCCAGTCGGTCACAGCGACCGAAACCCGCAAATAACTGGCTGGAGGTAAGCAAGCAACACCCCAGTGACCCCTGAAATATCCATACCATCCCTTCCATTAACATCCACGACCAAGTGATGCCAGCATTTACCTCAAACCAGGCACACGCGCCGCAACGACCACTTCCACAGCGACCAATTCCCAGAGCGAAGAGCACGGCTCTGCAACTATCGCATACAATTTGTACCTACTGCTGCCACCCCTCCTTTAATATCTGCTCTCTATACCCAGATAGAGAGACTGGGCACTGACAAGATTCTAGAACCTGCACCAGCCTCACACCATAGAGAGCCCAGCAGCCCCAGTCCTACTCTGCTGCCAACTTCTACGGGCTGCCATCCTCCATCCTACACCGCCACACTCACCCAAGCACAAGGTTAGAAGCCATTACTCTAGATACAGCTTGTATCAGTGATCATTTTTGATCTGGACTTACCATGTATGTTCAGATTAAACTAAGGTGAACCCATGTTTTTAAGATTCCTCTTTTGTGTGCTCACAATTGTAGGGAGGGAGACACAATCCTGAGGCCCAGAAGAAGGCACCACAACTGGGAGCTGAAGCGTCCAAGGACCTAGCTCCTGATCAGCCCGTCCACATTCAATTTTGGGAAACATATTCCCGACGTAGACCTAAGTTTGGTCACCACTCAACTGCAGTAAGACCCACACCCAGTGGGGATTCTTTGTCTTTGAGGACACAATCATTTTGCGCCCCTCCTCCCCCGTTCTGCTTCTTTTTCCTAAATTAGATGCACACTTGTACCATCATGTTCACTGTATGTGTGTATGTTTATATTGGTACTTAATCATGTGATGCACTGCCCTCCACTCATAATGTGTTCAAATTCAATGTGGAGCTTGAAACTGTTTAAAAATGCCTGGCTCATTATAAGTCTGAGACCAATGCTCTGCTTTACTTCTTTATCTATGACAAACTGGTATGTACCACCTTTATTGTTTTACAACCGGTACCACGATGAATATGAAATAAATTCCATGTTTTAGCCACGTTAACAAGGCTGACGGCAATTGCGTAATTTGTTTACAAACTGCCATCTTTGCCATCGCACCTTTACCTCTGACCACAGTATGGGTCACTGGTGATTTTTTTTTTAACACTGCTACAATCCTTGATAAATAGGAAATCATACACAACTAATAGTATGATGCAATCTAGACCGGCAGTTACCCCTTTTGTGCCACACCCTGAAGTTCTAGGTGACATGCACAAAGGGTTTTCGGAAGACTTCTCAGCTGTTTGTGAACTTTGGTCCTGTGAACCATGGAAAGGCATTATCCAAGACTTCCATCTGAAGGTGGCTCTTTGGCTGCATCGTGCACTGTCATCGGTTGGCGAACTGACTGATTTGTAGCTGTCAGAGATACCACTCCACCCGAACGATCGCTGCGACAAAACTGTTCCTGTCTCATGTGCCCCTGCTCAACATCTGCAGGGCTGCTACGTGGAGGTCCACGCACACCTTCACAAAGTTCTACTGAGTCAACATGGATTCCAGGGAGGAGTCCAGTGTCCGCCAGGCAGTGCAACGCAACCTGTTCGCTTGAGGTGAGTCTGTTCCAGAGGTAAGAGTTAATTGCTTCTGTTGAGCCTTGCCACCTCCCGTGGTTGTGTAATTTTGTACTGCTCTGTATTCGTTATTCATGAGCATGCGAAACCATGCCAGACCCATGCTAGAGAACAATAGTTACAGGTAAGTAACTTGTTCCTTACATGCTACTATCCAGCCATGTGAAAAACGTATTACTCGCTAAATCAATTCTACACCTACACACAGCACTGCAATTATTTTTTGCCAAGAGTTCATTATTAGTGGCCAATGGCTAGTGATGAATGCTCATTTTGTGTCCAAGTCGAACAGCACCAGGGCTTGTCTGAACAGTTTTGTAATTGACCTCTGCCAGTGGTATCCAAACCTTTGTCTGTGCTATACTAGTTAAAGGCAGCAAAGGAGAGTGGAGGTACAGGGGGAGCTGCATTAAAAGCACATGAAAGATTCCAACAGGTAGGTAAAGTAATTATGGGTAGCAATGGACTTCACGGTCAGAACACTGATTTGAAAATGTCAAATGCTTGTTGCTGCTGCAAACGAACGTACGCGCCTGTGGGCAGTTTCTGGTATTCTACCAGGAAGTACTGAAATTAAGTCAGTGAAGGGTTGTCAGATGGGAGTGATGCATCCAAGCATACCGTTGTAGTGTGGAGACTTTTTTTGTACTTTAGTTTTTACTGTAAACTGGCAGACCCAAAAAAAGATTTGAATGCATTTTTTTAAAAAAATGTAATGGGGGGGGGGGGGGGTCCCCCCTCAACCCCAGTTTTTTACCCCTTAAAACCCATTATAATTAAAATAAAACCTTTAGCTTTGGAAAAAAAAATGCATTTAATGCTTTTTTTCGATGCATTTTTTTCAATGTTTTTGGCATTCAATGCTTTGTATTAGATGCAAGGACTGGATACCTCTAAGATTGCCCAGCATGATGTCAAAAGTGACAGAGCCAAGAGAGGACTTTACGCTTGGAGAATGAGGTGGACATATGGGGATGAAAATGGGTTGTGTAAGCTATCGCTTCATATGCCCTACCTGCATGGCCACATAGTGAGATACTGGTGCACTGGGAGGGAATAGTGTAGTCTACTTTGAAGAACGTGGCTGGTCACTTATTTTCTCTTGCTGGCTCTTAAAACCCACCACTATCCACTGGTTGGGAGTAATCTAATGCCATGGCTATTGAAGGGTGACCTTGCCAGTGGTTAGTTTTGGGTAAAGTTAATTCTAGTAATGAAAATGGGTATATAGGTGTCAAGTATTACAGAGTAGGCTAACTAAATCATAAATATTCAAATAATGAGGATTCACCTTTACTGTGCGTGTTTGATGTAATGCCTAAGGTTTTAGAACTGTAAAGCTATGTAGCTTATATTGAAGGTCTGTGTACTGTGCCATATGGTCTGCAATGTAAACCCTGTATACTGATCGTCTACTAGTTGAAGCTTAATATTAGCCAGTTGAAGATTACAACTTCTGATGATGGCATCAGGGTATGAAGAGGTTGCTCATATTTTAGGTTGAGGAAAGGTTTATTTAGAACATATGCACATTCAAACTATACATTTTATTCATGGCAATCAAGGTGAGAGGTTCTTGCACTAAGCACTAAAATACATGGCTGCTGTGCACGTTTAAGCAGTAGTACAATCAAACCACTGGAACAGGTGTATAAAAAGGATGACCTTTCTCTACCAGTGGGGTAGCCCAAGCAACTGCATCACATTCTTGCTGAAAATTAAAATATTCTTAGAGGTCTAAAAAATGTAAGTGATTTACAAAGCAGATGTAACTTACACAGAGATATACACTGACCACTTTTGAGGTGCTCAAGGGAAATCCTGGGGAGAGTCAAAGCAAAGGCAACACTGTAACCAGTTTTATTTGGGTTCTGGAGGAACTTCACTCCACACTATCAGATATAGGGTACAGACTGCTACTTGACAAGTAACCATGGCCTGCAGTTGAGTAACTAGCCACCAACACCGTATTTTATTTGGGCAGCAGTAAATAAGCCTGTATGTCTTGTAAATCCTTCTGCATAGGGTCCAGCTTGTTTGTGGTAATCCTTCAATTCCTTATGGACTGGAAAAGAAACTGGTGCTTGGATTGATTGAGTGTGGGAGGCAAGTTGGTAAAGCATGGAGCATGACTAAGATGGAGTGGACAAGCCTCAAGACACAAGTTACAACAATACTATTATAGGATTTGATAAAGTGAAATTATAAAATGGTTGCTAAATATTTTGTTGGTTATATTTTAGACTGTGTAACTGATTTCTGATTTGTTTTAGGGTGCTCCAACACCAAAGAGGATAGAATACCCACTGAAATCTCATCAGAAAGTTGCAATCATGAGAAACATTGAGAAGATGCTAGGAGAGGCATTGGGTAACCCACAAGAGGTAATGCAAAATCATGGTTTTGCTGTGGAAATCTTGAGAATGTGATGTGGTGATTACAGGGTTAAATGCTTACAGAATATTTGACGATTACTGAGGTGCTTGAACATAACATTCTCAATTATCCTTCTATAACAACACAGTCTCATGGGTCCTTCGTTGACCAACTTCATTTACAGTGTAGACCTAGATATGCAGGCATCACAGCACTCGCACAAGAAAAAGTAATGAGTAAAATGTAATCTATTCCTACCAGGGTGGCTACATTCTAAGCGGTTGCCATGCCTCTGCCAAAAGAACTTGCTCTTCTCAATCATTCATTCTTTGTTAGTTCTAAACCTTGAGTTTGACTACCTAAATGGCATCTCAGAAACATTTTAAATTGCTATACAACTATTTTCAAAGCATTAAATATATGCCTATTTTTTTAAAGTCCTCCAAATAATAAAAACAAGAAAACTCGAAGGTAAACTGTCACATTAGAGCATTCAATCATATAATAGCCCATTATTTCATGCAGACACAATCGGTTTATCTTTCTGCTCCAGTTAGTAAGGCTCTTTATAAACTGGCAGGTGCTTTTCTAAATAAGTTTATTAAAATTTTTCGCTTTTTGATGATGTTTTTGACCATAATTTACAATTGTTTACAGCCCGCTTGGCGATATTATTTTGTGAAAAGGTTTGTGATGTAAAGGGATAAGTACATCTTTTTTCCCTCAAGTCTTTTTCTCAGCCTTTTTCCTCGGCACCATAGGAGCTCCTCTCGGAACATGTTTTTTATTGTCTTATGGAAATGTAGAAAAGACCACCATGTGCTCTGCATTAGTCTGTCGTCTGGACTTCAATACCATAGATGAATTCAAAAGATGCCTTAAAGGAGGCAGAGAGGTAGAATACAAATATTGGTCAGAGTCCAAAGTAGGAATCTCTTCAGAGTGCGCCAGGTGCACTATTGAGTATTTACCTTTGGTGTCACATCCTTTGAATGGTGCAATGGAGAAGGATTCCTCTACCATTGTACCTGCTATGGCAAAGGCATTGGTCACTTCTGTCCCCTTTCGACATAGAATATTTTTGGGGGTAAAACTTTTTATTGAAAATCCATACATTAATTTAGTAAGCTCCATTATTCTATGCTAGACGGGTGACACTGGAAAAGTATGGATTCTTACACATGTCCACAATTGCAGATATAAAATTAACAAATTTAGTGTAAATAGTTTTACAATTTTCATAATTGACATCTTATTTCATAGACCTAGCGTGCACACATTGTAATGATCAGTACCAAAAGATAATTCCATCAGAATCATGGCAGTTTCCACAATCGTTGATTGTAGAATCATTGAAAAATTGATGTCTACTTTAGTAGCCATCTTATTTCTTTTGTAACATGTAGTTTCAAGGTGCTGGATTAGAATTATTTTTGTGCTGAACTATTTCGAATAGTAATACATGCAGATGCTGCATTGCGTCCACTGGAAATGCCTGCTGTAATTCTCAGTTAATTGAGTAAAAAAAGTACGTGGTTGCTTGTGCGCTATACAACAAATATCCAAAATATTGGTTCATTAATTTATGTAAAAGTAAAGACTCACACTGTTACTGTATAGAAAAAACATAACTGTTTAAATTCGCACTCAAAATGTCAGTACCTTTTATTTCAATTATTAATTACTTGTTGGTTCCCCTTCTTATTTTCTAAAATAAATTTCAGTTGAGGATGTAAAGAGCTGATTTTTAAAGTCCAATGCTTAACTTCAATTGATAAGTCATTTAAATTCCTATTTTAATACATGTTTAGATTGTGAATTCCCTCTGGATATTTTGTTGAATCAAACTATCCTCTAGATATTTCATTTGGTTCCCTTTAATATTTGATAATGGGTTCATCAAATTTAATTCATCAAAATGCTTAGCTGATCATATTCTTTGTTATATAATGTTTCATTCATTAAATCCCCATGAATTTTCTTCATAATAGTTTGTAATATTACATCAGTGATAATCATTCATCAAATTTCCTCAGTGCTCTGGTTGTCCATTCATTTAATGTTCATAGTACTGATAGATCAGATCCTCAGTTATGGAGTGTTTGGACCTTTAGCTCTCCTTAATGATGGTTTTTAAAAGTTTTAGTGATGTGGTTATTGAATCATAAAATCTCCAAATAGCGTTTCATCATTTTGGCTCATGAGGAGGATTAATTGCTTTAGCTCAATATAAATCCGTGGCAATGTTGTACACCTACAGAAGATAATCATATAAAAAGATTTATTAGACCAACATATAAGCATCTAAACATTTATTAAAATAGGAATTTAAATAACTTTATCAATTGAAGTTCAGCACTGGATTTTCGAAATCTCAAGTGAAATTTATTTTAGAAAATGAGAAACAAGGGGATCTGTGAAGGCATTTTCTTTATTGAACATTTGTATGGCGCCTATACAGCAAAGTGTTTCCAGGCATCAAGTAAGACACAGACAACCGATTCAATTCTCTAAACATTTTTTATTTTCTTAAATGTCAGAGTAAAAGAGTAAAGCCTAACTTGCCCTATGCTAAGGTGGGATTTCCCTACCTAAAGAAACAAATGATAGTCTGCGTCAATGAGTTCAACTTAAAAGGCCGTCTGTGTCCAAAACCTATACTTGACCTCTTAACTAAAGATAAACAATGTGTAGGTGATAGCAGCAACAAAGGCAACAGTGTTCTAAATAAAGTTTTGAGCTACTTCCAGCTCGTGGCTTACTTTCCAGCTTCCCCTTCCCCAAGTTCAAAATGGCCTCCGAGCTCCCTTCCCCAAAAGGACAACACAGTTCACAAAGTCTCTGGTTTCCCTTCCCCTACAAAGTCAGCTCTTGCAGCTTCACAATTTACAAGCAGTTCAATTCTCTTGGCTTTCATAAACAGTTCCAGTTCAACTTTGTTATTATCCTGGCTTTTCAACAGTATATACAGATTGCTCTCTTTTCCATTCACTTCAGCAGTCCTGTTATAAAATGTAGACTCTTCATCTTTGCTTTACTTGGCTCTTTCCAAACACGGGTGTCTCGGTCTAGGCGCAGTTATCGGACCACACAGTCCATCCATTACAGGCCATGCAACTGATAACCCTTGGCACTTTGTTATACTTCTGTATTCTTCAGGCTTTCTTGCCAACACAGGTTTTCTTTCTCTGAACCTGTGTCATTGGTTAGTATTCACTTTGATTCTGCTTGGCGGTTTCTAAGCTTTGCCACAACATGTTTTTGATATAACTCACTCTGTGGTGTTTACCCTTTTCCCACCACCTTGCCTTCACATTATTCATTAGTGCTCATCACTTGCTTTTCACTTTGTTCATCACTTGCTTTTCACTTTGTTCATCACTTGCTCTTCACTTTGTTCATCACTTGCTCTTCACTTTGTTCATCACTTGCTTTTCACTTTGTTCATCACTTGCTTTTCACTTTGTTCATCACTTGCTTTTCACTTTGTTCATCACTTGCTTTTCACTATTCAGTAGTACTTGCAGCACTCTTAAGTGTTCCTAACACTTTGCAACTTGTTCGTTATTCAAGAAGCCTCACTTTGGGTCCACAATCTTCTGTCATCGGTTTGATCTTGTTCGGCATTAGCCTGCTTGCGGCCCCTGGAGTGTTCCCTGTTTTCCAATCACTGTAATGCGGCCACTCCTCCGGGCGTCTCTCTTCTTTCCGGCTTCCTTTCTCTCCGCTTCTGGCCTTCAGGAGCTCGGCGAGCAGCGCTCGCCGCCCATGAACCTTGCTGCTTCTGGCGTATAGCTCCGCTCCTCCGTTGTGGAAGCTACAGTCGGCCTGCAGTGCTCGGGAGCCTTCAGTGTCCCACAGCGCTGGCTCATGACCAAGGGTACTGCAGGTGACTCGACCTGCTTGGGCACCTGCGTCTCCTTCTCCCTCCTGCTCCACACAGCCTTTCCCCTGCCCCCAACCCCTCTTCAGCCTTCTCCACGTCTGTCACGCCCTGTCCTTCAGCAGGTTTCTCTTCGTTCTGCTGGCAGTCCCTCCTTTTATGCATCTGTGGCCTGCTCTCCAACCTTGACTCTAGCATTCCCTCTGTCCTCATCCTACTTAATCTTTTCCTCTGCTTTCGACATGGTCAACCATAGCACCCTGCTCAACCGTCTCCGTGATAACCTGGGTATCGCCGATCAGGCACTGGCCTGGCTGACCTCTTTCCTCTCTGATCGACCCTCCCAGGTACAACTTGGGTCCTTCCTATCTTCTATCTCCCTCTCTACCTGTGGTGTTCCTCAGGGGTCTAACCGCTCGCCCTGGCTTTTCAATCAATACCTGGCAACTCTTGCCTACTGCATTTCCATTTTCTGCTCAAATTTCCATTGCTCTGCTGATGACACCCAACTCATTTTCAGGCTTCCTTCAGCCACCTCCTCGCCTTCCCTCATCTCTGATTGCCTAATCGCCATTCAAAGTTGGTGTGCCCCAATTATCTTTGTCTAAATGCCAACAAGACTTAAGATCCTCCTCATTGGTACACCTTCACCATCCTTTCCCATC
Organism: Ambystoma mexicanum; assembly: GCF_040938575.1. NCBI lineage: Eukaryota > Metazoa > Chordata > Amphibia > Caudata > Ambystomatidae > Ambystoma > Ambystoma mexicanum. Next base: position 686,144,814 of record NC_090929.1, on the reverse strand, counting down.
ACTCTCTGGCCGGCCTCCCTTTGCCCTCTTCCTACCCCTACCTGCGAGATCAAGAACCTCGGGGTCATCTTTGACTCCACACTTTCCTTTTCCGCATACTTCGGACGTTGCTAAAAAGTCACCTCCTCAGAGCTACTCTTCCTTTCCTCTCCTTCCCCCATAACTCACTGTCTCCCAAACTCTGGTTCTCTCTAGGTTGCACTACTGTAACAGCCTCTTTCTAAATCTATCTGCCTCTACTCTCCGACCTTTACAACTAATCCAGAACAGGACTGCAAGACTTGTCCATGGCATCAAGGCCTGGGATCGTATCTCTCCAGCTCTGAAATCCCTTCATTGGCTCCCAGTGGATGGAAGGATTACATTCAAAACCCTCTGCATTGTCCACAAAGCTTTCTGGAGTCTCCTCTACTTCAAACTCACTCCGGGTCAGTCGTTTTTCAAAGAAACGTGCTGGGGTAGATCTCTATCTTCGGCTGGGGCCTCCCTTTGGAACAGCCTCCCTGCCACCTTGACCTTCCTCTTCGCTTCGGCCTTTGCCCCTCTTCTCCGCTGCTGATCTGTTTTCTCTCTCGGCACCGTGCACCTGGCCACCTTTTATCCTGCGGGCTCAGGTACCTGCTCACCCTGCTCACCCTGCAACCCTCCTGCAATGCCTCCGGGCCACCCCTTGCACTGGGGTCTGTATCTTTACCCATACAGTCCACCACCCACTTCTTTTCTGCACTTATCAGATAAAGCCTATCTGACTAACATAGCACTTGCTGGCTGCACTACCACTGTTTATTTCTCCTTTATTTTACTTACTAGTATTTATTCTGTTCTCTCCTCTGTTTTGAGCTTTTCCACTTTTCACCCGCCCCCTTCCCATGCACTTCCCCCTTTTTCATGCACTTGCACGTTCTCAATGTCACTGGGCCTAGTAAGATCGTGTTTTGTTCTCGCTTTTTCCCCTCCCTTTGCTTGGTCGCACTCTGAAACACTTGTGTATGAGCGCAATATTAATAAAATCACATCATACTATATTTTTGCAGGTGCAAGTGCTTGCCTTCAATTGCCTGACCTTAATTAAGCCCATCAACTGGGCATGCCTGACTGTTGTACTGGCACTTCTCTACAGTCCTCTTCATCGTCTCAGTACCAAAGTGGTGTGAATGAATGAGAGTATGCATAACTCCCATTCAGCTCCTACTCGTCCTAGTCTTAAAGGGGAACGGTTGTGGGGTACTTTGCGAGTAAAACGGAGGGAATGACTGGCAACCTCCAAAGGCAGGGGGAGGTAGGGTTTATTCTGCAAGGGGAATACCATGTCTCACCCAAAGACATCCTCTTCCCACTCCCTAAGTTCCCTCCACCATGGTGATCCTCCTCGCATATCGACCCCCAGGGTTGGGATGCAAGAGCAATGGCGTTTCCCTGGCCACCTGAGAGGAGCATCCAGGGGGAGTAGCAGTGAGGATGCACTCCGGTTCCTCACAGATCCAACAAGTAATGAATAGAAATTGGAAGAAAATATACTGGAATGTAACACTTGTTTGTATTAAAGATTTTTCTTTTCTTATACATTCTAACTTGGTGTTAGTCTATTTTTGATGCAACTTAATTAACCAATTTTGTTGTCTGTTGTTAAGCACTGAAGCACCCACATACTTTTGTTATCTATTGTAACATCTTGCAGTGTCAAACTCTTAGCCTAGTGGAGAATACAAGGCCCTGTAGTAAAACATTGCATTCTGTAATCGTATTGTCTCCTCCCCCTCCCCCCCGCTACACATCCTGTGAAGTTTGCTCAACACTTCTTGTTCAGCTATTGCCAAGGTTATAAATTGCGGGGTCTTCACCTCAGTGACAGGAACAGATGGTGCCACCCAGTTCATTGTAATTGAGGAATTGGGCATTTAGAATGGCAAAGCCCAACCGGATACATTGAAGGTTGAATATCACATGTGGTTCCATGGCTGCAAAGCCTCATGAGCATATACCAGTGGGAAGCAGCTCAGTTACATCAGTCACTCTTTCTGGCACTCTTGCTACTTGCTTACAAACTTCTGCGACCCTCCTAAACAACCATATTAAGTTACCCGACCAGCTCTTGCACCTATGTCCGTCAAAGGATACAGATGGGACCTTACAGTGTTTCCTAACCAGAGTAATATATGTTCTATTTAATCATTTAAACGTTCTCTGTTGCAAGCGGCATTCCTGTATTGTAAGCAAATGTGCTCTCATGGCGAGTCTGTAAATTCTCGGGCACGGTCTGAATCCCATGGCCACATAGTGAGAGGGGAATTTTCAAAAAGGACGCTGTATAGTTTTGTAATCAATTGCCTCACCCCTCCTAGCTTAATCTTCATGGATAGTAATTGAGATTCGGATGCTTATCAAGAAAACCTGTCAAGTTTCTTTTCTTCTTTCTGCCTTGGAAATCTATGTAAAGTGCCAGAAAAGGCCTTTACCAGCCTTGAATTGTCTCGCATGTCATTAAATGTTGCAAAAGGCTTGCCCGAATATAGATCCATGCAGTTAAAGCAACCCTGTCCCCAATCCAGTGTTGCAAAACAGGGTAATTTCCATGATGGAAGATTACTAGCAAAAGGATTGCCACGCTTGAGTTTTGGGGGGGGGGGGGGGGGTTTCCACAGTCTACATACTAATTGCTATGTCGCTTCTGATCAATGGCGCCTTTGCAGTCTACACAGTTTGTAGAAATATCAGAAATATCATCCCGCATGGCTATACTCTGCACACTGTTCCCACACTGTGCTGCGAAGTAATCCTTTTCAGGAAATGTGGCATCCAGCCCACCATCTCCATAATTCTGTGCAGAGATTCTCTGCTTCGACCATTACTCAAATATAATTCTTTGTAATAGGTTTTCTAAGTCTTCAAGCACCTGGGTTGACGCAAACACTGGTGCTCCCATAAATACTTTCAGGTGCTGTGGCATAATTGATATTTCATATAGTGCTACTATTATTGTTTAAGGGATGTTCAAAACACATATTTTAGTGCTGACTGTGTTCAATGTATGATGCTCTCACAGTACTTATAGTAAATACTGAAAGGAATAGTGTTGCCCCAGACGAGGCTTACCATGCAACTCATTCTTTCTTAACCTTGCAATGTGACCCAGACGAAATGTACAGGATTTGGCACAATTCATTTTCGGGCCCAAAACATGTAGCCTACTTTTCTATCCCTTATAAGTGCAGAATTTCCTAAACAATGTGACATCTCATCAATATATATATCTACCACATGTTCAATCCCAGCTACTTGAATAACCCTATTCTCAAAAATCTGCCACAGTACTTGAGCCAGGGTTTCTACTACCAGGGTAAAAAGCAGGGGTGTCAGAGGGTATCTCTGATCGGTGCCACATTCTATAGACCTGCTCTCAGATATGATTGCTACCATCTAGTGAGTCGACTAGCTTAAAGTAGCCAGGTTAGTCTAAAAAGAATTCCAGGCCAAAATTCATGGTTTTTAACACTAAAAACATTAAGCCTAATCCTACTGATTTAAAAAAATGTTCAGAGTTGATTGAGGCAATGGCAATATAGTCATTCTTCTTAGCCAGCTGTAGAATGATATGGGATACTCTTCTCAAGGTTGATATTGAGCCCCTACCTGGAATAAATCCAGATTGATCACTATGCACCAATTCGCCCATGGAGAGTCACCTGCAGCGATAGTAGTTTATTCACACATGTTAGTGTCTACAATAATCAGTGACAAAGGTCTATGTAAGGAGCATAAAAGCAGGTAATGCCCTGTTTGAGTATCACTGTTATGACTGCCTCCCTCTCGATGGTATAAATTGCCAGCTCAGAATTGCCCCCTCAAGTACTTTGAATATTCTGTTTGCTAGGTTATCCTCAAAGTTAGGAATAACTCAGTTGGTAGGCCTTCAGGAATCCAGAGCCTTCCATCTCTTCATAGATGGATCACAGTTTTTATTTCCTGCTCTATAAGTGGGATTTCAAAGGCATTCTTTTTTGTCCTCTGTTTTTGAGAAGTAGGGCGAGCTTGACAGTCTACCGCATCTGATCTTTATTGGTTAGTCGGTCCTGGGCATAGAGCTTCTTATGATAGTTCCTAAATATCTTGTTAATTACCAAATGATAATTTGATATCATTATAATTTGCCCCAACCAAGAAACATTTGTGTACAGGCACGTTCTAAATGACTTCTTCTCCAACATGGGGTCTGGCATGGATTCACATGCTCATGAATATTCCCCATCGTTAGGCTGGGAATCCTCGGTAAAGGAAAAAATCGGTTTCAGTTTTGTTTCTGAACTGTTTTACTAGTAACCAATCACTGGTCTTTGGGTCATACTCCCCCCAGCCAATGACTGCCCTCTACCTAAGCCCCTCCTCTGGCAGCCATCTTCAGATTTTTACCGCACGTTCAAGTGTTGGGAGTCCTCGTGCTGTAGCTCTCAAGCTTTTTCTGCGTTTGCGAATTTTCAAAGAGATTTCATCTCATTTTTCAGTCAATCGAGCCTCAAGCTCCACCGTTTCTACTTCCGATCAACGGGGACCCGTTTCGGATTTTTCTACGCCCTTCAAGGGCAGATTTTTTGTCTAGTTTCACTTCTTGGAGGCTTTCGGAAGATCTTTGAGGCCTACCCCACGTGGACATGGCCCAGGAAAAAGGAAACGCAACGCCCGGATCCAAGCTCTTCAGGAGCTGCCCTGGATGTGCACTGTAGAATGTCTTCAAGGAGGATGAACATTCTCAATGTCTTTACTGCCTTCATGAAGACAAAACTCAAGTGGAGGAGGCCTGTGCGTTTTGCAAGAATATGTCCGAGCGGACGATGAGGGATTGTTGTACCCGCCTCACCAACTGGCTGGAGGGGAAGAGCCCAGCAGCGGGTGAGAAAAAGAAGTCTGAGCGGTCTTCTAAGTTCTTTGAGAGCGCTCTGGCAACCCAACAAAAGGCTAAGCACCGCGGGTCTGCGAGCACAGAACGGTTGGGCTCCTCGGCTGCCAGGCAGGGCGCAATTTCACTGACGCCATCAACCACGAGCCAACGCTCAGGCTCGGGGAAGAGGAAAGCAGAGAACCTGGGTAAGCTTCAGGAGAAGTCCCGGTCGATCCCGATGGCAGCCGAGGGGGAGCGAGGCCGCGACCCTCACCCCAAGGTGAAGGCCTCAAGTGCCTCCAAGGTTGTGAAGACCCTTGATTCACCCGGCTAAGGCCTCTATCGAGGGAGTTGTGGCGGCCCTGGCAAAGCCTGTGGGGCTACCCCATTGTAGGCGACCTCGGGGCTTAGAGTTTCCCTGCCACCGCAGAGGGAATTCTCTTTTCAGCCCATCGATAAGACCCCCAGTGGCAAAAGAGGGGGGCGGCGGTGGCCATCACAGACACGGATACAGCCTCTGAGGAGGAACTGGCTGGAGTGGTGAAAACCCCGACCAAGAAGTTCGAGGAGGTCCGGTCCCACGGGAAGGATCCCGAAGAGGCGGACGAGGAAAGCGACGGCGGTGGTGACGAACACGTGGTGGCGGAGGATTCCACTCCCCAGCCATCGCGCCCATCGCAGCGGTCCCGGGGCCACAAGACAACTCGGGGGCGATCTTGCTGGCAATCAGGCCTTGTGTACAGAGATAAGGACAAGGTTGCCCTTACCACCAACGGATGACCCAGCGGAGCCTGGACCGTCGGAAAGCCCTCCAAACAAGTAGAGGAGAATCCCCCCCCCCCCCCCCCTACTTTCCAACCTTCTCTGCCTGCACAGCCTTCTTCCCCATCTCCTCAGCCGAGGGATGATACGGGAACAGAGACAGCCACAACGGGGGACGGATGACGAGGACGGTGGTGACGGGGTGGACCATCCATCACCACCTGCTCGGGCTTCCCAACCCGACGAAATTGGCTCCTTCCACGCCATGATGGCCAGGGCATCTGAGCTCTTCCAGATCTGCCCTGTGGAAGAGAAGAAGGAAGGTTTCCTCAACAACCGGAGGCCAAAAGGAAGACTGTCCTCTCTGTCCCGTTACTCAACGACATCTGGGACCAGGGGCTGTTGCTCCTGAAGAACCCATCCACGGCCCCTGCCAAGAGCGACGGTACGAGATGAAGTATCTGGTTCCGGATTCCGCCCCTAAGTGCCTTAGGGCGCAGCCTACCCCGGACTCGGTTGTCTCGGCTGCAGCCAAGAAGAAAGCAGCGGGGGTGACGGCATCAACTTCGACATCTCTGCCGGACGGTGAAGGGAAGAAGCTGGACGCCATGGGACAAAGGGTCATCTCGTCGGCGGCGACTAACATTAAAGCGGCCAACGCCCTCACGATCGTGGCCCGCTACGACGGGGAGCTATGGTTTAAGATCGCACCCCTACTGGATTTCCTCCCGGATGACAAGAGGGCGGAGGCTCTAGAGATCCTACAGTCGGGAGAGGTGGCGTCGGCCCACGCCATAGCGGTGGCCATGGACATTGCCGACACCGGCTACCGCCAGATGGGCAACAGCGTTTTCCTTCGCCGCAGCGGTTGGCTTAAGGCGATTTCCGTCAAGACGTGCAGACCAGGGTCCTGGACATGCCCTTCAACAGGAACAACCTGTTCGGCAAGGCGGTGGACGAGTCGCTGCAGGCCATCAAGGCCGATACAGAAGACGGCTCGTGCCTTGGGCGTTCTTCAGCAATGACGGCCGCCCTTTCGGGGCTCCGGAAGCAAACCCGGTGCCTCCCAAGGGATTCGGCGGCAGCTCCTCGATGTACTGCCAAGCGGCCCGCTCCTCATCACAGGAGGCCTACAGGGGTCGCGGCAAGCAAGGACGATCTCGTCGCCAAGGAGGCTAGGGCGGCAAGGCTGCCGCCAAGCAGGATTGGACAGTCTGTAGCTTCGGGGCCCCCACCTGAGCACCCTGGCTGGAGGCTGGCTGGCGAATTTCGTCAGCGTGTGGGAGTCCATCTCCCGTAGGGTGCTGGATGCGCTGGCCTGCAGGCAAGCACTGGAATTTCTAAGGAAGTGTCCCCGTATTCCACCTGTGGCCACAAAGGAAAACCACGTCCCACAACTACTCGTGGAGGTACGAGCGATGTTAAAGAAGGGAGCCATCGAGCTCGTCCCAAAGGGGGTCCGGGGCTCCAGAGTTTATTCGCGGTACTACCTCATAAGGAAAAAAACAAGCGGTTGGCGACCCATCCTGGACCTTCGTTGTCTAAACAAGTACATCAGGTCCCAGAAGTTCCGGATGGTCACCCTCCAGCACGTGCTGGCACAACTGGAGGAAGGCGACTTCCTATCGTCGCTGGACTTGGAGGACGCCTACTTAACCATCCCCATCTTGAAAAAACATCGAAAGTTTCTGTGTAGTCCAAGGACGGCACTACCAGTTCAAGGCCCTTCCCTTCGGACTGAAGTCGGCGCCCAGGGTGATCCCCAAATGCCTAGTACCGGTGGCGGCTCGGCTGCGCCTGCAGGGGATCCACATCTATCCTTACCTGGACGACTGGCTCATCCGGGCAGAGTCAAGGGAACTCGCTGTTGAACACACAAGGAAGACCGTCCAACTGCTCACGGATCTGGGATTTTCGATCAACTTCACAAAATCCCACCTTGTACTGTCGCAAGTCGCCCTGTTCCTGGGAGCCAAGCTCGACACAGTGGCGCGACTACCATCTCCGTCGGAGGAAAGGACGAAGGCCATCCTAGGCAAGGTGCAACGGCTGTCGACCATGGACGTGGCCAAGGTGAGGTCCGTCAAGTCCCTGCTTGGCATTATGTCCTCCTGCATTTACTTTGTGCGCCTTTGCAGACTACGGATGCGACCACTGCAGGAGTTCCTCGACGCCTGTTGGATGCAAGCGACGGGCAACTTCGAAGACAGGATCTCACTCAACGAGACGTTTCGACAAGCAATCCGGTGGTGGGGCACCCGCGTGCATCTGACGGCGGGTATGGACTTCCAGACCCCGGCCCATCAGGAGACGGTGATGACGAATGCCTCCCTGGAGGGATGGGGGGGGCTCACTCTGGAGATCTCCACACAAGAGGCCTTTGGCTACCGGAGGAGAGGTCACTACACATCAATGTCCTTGGGCCCTCAGGTCGTTCCTTCCGTCCCTCAAGGGCAAGGTGGTGAGGATCTTCACCGACATCACCACGACAATGTTTTACATCCGGAAGCAGGGAGGCACCAGATCCCCAGCCCTGTCCAAGGAGGCCCAGGACTTGTGGCATTGGGCGTCTCCCAAGGGATGTTTCTGGTACCCTTCCACCTGGCAGGAGTAAAAAAAACACCATTGCTGACACACTGAGTAGGGAGCTGCACTCGTGCCACGAGTGGGAACTGCGGCAGGATCAAGTGGACCTCCTCTTCCGACGATGGGGCAATACCCAGATTGACCTGTTCACGACGGCGGCGAACACCAAGTGCCAGAGGTTCGCCTGCAGGTTTCCCTTCTGGACAAGTCAGCACCCCCCCTCCCCCCAGTCAAACTGCCAACAGACGCAGATCTCCTCATCAGAGAAGGAGGCGCCATCCTCCCCACGATCCGGCGTCGCTGAACTTGCAGGCCTGGCTCCTGCAGCGCTAGAGTTTGGAGGGTACGATATCTCGGCAGACTGCAAGGAGGTGCTTGCAAAGGCCATGGCGTCCTCGACTCTGAAGTGCTATGGACACAAATTGTAGAAGTTCTGTCTGGTGCCATGCATAGAAGATTAACCCTCTGCGGATTACGGCCCCGCAAGTGCTGCCATACATCCTGTCGCTGGCCAAGGCGGGGCTGGCGCATGCCTCCATCAAGATCCATCTAGCGGCGATCTCCCGCTACTCCAGGACCCCGGGCGATCATCTCTCTGGTCCCATCGCCTGGTGAAGGAGTTTATGAAGGGACTGTTCCGGTCATTCCCGCCGGTGAAGGCTCCGGCCCCAGCGTGGGAGCTCAACGTGGTGCTGTCCAGGCTCATGGGCTGCCATTCTAGCCTCTGCATTCGGTACTGTTGAAATTCCTGTTGTGGAAGACAGAATTTCTTGTGGCCATCGCCTCTGCACGACGAGTGGGAGAGATCCAGGCCCTCTCCTGTAAACCCCCATACTTTACTTTTCACAATACGAGAGTGGTGCTGAGGACGCACCCCTCCTTCATGCCCAAGGCGCCGTCGGACTTCCATCTCAACAAGCCCTTGGTGTTACCTGTTTTCTTCCCGTCACCTTAGTCGCCGGCTGAGAGGACTTTGCACTCGCTGGATGTGGCTAGAGCGCTGAAGTTCTACGTGGACCGCAAGAGTTTTCGGAAGACGTCACAGCTGTTTGTGAACTTTGGACCTGTGAACCAAGGGAAGGCCCTCTCGAAGGCTTCCATTTCCAGCTGGCTCTCCGGCTGCATCATGCACTGTCACCGGTTGGCAAACCTACCGTTGCCCGGCCATCCGAGAGCCCATTCAACCAGAGCTATCGCTGCTACCACGGGGTTCCTGTCTGGTGTGCCCCTGCTCGACATCTGCAGGGCTGCTACGTGGAGGTCGACGCACACCTTCACGAGATTCTACTGCGTCGACCGGGATTCCAGGCAGGAGTCCAGGGTCGGCCAAGCAGTGCTGTGCAACCTGTTCGCTTAAAATGAGCCTGTTGAGGAGGTAAGAGATGCTTAATGTTGAGTTGATGTATTGCTTAATGTTGAGCCTTGCCACATCCCGTGGTTGTGCATGTGTGTACTGCTATGTATTCTTCTATTCATGAGCATGTGAATCCATGCCAGACCCCATGCTGGAGAAGGAACAAGTTACTTACCTGTAGCTGTTGTTCCCCAGCATGGGTCTGGCATGGATTCACATGTGAACCCTCCCTCCTACCCCTCTGCGGCCCTTCACCTGGTCCTACTGCCACTTTCCGTGCTACCAAATCTGAAGATGGCTGCCAGAGGAGGGGCTTAGGTAGAGGGCAGTCATTGGCTGGGGGCAGTATGACCCAGAGACCAGTGATTGGTTACTAGTAGAAGGACAGTTCAGAAACGAAACTGAAACCGATTTATTCTTTACCGAGGATTCCCAGCCTGACTGTAGGGAATATTCATGAGCATGTGAATCCATGCCAGACTCATGCTGGAGAACAACAGTTGCGGGTAAGCAACTTGTTCCTCATATCATTATATATCGTAAATATCAAGTAATCATCATACTGTGATTATTTCCTGTTGCAGTGATCGTATCATGGGAGTCCTTTCCATTCACTAACCAAGCCAAAATGTTCTCTGACTTATCCCCTGCGTATGTTCGTTCACTCGCAAAGGGTGGTACTCCCATTTTTGTTGGCCATTTACATTTCTGACATTTACGAGCCATAATTAGCTCAGTACTCTTATTTGATGAGTAGTCTTGTTACATTATTCGATAAACAGTCTCCTACTGGCGCTGATTATGCAGTGTTTTACACCTCCCTTACTCATACAACATCCTCAAGACCATGCTGATAGTGTCTCATATCATAACCTTTGACCGAATTTACCCATCTTTCTCTTGGAAATAGTGTTATGCAATCCTGCTTCAATTTATAAAATGCTAGATCATCAAGGGATCATCCTCTTCCATGGAGTTATTGCAGCATCAGTAGACATCACTCTAGCTAGGAATTGTACCCCAGGAAATCAGAAATGAGACTTGAAAAAAGCGCCAGGAAACTGATGGTCAATGTGAGTGTGAGTACTATGTTCTAAAGATAAATATGAAAATCCACCCCTCTCCAGATGTTGTAGTCACCACACATCAGTTGCAGCGCCTAATTTAGAGGCAGAACACTCTCTAGAGATACAAGCCAGGCTTGATCTTTCTTTATGTTCATCTATAGTGCAGTTGAAATCACCTGCTCAGATGATGCCCCACCAACATAGTGTCCATATAGGGGTAGTAGAGTCTGGTAAAAAAATGAGGTTATAACTATGTGGTCTTATATATCTGCTATGCAACTGAGGATACCATTAAATCTTTATAAAAAACCACAAATCTACCCATTTCGTCAGTCTTTATCTTTTGGCTCTCTGAGGAGATACCCATGCGATTGAACTCCTCCAGCTTAGTTGGAGTAGTTCATATTATATACCTCTCCGCCCCATTTTTCTCAAGCTTGAGCTTAATCCTGGTGTGTTTCCTAAAAACAGGTTAGTTGCACTTGATGTTGGAGTGAAAGGGAATGCATCCTGAATCTATTACTGGGATTCTTTAACACTAGGGCATTCCATGATCCAATTGTCAATTTCCTCATTTTATGTACTGGGACAGTACATAAAAGCTGGCAGTGCTCATTTTTTCCTTGCTCCAGACAAGTAATCTAAGCATACCCCTTAACAACATCCCCCAACATCAACCTACCCCTCCGCCTGCATACGTCCATTGTCATACAACAAAGAATTAGCCGTCTTTCCCATGTAAGTGTTCTGCAATATCACAACATTCACCCCCTCAAACTATATTAGTAATCCTCTAAACCTTAAATCACATGGTTGCGGCATGATATGATAGGTTATTTATTACGCGCCTAATAACCCGAGGTTTCTAAGCGCGGACGCAGGATTCAAACCCCTCTAGCTCTGTCGTCTTGCTTCCAAGGCGAGCACGTTGCCCCTCAGCTATCCTCCTGAGCCAATGCTAGTCTAGTTAACCGAGGCTTCTTCAGCATGGGGTCTTGCATGGATTCACATGCTTTGAATATTCCCTGTTGTCAGGCTGGGAATCCTTGGTAAAATAAAGCAGTTTAGCTTTCATCTGAAAGTGCACTGTTGCTTGTATAGCCTATTGCTGGTCACTTTGGGTCATACTGCCCCAACCAATGACACTCGTACTCCTTCGCTCCACCCCTGGTGGTCATCTTCAGATTTTTATTGCCCGTTTTTATGTTTTGAGTCCGAGTTTCGGTCCTCTACTTTCTCAAATATTTTGCCTATTTGTTTTCTTCCAAATGTCTTCAATCCATCACCGTTGTGACTTGTCGACAGCGGGGATCCGTTGCCAGCCTTGATCCCACCGTCTGTTGGATCGTTAACGTAGTGTGATGCAGCAGACCGAGTTTTGTGCCTAGTTCACGTGGATGTCGGAGGCCGAGAAGAAGAGCCTCTTCAAAGCCTGATCCAGATTCAGTCACAAGAACGTCGCCAGAAGTGCATTTACTGCCTCCACATGGACCACGATGTGGAGGGATGCCCCATCTGCTTGACTTTCTCCACTAAGATGAGGAAGGATCGCCATCAGAGACTGGTCTCATGGCTGGAGGAAGGTAAGGCCTCTGATTTGGTGTCTGGGCTAGCAGACCCAAACAGCATACTACCTCTGGCAAGAGGTAAAGCTCCCTTGAGGACGCTTAGAAGGGTAAGGTATCTAAAAAGGCAGTCATTGCATGCTCCCATTTCCTCATCGGGCACTGGGGTGTCTCAGTTTGGATTGGCGACGGGCACGAAGGGAACCCAGTCTTCAAAGGGCCGGGGATCGTCCACTCTGTCTCTGTCAACCCAGTCGAGAATGCACCATTGATCGTCGTTGGTAGCATCTTTGTCAACGACCCAGAAGACTGACTTCCTCGTCTACGACACCAAGACTGTTGTCGCAATCGTCCTAGTCGATGACATTGTCCACCAGGCCTGCGGTTCCAGTTTTTGTCACGCCAATAGGTTCAATGACGACTACAGGCACTATTTCAATGGTAACTACGGCTATCTCCATGGTAGCACTGCCTCCAAGGCCTCAGTCAGTCCTGGCTGGGTCTGCTATGCCCGTGCTGCCTTCTCCAGATGTTACGCAGGTTTGAGCGGAGAGATGGAAGTGCCTCCAGACCAACTGAAGCCCACCAAGGGCCCTATAACTTCCTGCCACCTCTTTGGTGCCTCTCAGGGTCATATCATCAGCTCCTGTCGTCTCCTTCCTTCGACAGGATGGCAGGAACGAAATCTTAGAAGATGTCAGCTCACATTGACCTGCTTCCACAGCTGCCCGCTGACTGCACATTCGCTTTAGCCTACTCGCCCTACGAGCCCCTGGCCTCATGCTCCCATCTTGATGCACCAGTCTCCGAGCGATCCGTTGCCAAGAGATGTTTCTTTGGATACTGTGATCTGAGATTCAGCAATGACTTCTGCCTGTGGCTCCAGGTCTTCCTGTGGTTCCGGGCCTGGCTCCTGTGGCTAGTCCACCAAGACTGTCTCGGCCCCACCTGGTGCCACCTCCTCCAGTGGCTATGGCCCGGAGCCACCTCCTGTTTCACAGTGCTCTATTGTGGAGTAGTTGGTCCTCAAAGGAATGGATGTTGGTATGGACACTAACCCGGATACAGATGGTACCCAGGGTACAGATGAGTTTGAGTATTAGATCCCTGCAGACAGTGAGCCGCCAGATGTAGACCTGCCAACTATGGATACTGTGAATCTTCCAGAAAGACAATGGCCTCAGTCCCTCTTATGGATGAGGTCTGGGAGGACGGGCTTTGGTCATGCAAAAGCCCTTTTCCGTGCCTACGAAAAAGGAGAGGCTGGAGAATTATCGTGTGCTGGATACGGCTCCTAAATGCCTCAGAGGCCATCTAACACTGAACTCCACAGTCTCGGCTGTGGCAAGGAAGAAGCCCTCCAATCCTTGATCTGTCCTGCCTGACCTGGAGGGAAGGTAGCTGGATGCAGCTGACAAGCGCATAACCACCACTGCAGCATCTACACAGTTAAGGCTGCCAACTCCCTTGCCATCCTTGCATGATACAACAGAGAGCTATGGTATAAGTTTGGGCCCACCCTCGATTTCCTGACTGAGGATAAGAAAACTGAGGCCATGACCATCTTTCGGGAGGGAGAAGTGGCATCTGACCATGCCATCAAGGTTGCCCTTGAAATTGCAGACTCTGGTTTACATGAGATGGGCAATGGGGTCACCCTACACCATCGAGGTTGACTGAGGGCCATGAATTTCAGACAGGACGTCAAAGCTAAGGTGGTCGGCATGCCTTTCAACAGGTATAACCTTTTCGGCAAGGCAGTGGACAAGTCTTTTATCAAGACTGACATGGCACACTCTGGGCATGCTGCAACAGAGGAAGCAAAACTTTGGCTTCCAGAAAGGAAAGATCTCTTGAACTTTCAAGGTGCTCAGTTCTTCATACCATCAGCCCTCCTGCTAAACAGCGCAGGAGGCATGTAGAGGCTGTTTCCAGGGCATACAAGGTACCCAGTGTCATCCTCTGCAAACCACCAGGGCACAGACGCAAGCCTGACCATGCCCAGCTCCCGAGCTCGCACTTCACCTCAGTGGGAGGCGCGTGGCGCAACATCTTCAGACAAATGTGTGTTCGACTTCGAGCAGGGACACACTATAGAGTTTCAAGAAAAGTGCCCCCGCATTCCTCATGTACCAATGCAAGAACAGCACAGAGCCCAGCTCGCCAAAGTAGTTCAGGTCATGCTGTTTAAAGGGGCAATAGAACCCTTCCTGCTGTGCCTCTGGGGCTCTGGAATATACCCCAGATACTTTCTGGTTCACAGGAAGTCTGGAGGGTGATCCTGGACCTGCGTCCGCTCAACCAATTTCTGAAGTCTCTGAAATTTAGGATGGTCACGCTGCAGCATATGCTCAGTCAACTGAAGATTTCCTGGGGACGCTGGACTTGAAGGATGCGTATTTACACTTCTGAGGCTTGTGAAATCTGCTTACATCACATGCTGTGATTAGGCCGACATCCAGTGGAAGCTGCAGAGTATTAGTTTGTTTTTTGAAACTCGAAAAGGGGCGTCGAACTAGGGAGTGCCAGTAATACTATTCCTAGTGTGACGTCCACTGTACCCATGATCCCTCACGCGTGTAGGACCCTCAGATTGTTTTTTTCCGCCATTCCAGTTGGACGCATATTGTGGAGTTCTGTTGGCATTAGCCAATTATACATATATTATTGTTAAAATTCCCTGTTACTTTACACCCTAACGCCGAAGATGGACACCAGTGAAGATTGAGGACAACAGGTGTCGAAATTCCACGAAGGACTTGGGCCTCGGAAGGCCTCTGGCCTCTGCCTTGGCCTTGAAAGGCTGCTGGCCTCGGCCCTGTACAAGTGGTTGGGGGTGGTTATACAGGCTCCCAAATTTATTTCCTACATAGACTCGCCCGCTGCCAAATTAATACATATGGAGAGTACTCCGGGCAGAATTTTAAAGAAGTGTAACAGGAAGTTCCCCTGGGTAGATGAGCACAATACGTGCAATTTATGTCCCACAAGACCATCCCGAGGCTACCTGTCGAGCTTGTAAACTCTTCAAGCCCAAAACACTTCAAGACCGCTCCACTAAATGCTGGGCCCACTATGCCAGGCAACGAGAGGCCATGGACGCCGAAGAGACCTTTAGCGATGGCAGCAACACTGACGTATCAGACGGCAAGGGCAGAAGGGTGACTTTAGACACCCACGCACAAGCCCCCGACCTTGGAGGACTGGCCAGCGGCCCAGTTATGGGGACAACGCCCAGCGGCAAAAGCGCAACCCACACCACTCCTACTAAGCACATCATCCCCAGCTGTGACTCGACACGCGTGTCGAGCGATTGGCAACGGAAGGCACCGAGAGAGCGGTCTAACTATTCTGTGTCCTCTCGGCGTTCCCGTTCAAGATCGCCACATGACCAGGACCAACTGTCCACAGTTGGAAAGAGTGCTGCACTACCAATACTGGTAGAGGCTCGGTCATCAGACGATTCCGACCTCTATGCTCGCAAGTCTAAGCATATAGCGTCTACTCCCGAGATTTGACACCCTTCTACCACCTCCGAACCTGGAAGCGAAGCACCAAAGACCACCTCCGATCCTCGACGCGATGCGTCGAAACACTCGGAGACCCTTAAAACCTCCGGAAAACATTCCTCTAGTCACGGGAAGGGGGATAAACAGCACAAGAAACCTTCAGAACACCATAAAGAAAAACAGAAGGCCCCTGAAAAGTCCAAGGTCCCTGACACTACTCCTAAGGGTAAAATTGTCCCTCCCACTCCTCATGATATGGGCATGGATGAGGAACCAGAGCAAGAGAGGTTTATTCCCAGTGCCAAGGAATGGAACTCAGCTGATATTGATAGGGTAATGAGAAGGATGTCTTTTTTTGGAGACTTCTATGAAAAGGACCCTAATTATTTCCCTAGCTATGCAAATACTCCAGCTACCTCTGCCCCTTCGGGATCCAAGGACTCTCAACCTCCTAATAAAAGGCTCCGCTCTGAGACTCCAGCGCAGGGATTGGTTTCAGACCCTTTGCCAATTGAACCTTACCATCCAGAGTCATATGGTGAGGAGACAGAAACACAGATGCTGGACGACCAGACAGGGGTTGCTTACTATGGGGATGATGAGGACCAGGAAGAGGAAGATGAGGCGGAAGCCTACAATCGTGACTCCCCTATTCCGAAGGATCCCCCGGTGAATGACTCACCGATTGATAATCAGCCACTCCTCAATGGGGTACTTGCTAAAGCAGCAGCCCGATTTCAAATAGACACACAGGGTGTCCAAGAAGGTGGAGATTTCGTAGAAGAAATCCTAGGGGACAGGAGAGCCATTACCCACGCCATCCCCATTTTAAAATCAATCCAGCGCAGAATTGATCTCTCGCTGGTAACCACAAATCTTCCTCGTGCAGTGAATCCACGAGTGGAAAAATTATTCCGGGCTGCTCCCTCTGATCCCATGTACATAAGGGGTCTATTAAAACCCGACTCCCTGGTAGTGACAACCACCAGAAAGAGGGCAGGCACACCACCAGCCACACCTCCTGATAAAGAGAGCAAAAGGATGTATGCTCTGGGGAGGAAAGTTGCATCCACGTCAGCCTATCAGGCACATATTGCTAACAGTACCACTCTGTTAGCAAGCTATAACTGCCACCAGTGTGACCAGTAGCTGCCCTAGTAGCCTCGGCACCTGAACCACTAAAGAGCCAGTTGGTCCAAATTGCATCACGCGGAAGATCTGTGTCTGGATGCATCCTTAAAGCAAACTTCTATGCAGCAGATAATGCAAGAAGATTAATGGCAGAAGGCACAGTAATAAAGCGCCACACTTGGCTCCGGTAGTCAGGGTTTAAACCCGAGACCCAAGCCACGCTTATAGACATGCCGGTAGAGCATAACGTTCTATTCGGCAAGGCAGTGGAAGAGGCACTAAAGACAGCTAAAGATGAGTACAAGACCTTAAAATCCCTCGGCCAACTCACAAATAAACCCCCAGGTCGGAGGGGAAATAATAGTTTTCGTCGCTTTCGCGGCCAAAGCTCCCAGAGGGGTTCCAACTACTACCGAAATCAAGGAACCTCTTGGGGCAACAATCAGTTCCCAACATCACAGGGATTCACTAGAGGCCAGCGCAGGGGCTGCACTAGGGGTAGAGGCAGCCCCGCCAGGGGTGGCACGCCACCTAGTAAACAGTAATGTTCCGCTTCGGGTGCTCTCCCATGCATCCCCAGTAGGGGGCGCATTTTCACCTTCACCCACGCATGGGAGGGGATCACTTCAGACAGATGGGTGCTGTTCACAGTGTCCGCAGGATACTGTATAGAACTATTAGCGCGCACCCACAACCATGCTCCAAGACAGAAGGTACACTCGGAGCACCAGAAAATCCTTCTCGAGGAAATCGCCACTCTACTTGCAAAGGACGCCATAGAACCTGTCCTGGGCAACCAGGTAAACCGGTATTTATTCAACCTACTTCCTTGTGCCAAAGAAAGATCTAACAATGCGCCCAGTATGTCAAGCCACAAAAATTCTGCATGACTACACCAAGAGGTAATCCCACTACTAAAAAAGGTGGATTGCATGGCAACATTGGATATAAAAGATGCTTTTTTTCATATTTCAATGTTCCCAGCGTACAGAAGATTCGTGTTTCAAAATAGACAACCAGCACTACCGGTACTGGCGGTAGTGGCGGCGCACTTACGCAGGGAGGCAATCCCAGTGTACCCTTACCTGGACGACTGGCTCATCACAGCGGAAACCCCTGTAATTTGCAGAATAAACATTCAAAGAACAATCGACCTCCTCTTCCAATTGGGCTTCTCAATCAAAGAGAAAAAAATCAAGCTTGGTGCCAAGCACCTCAAAACAGAGGTTGGCCTTTCCATCAGAGGAAAGAATTCGAAATCTGTTGCTGCAAATTCCTCATTATCAGACCGGTCGCCAAATAAGGGTGCACAAAGCGATGCGTTTGCTAGGCATGATGGCATCTTGCATTTACCTGGTTCCCGACGCGCGCCTGCGCATGCGACCCATCCAGGAATGGTTGGCGAAACAGTGGTCTTTGGCAAGTGGTCAGTGGGACGATCTAGTGGTTGTTTCGCCAACACTAGTACAGTCTTTGCTGGTGGACAAGGGAATCTTGCAAAGGGGGGGAAGCCCTTCTACGATCCAGAGATGCAGGCCGTCGTCACAAGATGCCTCCCTGGCAGGGTGAGGAGCTCACTACCTTCACCGAACAGCTCAGGATCTCTGGTCTCACACAGTGGCTCAGAACCACATCAATCTGCTAGAACTTCTGGCAGTCTACAGAGCGCTTCAGGCATTCGAACCCCTCCTATCCAACTTGTCGGTGCAGATCCTAACAGACAGCACATCTGCAATGTTTTATTTAAACAAACAAGGCGGCACTCGTTCGCCAAATCTGTCCAAGCTTGCCCAGAAGATTTGGAGATGGGCACTCAAACTGAAGATTTACCGGTCATCCCAACATGTTCCAGGGAATCTCAACTCGCTAGCAGGTGCTCTGAGCAGGGATCCCCTTCCAGAAACACACGAGTAGACGCTACACAAAGTCGTAGGAGACCTCTTCTCTCAGTGGGGTTTCCCCACTGTAGACCTATTCGCCACAAGCAAAAACAGGCAATGCCCAGACTTCGCATCCAGGTTCCCTCAACCAGGCTCCAAGGGGAGCGCCCTATGGATGAATTGGTCAGGGATGTTTGCCTACGTTTTTCCACCAACCCCTCTGATGAGGAAGGTGGTCAACAAAATCCACAGGGAACCGATGACGTTCATCCTAGTTGCTCCTATGTGGGTGAGACAACCGTAGTACTCACACCTACGCAAACAGGCGGTGTGCGACCCAATCAAACCTGCCGGTACAACCTACTCTCACAGCACAAGGGATTAACAGTGCATCCTCATCCCAACTCAATGAACTTGGCAGCATGGCTCCTGAAGTCATAGAGTTTGGACATCTCAATTTACCCCAGAGATGTATGGATATCTTGAAAGAGTCAAAACCTAACACAAGACACTTTTACTATGACCAATGGAAATGATTTGTTATTTGGTGCCAGAATAAGCAAATCAACCCAGTTGATTGTACTCCTTCTAATATCGTCACCTATATGCTCCGCCCATTGGATGCAGGGTTAGTGTTTAACTCACTTAAAGAACACCTGGCAGCGTTATCAGCCTACACCACTTCCTATAACAAGGTGTCATGGTGGAAAGTGCCAGTTTTCAAAGCATTTATGGAAGGGGTAAAGAGACTCCACCCTCTAATTTCTAACCTACCACCAGGTTGGGACCTCAATGTGGTACTTATTAAACTCATGGGACCTCCCTTTGAGCCCATGCACAAATCTAGTCTCAAACACTTGACTTCTAAAACTGCCTTCTTAGTAGCCATCACATCCATAAGAAGGGTCAGTGAAATTCAAGCTCTGACAGTGCAAGATCCTTTCTTTACTGTTCACAAGGATAAACTGGTTTTACGCACTCACCGTAGGTTCTCACCTAAGGTCATTTCCAAATTCCATCTTAACCAGTCTGTTGAGCTAGCGGCCTTCCAAGACCCCAAAAGCTCTGCTGAGGTGAAACTCCACACACTAGATGTAAGTAGGGCGGTCCTCTACTGCGTAAACAAGACGAGACCGCTAAGAAAGACAGATCAACTGTTTGTCTCCATGGCTCCAGGCAGAGAGGGAGGCCGTGTCTCTAAGAATGCCATCTCTAGGTGGATAGTCGGTTGTATCCAACTGTGCTATTCCCTTTCAAATAAAACACTGCCTTTTACGCCAAGGGCCCACTCTACAAGAGATAGTAGAGCCACTCTGGCTTTCATTGTAAATGTACCCCTTGATACCATTTTCAAAGCAGCTACATGGAGCTCTATTCACACCTTTACTCAGCACTACTGCATTGACACTCATTCCAAGACAGATACTCAAGTGGGACAAGCGGTTCTAAGACATTTGTTCGCTCATGACCCTTCTCACATCCCACCTCCTTCTTCTAACACTGCTCGCTAATCTATGCACAGCATGTGATCTGAGCAGATTCCACAAGCCTCAGAAGGGATACATTACTCGCCATAATCGTATTTCTGATGCATGTATCTGCTTAGATTCACATGCGCCCGCCCTTCCTCCCCTTTGATAGAAGGCGCATGGATGCTTGTAGTCTTTTCTATCTTATCTGCTTGGATACTCTGTACTCGCGCTACTCCTCATGCTACTTGATATCAGAAAAAATACAATACATTAGGGATAGTATTACTGGCACGGCCTAGTTCGAAGGCCCTTTTCGAGTTTCAAAAAACAATACTCTGCAGCTTCCACTAGATGTCGGCCTATGCACAGCATGTGAATCTAAGCAGATACAAGCATCAGAAATACGATTACGGTGAGTAATGTAATCCATCACCATTCACCCAAAATAACAAAGTCCTAAGGTTTGTCTTCCACGGAAGACATTACCAATTCAAGGTGTTAACATTTGGCCTCAAATCAGCCCTGAGGGTTTTCACCAAATACCTAGCCCCAGTGGTGGTTTTTCTTCATTGGCAGGGAGTGTAGGTCTACTCCTACCTGGACGAATGGCTTGTCTGGTCTTGTTCTCATGCCCAGGCGGCGAAACATATAGCGGAGACAGTCCAGACTCTAACCTCTGTGGGATTCTGCATAAACTATCCCAAATCCTGCATTGTGCGTCCCAACATGCCGTGTTCCTGGGGGCCTGACTAGACACAGTACCGTGTCTGGTGACCCCATTGGGAGAAAGGATAAAGACCATCCTGGGGATGGTCCAACAGCATTTGTGGACCAGCGTTGCTACTGTCCGGTCCATCAAATCAATGTTGGAGATGATGTCCTCGTGCACCCATCTGACCCCTCATTGCAGGCTCGAAATAAGGCCCCTTCAGGAGTTCCTTGCCGCCAGGCGGAAGCAGATCTCTGGCTCTTGGATCGACAGGTTAGCCCTTAATCTGGTGTTCCGCCGAGCCCTGCACTTCTGGTCCATTCGCTCTCGCAGGGAGCTCCATTCAGGACCCCTGTGCATCAATAGACGGTCACGACCGACGCCTCACTGGAAGGTTGGGGCACCCAAACTGGCTGGCTATGCCAGAAGACTATGGGTCCAGGAGGAGAGGGTGTTGCACATCAATATCCTCGAGCTGAAGGCAGTTTTCTGGGCTCTCAAATCTTTCAAGCCTTATCTCTTGGGAAAGGTGGTCAGGGTCTTCATGGACAACCCAACCGCCATGTATTACATCAACAAGCAGGGCGGGTTGAGGATGCCCGTCCTCTCTCTGGAGGCACAAAACCTGTGGTGCTGGCAGCAGGGAGCTGCGGTCCTGCCACGAGTGGGAGCTCCAGCAAGCTCACGCCTCTCAGATCTTCAGCAAATGGCAAAAGCCTCAGATCTACCTGTTCGCTACAGTGACCAAGTGGCAGAGATTTGCCAGCAGATTCCCTCAGGCAAGGAGTTGGTGGGACACCTTCTCGATCCCTTGGAAGGCCAGTTCTCCAGCATTGGATCTTTCATGGATTCACATGCTTTGAATATTCCCCGTCGTCAGGCTGGGAATCCCCGGTACATTATATAGACCCTTTCCCGTAGGAAAACTTTTTCGACGCTTATGCGTCCTATCCACCTCGTTTTGTATCATGCGTGATGTGAATGATATAAATACAGGCCCCGCCCCCGCGCTCCCTCAGATTTCAACCGTCTTTCAAAGTAGTGGGATCCTCGTGTTTTACTACTAGTGAAAACTAGGTTGTTTTGTCTGTTTCGCTTCGGCGAAGTTCAAATTCTGGAGAATTATGTCTGGAAAGGCGTTGTTTCGCCCGTGTGCAACCTGTGGCCTAAAAAAGGTTTATGAAGGAGACGGCCACATGGACTGTATCTACTGTCTCCACCCGCACCACACGGCGGATACATGTGAGATATGCCAGGGTTTCTCCCAAAAAACCCTTAAGGACCGTAAAAGAAGGCTGGTCGACTGGCTTAATGACGGAGCGGGTGCCTACCCGGCTTCGGAAGTTGGCTCCACGGCCTCCAGGAGCAAGTCGGAGCCTCCATCGAAGAAGGTACGGCCAGCAGAAATTCACGCTGAGGACAAGCATAAGGGGAAACATGCTGGATCCTCCTCATCACATAAAAAGCCCTCCTCCTCCTCATCATCTAAGACGGAGAGGCTAGCGCTGTCAAAATCCTCCTCAGGGGACCGTCCCAGGTCTTCCATGAGTCGAGAAGCTTCAGCCGGGAAGTCGGCATCGAAATCGACGACGAAGTCTAAGGGCTCGACGACGACGACCGGCTCGTCGACCTCGGTGTCATTGACGATGCCTATTACCGCTCAAGCAGCAGCGGTTGGGATTCCTTCGTCGACGGAGACTCAGTCTATGGCCTGGCTGCCTGAGGTCTATGACCCGATCCCCCCTGAGGTCTTACTGCAGCCAGACACGGCCTGCTCGGCGGAAGGGGAAGGTGACATGGTTCTGCAGCCATCGGATTTAGGCTTACGGCCTTCCACGTCGACGAGTGCGTGCGGGGGTATGGTACCTATATCATCCACGTTACTGACCCCCAGACGGTTTTGTCTCTGGATGTGCTTAATACTCTCCAGAAGCTCCTCCAGCGGCTGGATACGCAGGTCCCTCAACCTGGGACGTCATTGTCACTTTTGTCTGTACCTTCCGTCGACGAGGAAACTTGTACGGCTCGCTCGACGACGAAACACCCATCGGCTCCCCAGGCGGTAAAAGATCGTCCTCAAGCTCAGGAGGAGGGTGAGTTGTCGGAGTCCGACTCTATACTGGATGACTCCGGGTCAGACATCTCCTTGTCACCGTCGAGGGACCCAACATGGAACTCTGATGTAGAGTTGGAGTCTACGAGGAGCCAGACACAGCCATCTCCCCCTGATGATGTGGGAGCCTTCCATGCAATGATGGGGAAAGCTTGTTCTGAATTCGGCTTGATTCCTGAGGAGCAGAAGAAAGACTGTTTCCTTTTTGACCATATGGGTCAAAGGAGAAAATCGGTATTTGCCATCCCAATCCTTGACCACGTGTGGCAAGGTCGTCTCAAGACGATGCGCCATCCGTTCTCGGAGCCAGCCATAAAGGGACGGATCGAGAAAAAGTTTAAAGCTCCGGAGTCCACTCCGAAATGTCTAACATCACAGCCTCTGTCTGACTCGGTGGTGTCGGCGGCAGCGGCTAGGAAGGCCAGGGTCCGGCAAAAATGTTCAACGCCACCTGAAAGCGAGGCTAGAAGGCAGGACGCCTTTGGAAAAAAGGTGCTCTCGGTCGTAGCGACGACAGTAAGAGCAGCCAATTCCTTAGCGATCGTGTCACGATATGATAGGGAAATGTGGCACAAACTAGCCCCTATCCTAGAACACCTACCAGACGAACACCGGAAAGCAGCTATGTTACTGGTGCGGGATGGCGAAGAGGCCTCGAACCACGCTATTAATATCGCAGTTGACCTAGCAGAGTCTGGTTTTAAACAAATCAACCATGGAGTAGTGCTTCGTCGACAAGCGTGGCTCAAATGCACTACTTT
Source organism: Ambystoma mexicanum (assembly GCF_040938575.1). Classification (NCBI taxonomy): domain Eukaryota; kingdom Metazoa; phylum Chordata; class Amphibia; order Caudata; family Ambystomatidae; genus Ambystoma; species Ambystoma mexicanum. The sequence goes on along the minus strand of NC_090929.1, from coordinate 686,121,032 downwards.
CCGTCCTGAAGTACAGTACAAAGTCCTGGACATGCCATGCGAAGGGGAACACCTGTTTGGCGAAAAGGTTGATGAAGCGCTGAAAGGGATGAAAGAAGACACGGATACTGCTAGGTCCCTCGGCGCCCTTCAAACGGGTAGAAATTTTCGCTCTTTTCGCCCCTTCAGGGGTGCTTCTGGAAACTCCCGCTTTGGAGCCTCGAGGGCCCGTGGATTTAACAGGCCCTCGTACTCTTCACAAGGGTTTAGACGAGCGTCCCAGTCGGCACGTAGAAGCAGGGACTATCAAACCTCCAGGCGGCGAGGCTCAGGTCCGTCGTCGACGAAGAACAAGCAAACCAGCAACCAATGACGGCCTTTGGAACGTCCTGGGGGGTCGAGTCTCATCACTTCGACCGATGGAAATGCATCACCACAGATCGATGGGTCCTAGACACGATTCGCATGGGTCATGCGCTGCAATTCAAAGACAAGCCTCCGCGTCTTCCCCCTTTATTCTCGACACAGCCCCACCTCCGAATCCTACGACAAGAGGCGGTGCTTATGTTGCGAAAAGGGGCGGTAGAAAGAGTTCCTGTGGCACAGGAAGGACAAGGAGTTTATTCCAGGTTCTTTGTTGTCAAAAAGCCAAACGGCAAATGGAGGCCCATTCTCGACCTGAGGGTACTCAACAAGTGGCTAAAGAGCCTCAAATTCAAAATGCTAAAGCTCCAAGAGGTTATCAGGTCGGTGCAACCCATGGATTATCTATCATCACTAGACCTTCAAGATGCTTATTTTCACATCCCAATTCGCCCACGACACAGGAGATATTTAAGATTCGTCGTCGGGAGAAAGCATTTTCAGTTCAAGGTCCTCCCGTTCGGGCTCAAGTCCTCCCCCAGGACGTTCACCAAGTGCTTGGCCCCTATAGCGGCCCATTTAAGGAAGGATGGTCATCATGTCTATCCATATCTAGACGACTGGCTGGTCAGAGGTTCATCCAAGGAACAAACACGAGACAGTCTACGAGCCACAATGTCCATCTTACAGGAACTGGGCTTCGCAATAAACTTGAACAAGTCCTCCGTAGAGCCTTCGAGGACCTTGGTTTTTCTAGGAGCGGAGTTTCATACACACACAAGCCTGGTGAAACCATCCAGCGAAAGAATTCAGAAACTTCTAAACAAGGCGTCGGAATGGAGAGACGGTTCCAAGGTCTCAGTGCGCAAGTACATGTCCCTGCTAGGGACCATGTCGTCCTGCATTCCGTTAATAAACAACTGCCGTCTGTTTATGAGGCCTTGCCAGGAATTTCTAGCGGACCGTTGGGCGCAGAGCAGAGGTCGCTGGTCCGACAGACTGGTCGTCGACGAACAACTAGTTCAAGCACTCGGCTGGTGGAAAGTGTCGACTCATCTAACGAAAGGAATGCCTCTACTGGAACCAGAGTTCCAAAAGACGGTGGTGACGAATGCATCGCTGAGCGGATGGGGAGCTCATCTGGATACGTTACAGGTACAAGGCCAGTGGTCTTTGCAGGAGTCCTCCCTGCATATCAACCTGCTAGAACTGAGAGCAGTGCGATGGGCTCTGAAGTCTTTTCTTCCTCAACTGAAGGACTCGGTGGTGCGTGTCATGACGGACAACACCACTACGATGTTCTACTTGAGGAAACAAGGAGGGACACGTTCCAGGTCCCTATCGACGGAGGCACAGAAAATCTGGCATTGGGCCCTACAACACAACATGCAAATCTTAGCGTTCCACCTACCAGGAGTGAGAAACGTGGAAGCCGATGCCCTCAGCAGAGAAATGAACGAAGTCCACGAATGGGTGCTGAACGACCAACAACTTCAACAAGTATTCAAGGAATGGGGACAACCTTCCATAGACCTGTTTGCAACGAAGAACAACAAAAAATGCCATCAATACGCAAGCAGATGGCCTCAACAGGGCTCACTGGGGGATGCGTTCTCATTCCCATGGACGAACAAATTCCTGTACGCATTCCCTCCATTTCCCCTTGTCCGGAGGACGTTGCAATGGATCCTCAGGTACCCATGTCGGGTAATTCTGGTGGCCCCATACTGGGCCAGACAGGTGTGGTTTTCAGACCTACTACACTTAGCAGCGGCGGAACCAATGAGATTCCAGAAGGCCCCCGACCTTCTGTCTCGACAGGAGGGTGTCGTTTGGCATCACGACCCGGACAGCCTCCAGTTGACGGCCTGGCTCCTGACTTCGCCGAATTTGTTCGGCTAACGATTCCGGAGGACTGTCGACGTATCCTGCAAGCGGCAAGAGCACCTTCCACAAACGCCTCATACGCGTACAAATGGAAAAGTTTCTGTCAATGGTGTGAGGATCAACCAGGTTTGGTCCCGCAGTCGATTAAGCCGGAACAGCGCCTTCCATACTTGCTGTTCTTAGCTCAAAAGGGCCTGTCGGTGTCGTCTATAAAAGTACACCTAGCAGCCATTTCCAGGTTTACTCGTCGACGGCACTCGGCACCATTGTTCAGCGACCGCCTGATTAAGCACTTCCTTAAAGGCCTCTTTCGGATTTTCCCTCCAGAGAAGAAATTTCCGCCGGAGTGGAGCCTCAATCTGGTCTTAACGTTTCTTATGAAGCCTCCTTTTGAGCCAATGTCATCATCGTCTCTAAAGTTTCTGTCGTGGAAATTGGCCTTCCTGGTGGCCATCACTTCAGCCCGACGTATTTCAGAAGTTCAGGCTCTAATGGTAGACCCACCATACTTGCGATTTTTCAAGACCAAGGTAGTCCTAGCCACTAACCCACAGTTCATACCAAAAGCTCCTTCGGTGTTCCATAAACACTCCTCTATTGTGTTACCTACGTTTTTTCCGGAGCCATGCTCGGGAGCGGAGCGCATGCTACACACATTGGATGTAAAAAGGGCTCTCAAGTTTTATCTTCATCGTACGCAACCGTTCAGAGAAACGAGACAGCTGTTCGTGGCCTATGGTTTGGGTGCTAGAGGAAAAGCCATTTCAAAGCAAGGACTATCAAGATGGGTGTCATCTACTATTTCGTACTGCCATTCCAGGGCAGGGAAGCCTCTTCTACGACGGCCAAGAGCTCATTCAACTAGAGCAGCGGCATCGTCGACGGCACTGTGGGCCGGAGTCCCTCTAGGGGACATCTGCATGGCGGCTACCTGGGCGACTACACACACCTTTACCCGCCATTACTGCCTGTCGCAGCAACATGCCGAAGACACCCGGATGGGACAGGCGGTGCTTCGACACCTATTCCAGTAAGGTAAGCCCCGGCTGCGGGGTTGCATCCTGTGGAATTTATGACTGTATGTGGTCCGTTTTTTCCTATGTTAACTATTACTGATGTATTCATGATCATAGGGAACGGCCTTTGCGAAGAAAGTATATGGGTTTGCATGCACGCCTCCTCTTGGGGGTAGTACTGCTATGTAATCTATTCAAAGCATGTGAATCCATGAAAGATCCAATGCTGGAGAAGGGAATGGTTTCTTACCTGTAACTCCATTTCTCCAGCATTGGTATCTTTCATGGATTCACATGCGCCCACCTGCCTCCCCTGATCATGCAAACCGGTTCCCCCACTACTTTGGGGGCCGAAATCTGAGGGAGCGCGGGGGCGGGGCCTGTATTTATATCATGACGTCCTGATGGCACGGGCACGCATGATACAAAACGAGGTGGATAGGACGCATAAGCGTCGAAAAAGTTTTCCTACGGGAAAGGGTCTATATAATGTACCGGGGATTCCCAGCCTGACGACGGGGAATATTCAAAGCATGTGAATCCATGAAAGATACCAATGCTGGAGAAATGGAGTTACAGGTAAGAAACTATTCCCTTCCTGTATACATTCCCACCAGTACCGTTGCTGTTGTGTGATGAACACACTCAAACTGTCCCACTGTAAGATGATTCTCATTGCACCACTGTGGCCCAGGCAGATCTGCTACCCAGATCTCCTGCACCTCACGGTAGCTCCAGCATTCAGATTGCCTCCTTCCGAGACATTCTCTCCAGAGCAGGATCCATCCTGCACCACGACCCAGCGTCTCTGAGCCTGGCGGCCTGGGTCCTTCAGTCCTAGAGTTTGGACTCTACTCATGGCCCTTAGAATGCAAGAACCTTCTGGCGAAGGCCAGGGCCCCATCTACACTTGCCTGTTGCAAGCACAAGTGGGCGCATTTTACAGTATCGGACCAGTCAAAGACCGCTCCATAGCACGTTACAGCGCCACAGCTGCTTCCTTGCTTGCTCTCTTGCCAAGGCTGACCTTGAACCTGCGTCAATCAAGATGCACCTGGCCGCCATAACCAGGTACACCCAGGTGCCAGGAAAGCTCTGCCTGTGGTTACACACGCTTATCAAAGAGTTCCTCAAGGGCCTCTTTAGCACTTTTGGTGAAGGCTCCGGCGTGGGAGCTTAATGTGGCACTCTCCAAGCTCATGGGGCCACCTTTTCAACTTATGCATCAGGCACCCTTGATGTTTATTTCTTGTAAAACAGTTTTCCTCAAGGCTGTTGCCTCAGCCAGGTGGGTTGGTGAGATATAAGCCCTCACTTGCAAATCCTTGTCATTCCCACCCAGCAAGTGTTTCTAATGACTCCTTCCTTTATGCCCAATGTGCCTTTGGACTTTCATTTGAACAAGCCCTTGGTGCTGCCAGTTTTCTTTGCAAACCCTCCTTCGCCTGCTCAAAAGGTCTTGGCATCTGCTGGACGTGGCACGTTCCTTTAAATTGTATGTGACACTCATGAGGGACTTTCGTAAGACTTCTCAACTGTTTGCCAACTTTGGACCTGTGAGTCATGGGAAGGCCCGATCTAAAGCATCCATCTCCAGATGGCTCTCCGGCTGCATGCACAGGCTGTTGCCAGGCAGACCAAAGGTCTATTCCACCAGAGCAATCGCATCTATGATGGCTTTCTTCTCTGGTGTTCCCCAGCTGGATATCTGCAGGGCTGCTGTGCAGGGGTCTACTCACAAGTGCATGAAATTTTACTGTGTTCACAGGGATTCCAGGGAGGAATCTCATGTCCTGACAAGCTGTGCTTGGCAACCTGTGTTCTTGAGGGAAGTGTCTCATGGGTAGGTATTATTTCTTCTATTGAGCCTTGCCACCTCCTGTGGATGTGTATATCTATTGCTGTATAATCTTATTCGTAGCATGTGAATCCATGCAAGATCCCATGCTGGAGAAGGAACAAGTTAGTTACCTCAAACTCTTGTTCTCAGCCTGGATCTTGCATCGATTCACATGCAAACCCTCCCTTCTCCTCTGCAGCTCTTCTTGGGTCCTTATTCCCACTTCACGTGCGCAATCAAATCTGAAGATGGCCACTAGGAATGGCGCGAAGGAGGACGATTGGTTGGGGCAGTATGACCCAAAGTGACAGCAATAGGTTATACAAGCGACCATGTAGTTTTAGCTTAAAGCTAAACTGCTTTATATTACTCAGTATTCCCAGCCTGATGACGGAATATTCATAGCCTGTGAATCCATGGAAGACCCATGCTAGAGAACAAGATTTACAGGTGAGCAACTTGTTCCTTATGCTACCTTCTCAAATCCTGAACACTCCTCTTCAAGGGTGAGAGAGCAAGCAGTTATATAAACCTGATTTCTGGGTTTTGCAATATTTAACACCCCTAATATCCTATCAGTAGGTCATATTAAATAAAACACACAAAATGACGGGCCATACATCTGCTAAGTTGGCTTGCACAAACATCCACCTAATAGAGACACAGTCAAGCTATGCCCATCTGCGCTACATCCTTATCCACTATACCATTAGGGTTAGCTTGAGCCACCTCTTATCCACTAGACCATTAAGATTAGCTTGAGCCATCTCAGTCTCAGCAGTTTTTGGTAGTCAACCCAAGACCCTGGTTTGGATATTTTTCTGTAGTAATTGCATCATTGCTTCTTGTGGAATGCTACCTTGTTCTTGGACCCCCAAGAGTCAGTGATTCAATCTATCCCTTACAGGGATATCAATGTATGCCTGTTCATCCAGTCAGGATCTCAAATCAAATGGGGAGTAAATAAACTGCACTATGCTGTTGTGTAGAATGTTCTCCAGCATGGTGTCTGGCATGGATTCACATGAATATTCCCGGTCGTCAGGCCGGGAATCCTCGGTAAAGAAAAAATCAGTATCAGTATCGTTTCTGATCTGTTTTTCTCAGTAGTAACCAATCACTGGTCTCTGGGTCATACTGCCCCCAGCCAATGACTGCCCTCTCCCTAAGCCCCGCCTCTGGCAGCCATCCTCAGATTTTTACCGCTCGCTCAAGTGTTGGGAGTCCTTGTGTTTAGCTCTCGAGCTTTTGCTGCGTTTTCGCGCTTTTTCAATGAGAATTTCTCATTTTTCGGTCAATTAGAGCCTCAAGCTCCACCGTCTCTACATCCGATTAACAGGTATCCGTGTCGGATTTTTTTCTACACCCCTAAAGGGTGAGGATTTCGTCGAGTTACACACTGGATTCCAGAAATTTCTGCGGCCTACCCGAACATGGCCCAGGAGAAAGGAAGCTCGACGCCCCGAAAGCTGTTCAGGGTTTGCCCTGGATGCCAGCTACAGAATGTGTTCAAGGAGGACGAGCATTCGAAATGTCTCTACTACCTTCATGAAGACAAAACGCATGTGGAGAAGGACTGTGCATTTTGCAGGAACATGTCGGAACGGACCATCAGGGACCGACACCTTCGTCTCTCCAACTGGCTGGAAGGAAGGAGTCAGTCAGGTGAGAAGAAGAAGTCGTCAGAGCGGTCTTCGAAGTCCTGTGAGGGCGCCCTGGCGACGGGGGCCCAACAGAAGGCAAAGCACCGCGAGTCCGCGGGCACCGGGAGCACCGAAAGGTCGGGTTCTTCGGCTGCCAGGCAGGGCACGCCTTCCCCGGCACCATCGACCACGAGCCAATGCTCTGGTTCGGGGAAGAGGAAATCCGAGAACCCAGGTAAGCTTCTGGAGAGGCCCCAGTCGATCTCGAAGGATTCGGCCAAGGGGGAGAGAGGCGGTGACCCCACCCCCCCAAGGTGAAGGCCTCAAGCACACCGAAGGCGGTGAAGGCTTTGATTCACCCGGCCAAGGCCTCTATCGAGGGAGTCATGGCGGCCCTGGCGCAGCCTGTGGAGGCTACACCAGTGTAGGCGACCGCGGGGCCCAGAGTCTCCCTGCCTCTGCGGAGGGAAGCCTCTTTCAGACCCATCGAAAAGACCCCTGTGAAGACCCCAGCGGAAAAAGAGGGGGGGGGGCGATGGCCATTGTGGACACGGACACAACATCCGAGGAGGGGCTGGTAGAAGTCTTAGAGGGCCTCGATGAGGGCGTCGAAGGGGCCCGTCCCCACGGGAAGAATCGAGAGAGTGACGGCGGCACCGGCGAGGGTCCTAGTCACCCGCCGCGCCTGTCGCTTCCGGAGCCGCAGGATAACTCGGCGGCCATTTTGTTGGCAATACAATCCTTATGTTCGGAGATAAGAACGAGATTGCCCTTACCACCGACGGAGGATCCGGAACCAGGCTCGACTGAGGAACCAGAGCCGGGCCCGGCGGGAAGCCCACCGAACAAGAGAAGACGGATCCATCCAGCCCCGCCTTCTCAGCCCTCGCGGCCTGCTCGGCCTTTACCCGCGTCCCCCGTCCCTGGGGATGACACAGGAACGGAAACGGCCATGACGGGTACCGACGATGGCGGTGACAAAGGGACGGAGCTCCCATCGCCAGCCCGGGGCCCCCACCCCGTCCGACGAGATCGGATCTTTCCATGCAATGATCGCCAGCGCAGCCGAGCTTTTTCAACTCTGCCCCGAAGAGAAGAAGGAAGGTTTCCTTTACCAATGGCACGAGGCCAAGAGGAAGGCAGTTCTCGCCGTGCCTCTGCTGGATGACATCTGGGACAAGGGTCTCACCCTTCTCAAGAACCCATCTATGACGCCTGCCTAGAGGGATCGGTACGAGAAGAAGTACCGGTCCCCCGACGCGGCCCCTTTATGCCTTATGGCACAACCGACCCCTGTCTCAGCGGCGGCCAGGAAGAAAGCGGGGGGGCATCGGCCTCAACGTCAACATCCCCGCCTGACGGCAAAGGGAAGAAGCTGGACGCAATGGGATGACGAGTTATCTCGTCGGCGGCAACAAGGATTAAGGCGGCCAACGCCCTCGCAATCGTGTCCCGCTACGACGGAGTTATGGTACAAGATCGCCCCCCTGTTTGACTTCCTACCGGATGACAAGAGGGCCGAGGCCCTGGAGATCTTGCAAGAAGGCGAAGTGGCGTCGGACCACGCCATTACGGTGGCAATAGACATTGCCGACACCGGTTTCCGCCAGCTAGGCAACAGCGTTTGCCTTAGACGACGAGGTTGGCTCAAGGCGACGGATTTCCGCCAGGATGTACAAGCCAAAGTGTTGGACATGCCGTTCAACGGGAACAACCTGTTTGGGAAAACAGTGGATGAGTCCCTCCAAGCCATCAAGGCGGACACGGACACGGAGACAGCTAGGGCCCTAGGCGTTCTCCGGCAACGAAGGCCGTCCTTTCGGAGCACCGGAGGCAAGCAGGGTGCCTCCAAGGGATTCGGCGGTGGTTCCTCTACGTACCGCCAAGCGGCCCGCTCCTCGTCACAGGAAGCCTATAGAGGACAAGGCAAGTCGGGTGCGCCCCGCGTCATTGCCAGGGAGGCCAAGGCGGCAAGGCGTCCTCCAAGCAAGATTGAACCGACAGCGGGGTCGGGCCCCCACCGAAGCACCCCGGTGGGAGGCCAGCTGGCGAAGTTCATCAGCGTGTGGGAGTACATCTCCACCGACCGTTGGGTGCTGGACGCCCTGGCCCAGGGGCACGCCCTCGAATTTCTAAAAAAGTGCCCCCGCATTCCACCCGTGGTCAGGAAGGAAAATCACGTCCCTCAACTGCTATTGGAGGTAAGGGCGTTGCTCAAAAAAGGTGCCATTGAGCTTGTCCCGAAGAGGCTCTGGGGCTCAGGAGTATACTCAAGGTACTTCCTAGTGAAAAAGAAGACAGGAGGATGGCGCCCCATCCTGGACCTGCGACGACTGAACAAGTACATCAAGGCACAAAAGTTCTGGATGGTCACCCTCCAGCACGTGCCGGGACAGCTGGAGGAGGGCAATTTCCTGTTGTCGTTGGATTTTGAGGATGCGTACTTCCACATCCCCATTCTGAAAGGACACCGAAAGTTCCTCAGGTTCGTGGTCCAAGGAAGGCACTACCAGTTCAAGGCCCTCCCGTTCAGATTGAAGTCGGCACCCAGGGTGCTCACCAAGTGCCTCGCACCAGTGGTGGCGCGGCTGCAGGGGATCCACATCTACCCCTACCTGGACTACTGGCTCATCCGAGCAAGGACAAGGGAGCTCGCCGTGGTTCACACAGCAAAGACCGTCCAGCTGCTCACGGACCTGGGATTCTCCATCAACTTTCCCAAATCCCACCTGGTCCTGTCGCAAGCCACACTGTTTCTGGGAGCCAAGCTTGACACAGTGGCGCGTCTGGCCTCGCCTCGGAGGAAAGGACGAAGGCCATCCTGGGCAAGGTGCAGCGTCTGCTGGCCACGGACGTGGCCAGGGTGAGGTCCATCAAGTCCCTCCTCGGGATGATGTCCTCCTGCATATATCTCGTGCGCCTGTGCAGGCTTCGGATGCGCCCTCTGCAAGAGTTCCTCGACTTCCGCTGGATCCAAGCGACGGGCAGCTTCGAGGACAGGATCCCGCTCGACGAGACCTTCCGACGAGCGATCCGGTGGTGGGGCACCCGCACTCATCTGACGGCGGGCAGACTTTCAGACCCCATCCCACCAGATAACGGTGATGACGGATGCCTCCCTAGAAGGGTGGGGAGCGCACACCGGAGAACTTCACGCGAGAGGCCTTTGGCTCCCGGAGGAGAAGACGCTCCACGTCAACATCCTGGAGCAGAATGATCCTAGTCGCACCGGCGTGGCCGAGGCAGATGTGGTTCCCGGACCTTCTGGACTTGTCAGAGTCCCCACCAGTCAAGCTGCCAACGGACGCGGATCTTCTCTCCAGAGAAGAAGGCGCCATACTTCATGACCCGGAGTCGCTGAACTTGCAGGCCTGGCTCCTGCACCACTAGAGTTTGGAGGTACGATATCCCGGCTGACTGCAGAGAGGTCCTTGCAAAAGCCAGGGCGTCCTCAACTCTCAAGTGATACAGACATAAGTGGAAGAGGTTCTCTGTCTGGTGCCGTGCACAGAAGATTAACCCTCTGCGGATCACGGCCCCTCAAGTGCTGCCGATCCTACTGTCGCTGGCCAAGGCTGGACTGGCTCACGCCTCCATCAAGATACATATGGCTGCGATCTCCCGATACACCAGAACCACAGGACGGGCGTCCTTGTGGTCCCATCGCCTGGTGAAGGAATTTATGAAGGGACTGTTCCAATCGTTCCCGCAGGTGAAGGCCCCTGCCCCGGCGTGGGAGCTCAACGTGGTGCTGACCAGGCTCATGGGGGCACCATTCGAGCCCCTGCATTCGGCACTGTTGAAATTCCTGTCGTGGAAGACTGCGTTTCTTGTGGCCATCACCTCCGCTCGACGAGTGGGAGAGATCCAGGCCCTATCTTGCAAGCCTCCATACTTGACTTTTCATGACACGAGGGTGGTGCTGAGGACGCACCCCTCCTTTATGCCCAAGGTGCCGTCGGACTTCCACCTCAACGAGCCCTTGGTGTTACCTGTTTTCTTCCTGTCTTCGTCGCCGGCGGAGAGGACTTTGCACTCGCTGGAGGTGGCTAGAGCGCTGAAGTTCTACGTGGACCGCACAAAGAGTTTTCGGAAGACATCACATCTATTTGTGAACTTTGGACCTGTGAACCAAGGGAAGGCTCTCTCGAAGGCTTCCATTTCCAGATGGCTCTCCGGCTGCATCATGCACTGTCATCGGTTGGCAAACCGGCCGTTGCCTGGCCGTCCGAGAGCCCATTCGACAAGAGCTATCGCTGCTACCACAGCGTTCTTGTCGGGTGTGCCCCTGCTGGACCTCTGCAGGGCTGCTACGTGGAGGTCGACGCACACCTTCACGAGATTCTACTGCGTCGACCGGGATTCCAGGGAGGAGTCCAGGGTCGGCCAAGCATTGCTGCACAACCTGTTCGCCTAAGGTGAGCCTGGTGAGGAGGTAAGAATTGCTTAATGTTGACTTGTTGATGTAATGCTTAATGTTGAGGCTTTGCCACCTCCCGTTGGTTGAGCATGGGGGTACTGCTATGTATTCTTATATTCATGAGCATGTGAATCCATGCCAGACCCCATGCTGGAGAAGGAACAAGTTACTTAGCTGTAACTGTTCTCCAGCATGGGTCTGGCATGGATTCACATGCGATCCCTCCCTCCTACCCCTCTGCGGCTCTTCACTTGGTCATACTGCCACTTTGCGTGCTACCAAATCTGAGGATGGCTGCCAGAGGCGGGGCTTGGGGAGAGGGCAGTCATTGGCTGGGGGCAGTATGACCCAGAGACCAGTGATTGGTTACTACTGAGAAAGACAGATTAGAAACGAAACTGATACTGATTTTTTCTTTACCGAGGATTCCCGGCCTGACGACGGGGAATATTCATGAGCATGTGAATCCATGCCAGACCCATGCTGGAGAACAACAGTTACAGGTAAGTTACTTGTTCCTTAGGCTGATATTTTTTTAGACCGTTATGTTACAAGGTCTTCTAGACTTCAAGAAACAAGTTCCTATCTTTTTGTTCAGATTGAGTATAGTCCAGCTGGGCTATGAGTTTAATGCCCCTCCATCTGATGCCAGCTTCTGTTTTGTCAATTGTCAGCATTGCCTCCCTATCATGAAGATGATGACTGGAAATAATCTGTCTAGGAGGGGCACTGTCACAAACCAACAGTCACTGAAAACCATAAGGTCAGAAACAGACAGACTCCTATTGCAGGTTGACTTTCCACCTGAGAGCGCAGCCTTCGTAATTCAACAATAAAAATGGATAAGGGCTCCGGTGGAAAGGCAGGAGGGAGATAGCCTGATCTACTCCCAGGCTGTAGGAACGAAAGAACAAGTAAGTCGAGCAATTATGTATCCGTCATCCAAGGACATCAAGGCCCTCCCCCCTCCTGTTCCCACAATTCACTTCTCCATGTATGCGGAATCCAAAACACTGATTAGTCTAAAGATGAAGAAAACCTACCAGCAGCATACACAGTCCATAAACTAGAAAAAACGTCTGTGTTTCCAAGCGGATGCAGAGATACACAAAATGGAAACATCTAGCCGGGCGGAACAAAGGTGGAAACTAAGGAGAAGATGAGCATATGATCTAGAGTGCAAATAAATAACAGGGTTCCCAAACACTGTGTCCAAATTGCAGTACCAGCATCAATCCAGGAAGGCAGTTGGAGCTAACAAATCAAAGTTCCAAGTCCCAATTGTTGACCAGATCCAACAGGGAGTATCCAAAAGCAATCCATGGAAAGAGGCCGGCTCAACAAAGCACTGCAGGAAATGCTGCATCTGGTGCACATCCCAAATGCGTCGAAGCATGATATCACGCTCCACGTGCGGCGGTTTTAGGGTAGTGTAGTCCTGTGAGAAAACTGTTGCACGAGGCGCCACAGAAGATGCCATCTGCGGGCTGGACAGCTTGCTCGGTGTATGCAGGACAAAGGTAGGTGAGTCCGGACAGTACCTCCCCGCAAAGTCAGCCATACCCTCTACGACACCAACCTTGAAGCATGGAAACAGCACAGCAATTGTGGGGCATGGATATTCTAGGTGGGCTCTGGCAAATCTTCTTCCAGCTTGTATGCTTTCCAATCAACCAGGTAATATTTGGTGCCACAGTTTAATTGCATGTGCAGAATTGATTGACCTTGTATGCGCCCTCGCCTTGAACCAGGACCGGGACAGGAGAGACAAGTAGTCTCATGGCACACAGGCAGGGCTGAAAACAACTGATATAAAAAAAACTGGTTGACTGCACCATTGAGCCCTGATCCGTAGTTTGACAGTACCTGAATTCAAAACCACTAGAACCTCATAAGGACCAATATATCAGGGTACTATCTTGCTTTTCCTGAAAAGATGGAGCTGCTTAGTCCATAACCATTCCTTTTCAGCAGTTGGTAAACCAGGCAGTATTGATGCTGGTGATCAGCAAATCATGTGTGTGCCTTATGAGCCGCCATAAATTTTCAGAACGTCTGTGTGGATTTGCAATATGAAGCACATGCAATAACCTGCTGCAGGGACTTGAATGTGCACAGGAGCATTGAGGGGGCAGAATGCATGGGCGTTGACAATAAAGAGCGAAAAACAGGGTGGCCCCTATAGATGAATGCAATGTGTTATTGTAGCCAAACTCTGCAGTCCCCAGTTCCGATACCCAGTGACTGTGGTATTGAAGACAGAAACAATGCAAGCATTGCTCTAGTGTGGTATTGGTTCTCTGTTTGACTAGCCGTTTGTAGATGGTAAGAGGAGGAATACTAGGCATTACACCAATATCCAAGGCCTTAGTCCTAGACCGCCAAAACATAGATATAACTGGGATCTGCAGTCACTGATCATGAAGGCAGACAATCCAAACAAAAGGACTACATGGTCAAAAAACAAAGTGGCTAAAACTGGAGCAGTAGCGACACTATGGCAACTGCATGGGTTGGAGAGGTCCAACTGCTTATCGTGTTTCTCTTGACATTGTGTGCAGACAGCACAACAAAGGATGTAATCTGCAACATCCGGTGTCGTGGAGGGACAGGAACACCATCGGTGTAGTTGCAGGGTTTTATGTTGACCTGGATGAGCGGTCAATTTCGATTTGTGAGACCAACTCTGGGCCATTTGATGTGTGGCAGTGGTAGGGGATGTACAGGCTGTCTTGGGTATATGGAAGCCCATCCTCCACCACTAGTGCATTCAGTGCTTCTGTTTCTGAGGCATGTTCCCTTTTCCACTGATGGATGTCCAACAGAGAGGTGGTAGTGATAGACACCACTCTGTCAGCAGGTAAGATTGGACAATCCTCCACATGAACATACTTTTCTTCTGTCATCCTGTAGAGGGCATCAGCTTTTCCATGTTTAGTGGCAGGGCAATAGGTCACAGTAAAAGTAATTTGTGGGGATTGGGTCCTCTGACGTATTCCATATCTATGACGGTAATCACCACAGCTGTGCTGCTTCGGAAATTTTTCTGTGTCTGCGTCTTGCGTTGATGACGTCGATATGCTGTCCTCGAGGGCCTCCGTCGAGCTGACGTCACCGGATGTTATAAGTAGGACGCACGACGCCCGTAGCCTCAGTTCTGTTTTTTCCGCGAACGTGTTCGCTTCGGAGATCTTGGCGCGCCTCGGTTCTACTGAATCCTGTTATTTCGGTCTTCGAACCTGTTTGTGTATTGTAATGTCGTCTTCGGCTTCTTCCACCCCGCGGTCGGTTTTTAAGAAGTGTCGGGTGTGCGGGTCGAAGATGTCATTGACGGACACGCACGACGCTTACCTCTGGTGCCTCGGGAAGGACCACGATACGGATGACTTTGTTGACTGCCAGTCCCTTACATCGAAGGCCTTGCGGGAGCGTAAGAAGCAGCTGTCGGTGGGTAAGGTGGCCAAGCCTCGGAAGTCGCGATCCACTGGACTTTCGACAGACAATTCGAGGGGCGACTCTCTGCATCGTCGTCGTGAGTCCGGGGTGGTCTCGGTCCAGGAATCCGTCTCGCCATTCCTCTGCCTCTTCGAGACACTCACGGAAGCGCCGTCACAGGTCGCCTTTCCCGTCCTCATCTGAGGACTCCGCCCGTCGGCGGATTGCTTGTCCTAACAAGCATTCCACTCCTGAGGAATGGGATTCCTTCCGAAAGGAGATGATGGCGATCTTTCAATCGCAGGGCTCCGGTCCGTCCACGCCGTCTCGAGCGGTCGTCGCGACCACCGGGCGGCTTCGAGGTCCCGATCGGACAAGGATGGTCGCTCTAGACATGCCGGTTCCAGGTCCTGGTCCTCGACGCCTTCGAGATCGTGTGAGCCTGTGAAGTCTTCGAGGAAGACATCGACGCCTGCGGCGCCAAGGTCGTCGAGGGACTCTCTCGAGGCTCCGCCTCCAAGGAAGTCGTCGACGCCATCGGCGCCCAGGTTGTCGAAGGACACGCTCTGGGCTCCGCCCTGGAGGCCTGTGTCGACGCAATCTAAGTTGTTGGCGCCTCACTCGATGCCAAATCCGTCGACGCTTTTCGAGGCTGCTTTGTCGGAGGTACCCCGTGGCACGGTGGAACCCACCCTGAAAGGCTCTGGCCAAGGCTAAGAATGTCTTTGTCCCTTTTTCTTTGCCCTCTTTCCGCCTTCTGGATTTTATTTGAGGGGGATGAGGGATCTGAGGAAGGGTTGGCGCTTGAGGAGGTGCCTGACGAGATTTTGTCTGGTCACAGCCAGATTGAAGACCTGCGTCAGTCACTGCACGACGCCAGTGGTCTGGACACGTCTCCGGCGGTGGAGTTCTGTCAGCCTGAGCCTGGCATCCATGCCGAGTCCTCATACCGGCGCCTTATGTCGAGGGTCACGGAATACTTGGGGTGGTCTGCGCCACCTGTGGATTTTCTGCAGGATGACCTGACGGACATCCTCGACCAAGGTCCTCCAACTGACCTGGTACTGCCATTCCATATGGCTTTGCAAAGAAGGGTGGCTGCGGCTTGGACTGCTCCGGAGAGTCTCCTGGCAGTAAGCAAGTCTTTGCCACGAAAATACCGTCCAGCCAGTAGTGACCCCTGCTACTTGACCACGCACCCCACTCCAGAGAGTTTGGTGGTGCAGGCGGCCACGGCCCCAGCAAAGCAGACGACGTACCCTACCATCCCTCCTGATAGGGATGACAAGCGTTTTGATTGCTGGCCGAAGAAAGTGTTTTCTTCAGGGGTATGGCTTTACAGGCAGCCAACTCCGTGTGTGCCTTGTCACGTTTCACGCACACTGTGGAACTGTATTTCCTTGGCGGCTGAACATATTCCCAAAGGGGAAGAACGGGATGGTTTTCTTGCTATTGTACAGGATGGCAAGGATGCCCTGTGTGAGGCCTTTCAGTCGGGTTTGGACATGGCAGATTGTGTCAGCCGGTCCATGGCGGCGAGCACCGTAATACGCAGGTTTGCGTGGTTGCGGACGTCGGGGTTTGCTCCTGATGTGCAGGCCCGGCTCCTCAACATGCCCTTTGATGGTGAACATCTTTTTGGCAGCAAGGCTGATGAGAGCCTTGAGAGGTTGCAGACCTCCAAAGCTGCAGCGAAGTCGTTGAGCGCTGCAGTTCGCCAACCTCCGCCTTTTCGTCCTAGGGGACAGCAATGGAGGGGAGGTTCCTTTCGATATTACTCATCCTTTAGTAAATCGAGAGGAACTTCAAGTCAAAGGGGCCACCGTAGGAGTGCCAGAGGTGGAAAACGGGGTACTCGAGGTGCCAAGGCTGCTCAGGCAGTTGCCTGTTTACCCTCGGGCACTGCCGCTTCAGCTCAGTCATGAGGCCATGTCCCATGGTTCGCCGGTTGGGGGAAGGCTGGCGCAGCATCTTGTAGAGTGGCGTGCCATTACTTCAGATGTGTGGGTTCTGGAGATCATAGCCCACGGCTACTGTCTTACTTTCCGGCAGAGGCCTCACGACAATCCACCAGGGAATCTCTCTTTGAAAAATCTGGATCCGCTCCTTGCACAGGAAATTCAATCCCTGCTGGAGAGAGGCGCCATAGAACTGGTGCCTGTAGCAGAGAGGAACAAGGGATGGTATTCCCCTTATTTTTTGATTTCAAAGATAGACTGGGGATTGAGACCCATCATGGACTTGCGCGGTTTGAACAAGCTCCTCAGTAAGGACAAGTTCATGATGGTTACTCTTTCTCAAGTCCTCCAGGCCCTTCAACTTCAGGACTGGTTGGTGTGTCTCGACCTCAAGTACGCTTATTTTCATGTGCCGATCCATCCAAAGCACAAGAAGTACCTGAGGTTCGCGGTTGGCGACTCGCACTTTGTTTCGGGTCCTGCCATTCGGATTGACCTCCGCCCCGAGGGTAGTCACCAAGCTCATGGTGGTGGTGGCAGCGTATCTCAGAAAAGGGGGGGGGGGATTCACGTCTACCCCTACCTGGACGTTTGGTTGATGAGGGTGCGCTCTCCCGAGCAAGTCCTGGATCATCTGTCCGTCACCTACCACTTCCTTCACAGGCTGGGCTTCTCCCTCAACTTTAAGAAGTCCCATTTGACACCAACTCAGAGGCTCCAGTTCTTCGGAGCAGTGCTAGACACGTCCCTGGGGCTGTTTTCTCCTCCCCAGGTGAGGGCTCATCACATTCAGCAGATGGTGCACAAGTTTCAACACGCCCAGAGTCTCCCGGCGTTAGAGTTCTTGAGGTTGCTCGGCCTCATGGCATCCTGCATTCTTCTGGTGCCGGAGGCCAGGTTGCGGATGAGATCTCTGCAGTGGGCCCTCAAGATGCAGTGGTCGCAGTCCTCCGGCAGGATGTCGGACCCCATTCAGGTGCCGCCCTTGGTCGCCCAGGACCTTCTGTGGTGGGCCGTCTAAGGCAATCTGGTGAAGGGGGCTCCGTTTTGGCCACACTAGCCGGAGGGGACGACCGTGACGTACGCATCCCTCACGGGATGGGGAGCTCATGCCAACGAGTTGACAGTCAGACTCCATATCAGTCTGTTGGAGCTGCGGGCCGTCAGGCTTGCCCTGAAGGCTTTTCTACCGACTGTGCGAGGAAGGAATGTCCTGTTTCTGACGGACAACACAGTGGCCATGCACTACCGCAACAAAAAGGGGGGGCCAGAGTCACTTCCTCTGTGCAGAGAGGCAATGCAGCTCCGGTTCTGGGCCATCCAACAGGAATTTTTGATCTCGGCAGTTCATCTGGACGGCGACCAAAATGAGACGGCGGATGCTCTGAGCAGGCAGAGCGCGATTTCTCACGAGTGGGAGTTGGCTCAGGAGATTGTCCTGGAGATCTTCGCCCTTTGGGGGACCCCTCAAGTAGATCTCTACGCCTCCAGTGTCAACCGGAAGTGCGAAAGGTTCTGCTCGCTGGGATTTTCTCCAAGAGGAGCCTTAGGAGACGCATTTGTCGTGGAGGGGTCATTCCCACTGCTGTACGCGTTTCCTCCAGTCCCCGGCATTCCGCAAGTGCTGTGGAGGTTACGGAGGTCGGTTCCCGGATGATCCTCATTGCTCCGGCATGGGCCAGGAGGACGTGGTACCCGGACCTTCTCGACTTGTCCATCTGCCCTCCATGTCGTCTTCCCTACCAAGACGACCTGCTCTCACGGGAGAGGGGGGGTCAGGTTCTCCATCCAGAAGTCAGATCCCTCAACCTTCACGCTTGGCTTCTGAAAGGTTGAGGTATAAGGATTGGGACCTCCCTGAAGACGTGATGGAGGTGTTGCTTTCGGCCAGACGGCCGGCAACAAAGTCCCTGTGCCGTTGCCTTTGGAGAAAGTTCTGCGACTGGTGTAGGGTTAAGCATCTGGATCCTTTTTCATGTGACATTCCTGTAGTTCTGTCTTTTTTGCTTTCGTTGGCCCACAAGGGCCTGCAAATGAGTACTGTTAAAGGTTACCTGGCGGCGCTGTCTATATTTAAGCGCTCGTCTGAGGAGTGTTCTTATTTTAAAAGTCTGTTAATTTCTCAGTTTCTCAAAGGGCTCACTAATGTGTTTCCGCCTGCACCTTTCCAGGTGCCTGGTTGGGATTTGAACCTTGTTCTGAAATTCCTTATGGGTGCTCCGTTTGAGCCTTAACATTCTTGTCCTTTGAAACTGTTAACCCTTAAGACTGTTTTTTTTGTTGAGGTCACTTCCGCTCGCAGAGTGAGTGAGTTGCAGGCACTTTCAGTTAAGCCACCCTTCACTGTGTTTTATAAGGACAGGGTTGTCCTTGGAGTTCGTCCTTCTTTTCTTCCGAATGTGGTGCAGGAATTTCATTTGAGCCAGAAGGTTAATCTTCTGGCATTTTATCCTCCTCCACATCATGTTAAGGAAGAGGAGAGGCTCCATAGGTTGGATCCTAGGAGAGCTTTAAGTTTCTACATTTCTCGCATGTCCCGGGTCAGAGTGGACGATCAGCTCTTTATTGGTTACGCTGGAAGGCGTTTGGGACAAGCTGTGACTAAGCAGACTTTTTGTCTAGATGGATTATCTTGGCAATTTCTGAATGTTACTGCTTGGCGGGTAAGGACCCTCCGGTAGGCTTACAGGCCTATTCTACTAGGGGTATGGCTGCCTCTACTGCCCTGCAGAGGGGTGTTCCTATTAGTAACATCTGTGATGCAGCCACTTGGGCTTCGGTCCATACTTTTGTACGTCACTACTCCCTCGATTCTATCCATGGGAAGATCTGGCCTTTGGTAAGGCGGTCCTTTACTCTGCAATTTGATTGGGCATTCTGAATTTTTATATTCTAAATTCTTTTCCCTCCTCCATACGTTGGCGCTGCTTTGGGAGTCTGTCATAGATATGGAATACATATATACAGAATTAGGGCTACTCTGTAGCCACAGTGGTCTGCCCCGGGGGGGGTAACGTACCAGTGGGGGGCAAGGTCTACAATCTCAACAAAACAACGGTACTGGTATGTTTAGGGGTTAGCCAGTGTGAAGTGTAAATGAATTAGAAATAGTGCAATATTTCTAATTCATTTACACTTCACACTGGCTAACCCCTAAACATACCAGTACCTCTGTTTTGTTGAGATTATAGATATGGAATACGTCAGAGGACCCAATCCCCTCAAAGAACAAGTTACTCTCTTACCTGGTAACGTTCTTACGATGGGATGGTCTGACGACGTATTCCATATCGCTCCCTTCCTCCCTACCTGCCCCGCTACAGAATTTCTTATGCAATTGCAGCTTACGTTTCCGCAAGGCTTTCTGTGGTCATACTGGCAGTGGTTTGGTGCCACACGTTCTGGGGAAAAAACTACAACTGAGGCTACAGGCGTCATGCGTCCTACTTATAACATCCGGTGACGTCGGCTCGACGGAGGCCCTTGAGGACAGCGTATCGATGTCACCGACGCAGGACGCAGATGCCGAAAATTTTCTGAAGCAGCACAGCTGTGGTGATTACTGTCATAGATATGGAATACGCTATCTGACCATCCCATCGAAAGAAGGTTACAAGGTAAGAGTAACTTGTTCACCTAGCAAGGAAAAGATGCCATCTGACCTGCTGGGCATTAATGCATTTAGCGTTTGCAATGGTCCATGAATACAGTGACTGGATATTTGGTACCCAAAAGGTGTTTTCTCCATTCTTTGAAGGTGGCTCGGATTGCGAACAGCTCCCTGTCAATGATGGTGTAATCACGGTCATGAGATTGAGTACTCGAGAAAAATGCTACTGTATGCAGCATCTGCATGGTCGGGCAGCCTTGTGACAAAATGGCCCCAATAGCCACTTCAGAAGCATCAGCTTCATCGATGAAAAGGGAGCGTAGGATCGGTAAGCTGCAAAACCTGCGTCAAAGTAAAAGCAGACTTCAACCTCTCTAAAGCCTTTTGTGACTCCTTATTCCACTGCAAATGTACAGAAAGGTGAGTCTAACAAGTCAGGGGAGCAAGAGAAGGAACTGGTAGAACGCCTGTAGAAATTGACAAACCCTATAAAAGATTGTAGGGTTTTTACTGAGGTAGGCGGAGGCCATTCCAGAATGGCTTTTACTTTGGCTTTACTCATCTTAACACCTTTTGTAGCTAGTATAAACCCTAGGAATTCCACCTCGGGAACATGAAAAACACCCTTCTCTTTGGCTAATTGTGTGTTTTACCTCAGTCGCTGTAGGACTTTCTGAGCGTGAAATACATGTTAATAGGAATCTGAAAAGATGAGGATGTCATCAAGATAGATCACAACAAAATGATCCGTCATATCACAGATGATGTCATTCATGAAGTTTTCAAGTTTTGGAATGTCACTGGATACTATAAGCCAAATGGCATGACATGATATTCGTTGAAACTGTATTTAGTTTGGAATGCATTCTTCCATTCATCGCCACAGAGCATGCACACCAAGTTGTAGGCCCCTCTGAGATCTAGTTTTGTCAAAATATCTGAGGACTTAAATTGGCCAAGGAGCATTGTTCTCTATGGAGGCGGTTACTGTTTTTTTATGGTGACGAGATTCAGGGCTCGATAATCTGTACAGGGCCTGCGGTCTTCCTCTGTCATGGCCACTAAAACGAATGGGAGGCTGCCGGGGAGCGCGAAGGATGGATAAAACTGTTCCATAGAGCCACGTCTATGTACTTCAGTATCTCATCCTCTTTCCTGGTGAGTACATAGCAGCCAGATCTATAAGGGATTTCATAAAATAAGACAGTAGTTTTCTTCTCGAATCATACTGAAGACCTATATGTAGTCAAGATACTCCTTTGGTAGGTCTTTGGTTGCATCCTGGGAACTGACGCCTATAACTGAAAGCCCTGAAAGAAGATCCAAACAAGGAGAGAAGAGCCTGTTAGCATCTAAACTGAAACAGTGGTCTTTGTAGAATTGGGACGTGAACTCTACTAAACGCACCCTTCTATCAGTAGCTGGGTTGTGACGTTGTAGCCATGGTTCACCTCGTATTATCCCGAACTGAGTGGCTGAGATCAAATCAAAGCATATACTTTCTTTGTGACTAAAATGGCCACCTCGATTTGTTCTGTTACTTGACCTGATGACAACTGAGTGCCACCTACTGCACTCACTGCCTTGGGTCGGTTTCAAGATCACAGGAAATCCATGTTACTTGGCAAACTGAATATATACATAATTGCCTGTAACCCCTGAATCCTTGGAAGCGAGAGAGCTTAAGAGCCAAGATCTAAAGGACTTGTCCAAGCAGCTCTCTTAATGGACTAGTCTTGGCGTTGCCTGGCCTCTTTAATGGGGTGTTTGGGACAATTCTGTATAAAGTGCCCAGACTCCCCACAATAAGGCACAGATTGGAAGGCGGGAGGGAGGGAGGAAGGGAGGGACGTCATTTCACCAAAATGCCAGCGGTAGCAGAGCGACATCACATGACCCTTGACAAACCACAGGAAGTGATGTCATTTGACCCTGCTCCCAATTGACATAATGGGAAGTGATGGTGCACAACTTTTCACCCCTTGACAAAACATGAAGTGGCATTACATAGCATTGTTCCTAAGTACACTATGAAAAATATGGTTACGATATCACTTTAATGTATTTTCTGATGTTTGTTAATCTGCTTAGAATCACATGCTGTGCATATAGTCTGACATCCAGTGGTAACCAGAGTATTGCATCTTGTCTTTCGAGAATCGAAAGGGGACGTCGACATGGGCGTGCCTGTAACACTATCCCTACGTGACTTTTAGTGTACCCAAGACCCCTCACGCGTCGAGGTCCCTCAGATTGTTTTTTTCTGCCCAGCATACTGGTTGCCTTATGCGGAACTCGTCAGAGACATTGCCTATTGTCCCCTCGACCTTTGGTCGAATAGTTATATAAAATAATTCCGATCACCCTAGCCATCCCTTATTTTGACGGCTGTTCCAAATCTCCGTCGAAGACCTTCAGAACTTCGACGGACAGTGATCCAGTCGGCGCTGCCGATCACGTGGCGAGCCTTCCGCCAGCCTACACAGTAGGGAGAGTGGGGTCGGGGTGGACATTTCTGTACAATCTGAGAATGCCTTTCCCATTCCTTCCTCTTTCCCTTTTGGTCTTCGTCACTCTACCCATCCTGAGCTATGGAGAGGACTCCATTTAGGTTTTGCCCCATTTGTAAAGGCAAATTTCCCTGGAGAGATGAGCACAAACAGTGTAACCGTTGCTTGCCCCTCGGTCACAACGAAGTAGGATGCGCGGCTTGTAAGCTCCTCCGTTCTAAGACATTAAAGGAGCGCAAAGTCAAGCTGTGGGCGGCCTACGGGATGTCGAAGGCAGAGTTCTCTCCCGCTGCCACCGAATGTGACGACGGCGAGAGTGACGATCAGACCTCCGAACCCAGAGGTCGTTGACCTTTCGACGGAACGCTCTCGTTCCACATAGTCTGTCCCCAGCCCCGCCAGGCACAGCTCAGGCACTGCTATGGGGAAGGTACACCCTGGCGACAAAGACAACATTTACACAGCACTAAACACACAACCCCAAGTCAATCTTCGGCCAAGTTGAGGAAGACTTCAGCGCCAACGGGTACACCGGAAGTTCCGGCAGCACTTGCCGACCATCAGGATCGGAAGCCCTCCCCGCAGCCGCATATGCGCCTAGCGACCGGGCCATCAAAAACAAATGGCGCTACCTCTAATATCCCGGGTTCCGTCGAGACGCATCACAAGAAGGCATCGGCCGACGACAGGGTTCTGGTTCTGCCGAAAAAGGCAGTTGCCGAAGAGAGGGCCCCGGCACCGCCAAGGAAGGCAGCTGCCTCAGACAAGGCCCCAGCTGCACCAAAAAAGGCTCCTTCACAATCGCAGGCCAAAGCTACGCGCCACCCGTCTGCGGAGGACGTCGCTGGCCGCATAGCAAGAATTATTTCTGCCGATTTTCAGAAACTGCAGTCAAGAGATTCTTCGAGGCCTACGGAAAAGGCCAAGGATCTGTCGAGATCCAGCGATAGCCTAAGGGGAGTACCAGAACCCTCCCATAAGCCGAAAGAGAGACACACGGACGTCCCACCTCTGTCGGTCCTGCAGGAGGAGTTCTCTGAGGGCGAAGAAGGGTTGTCTTCGACATTGAGACATAAATCTCAACGTTTTACGACGGAAGAGTGTTTTCAAGAACCTTTTCCACCTCTAGACCATTCTAGGTCCTCTGTTCGGACTAGAGAGATATTTGAAAACTGCATGTAAAGACAGGACAGGTTTGTTACCCGTTCAGAATAACCCACACCAAGGAGACCACGGTATGAGCTCTTCGGACCCTGTAGCAAAATTCCCAAAGCTCTTTGACACCTCTCTGGAAGAGGATATATATTTCTGATGCTTGTTAATCTGCTTAGAATCACATGCTGTGCATAGTCCGACATCCAGTGGTCACCGCGGAGTATTGCATTTTGTTTTTCGTAGTCAAAGAGGACGTCGACAAGGCGTGTCTGTAACACTATCCCTATAGTGACGTGCAGTGTACCCACAATCCCTCACGTGTCGAGGTCCCTCAGATTGTTTTTTTCCGCCCAGTTATTGGTCGCCTTTATGCGGAGCTCCTCGAGAGACATTGCGAAATAATTCCTCGACCTTGGTCGTTTACTATATAATATCATATACATAGATCTCTCCCCCTCCGCCCCCCCGACGTTGAAGCGTTCTCCGCCAAGCAAGATCTTCGACGGAGGGACGAGCGGAGGAGATCCTTCGGCGCTGCCGAACACGTTGCCGGGCCTCGCTGGCCTTACACAGTAGGGAGAGCGGGGTTGTGTGGTCATTTCTTTGTTTCACTCTAAGAATGCCTTTCTCTTTCCCCTCCCTCTCTTTCGAGGTCGTAATCGCATTTCATATCCTCAGCTATGGAGAGGACGCCCTTTAGGTTTTGCCCGCGCTGCAAGGGCAAATTTACTTGGAAGGACAAGCACAAACGGTGTAACCGTTGCTTGCCTCTCGATCACAAAGAGGATGGCTGTGCAGCCTGTAAGTTATTGAAAACCAAAACATTAAAAGACCGCAGGGTCAAACGGTGGGCAGCCTATGCGATATCTAGGTCTGACTCCTCGCCAGGTGCCGCTGTCGCCGAATGTGACGAGGAAAGTGATTACACGACCTCCGCTACAGAGGTTGTAGACCTCTCGAAGGAGCGCTCCCGCTCCTCGTCGTCCGGCCCCGACAAGCCCGGCTCACGTCCCGCTTATGGGGATGAACACCCCGGCGACAAGGATGAACACAGAAAAACACACAAGCACATACCCCACGGCACGCATTTGTTGAAGACGAAGGCAGCCATAGCGTCAACGGAGGCGTCGGGTCCACCGGCGCCTTCCGCCGACCGTAAGGGTCGCAAGCCCTCCCCGCTTCCGCGACCGGCGACTGGGCTTTCTATAAATAAGGGCGCTAACCCCAAATCCTCAGGCGACGCGCCTCGCAAGAGTGCGCACGTCGCCAGTAAAGACTCAACACTGTCTAGCGCGACAGCGAGCGATCCCTCGACGTAGAAACTGCTCTTCAAAAGCCTTGCGCGTATAGCTTCGGAGGACGGCCAGAGACGGACGGCGGATAACACGTCGAAAACCGCTCACAGGGCCAAAGAAACGCAGAGGACGCCGGAGGGTAGGCTGGGACAGCTCCCACTGTCGACAGAAGACCCTAACCAGCGAGAAGGTTTCTCAGAAGGCGAAGGGACGTTCTCTTGGAGGGACGCTATGGGACAGAACTAGGCAACTGCAAGGAGAGGAACCTCCCTTTTCACTCCCAGACCGCTCTGGCCTACCTTACTGGACTGTAGAGACGTTCCTGTCATGTATGGACAAGCTAGGCAGGTTCATGGCCATCCCAGAAAATAGGACACCGAAGAGGCCAAGGGAGGTACCCCAGGAGGGGCCAAGGGCTAAATACCCAAAGCACTTTAACCCCCTACAGGAAGACATGGACTCTTACGACCTCACTGAAGAGGATCCTTACTTCCAGGAAGAGGATGAGTTTGTGTATAATGAAGACCTACAGGAGAAAGAAGGTTTTCATGTAAGTGAAGAGAGCTACGGGGAGGACCCAGGTGAAGGGGGTGCACAGCCCTGCAAGTCACCATCAGGGTCTACAGACCCCGAAATTATAGACCTTTCTTCTCCTCAGACCACACCGGTCAGGAACCCATCTCCAGTAGACGATCAGCCCACCTTCAATGCGCTACTGAGGAAGGCAGCAGCGCATTTTGAAGTAGAAACTGGGGAGGTCACCTCAGATACTGATTTTGTCGAAAGGATTATTTAGGAAAAACCTCCCACTAGTCAAACCATCCCTATCCTCGCCTCAGTTAAAAGACGACTTACCCCATCGCTGTCCACCCCCGCGCTGGTAAGAGGGGTCAATCCAAGAATAGAGAAATTGTTCTCACCCTCTCAGTCAGACCCATTATATATCAGGGGTCACTCAGTCCCAGACTCCTTAGTGGTTACTAACACAAGGAAGAGGGCTGGGGTTCCACTGTCAACCAGCGAGGCACCCCTAGACAAGGAAGGGAAAAAACTTTATGCCCTGGGCAAAAGAATTTCCACCTCGGCAGCTTTTTCAATTAGAATTGCCCATAATAATACATTGTTGGCAAGCTACGCCGATGCTCAATGGGGAAAACTCAAACAGGACATCGAAGAAGGCCCTGAACCTCTAAGAACACGCCTTTTGGCTACAGTTACAGAAGGAGCTCTGGTCAACCAGAGCATCATTAAAAACACTCTTGATGCGGCAGAAACGGCTGGCCGCTCTTTGGTGCAGGGAATTCTACTGAAGCGGCACGTCTGGCTTCGGAATTCCAGTTTCAAGGCAGAAACGCAGGCGTCACTCATTAATAAGCCAATAGAAGAGTCTAATCTCTTTGGAAGGGCAGTGGACGATGCGCTGGAAAATGCGAAGAAGGAATTTGACACCATAAAGACCTTAGACCAAATCTCAAAGCCTCCAAACAGGCGAGGATTTGGAAACAAGCGCCTTTTTCGTGGCCAACGCCAACAGCAGCACAAACAGCAATACATCTCGGGCAACTGGCCCTCTAATCAGGGTTCCAGTAACCAATATAACCAAAGAGGACAACGCTGCGGCAAGGGCAGAGGCAGGGGCTCTAGCCTCAGAGGCACCCCCGGCAAGTAACACCAAATGACTCGAAAGTCCGGGTCCCCTCCCATGCGTCTCCGGTTGAGGGCCGGATAACATCATTCCTATCAGCATGGGAGGGAATAACATCAGACCGGTGGGTATTATCAACCGTAGCCCACGGGTACTGTATAGAGTTCAATCGGTCCCCCATCTACAGACTTCCAAGGGGAAGACGCCTGTCTCCAGACCACCTCGTCGTCGTCCTGCAAGAAGTAGAACAGCTGCTACATAAAGGAGCAATAGAAGTCGTGCCCCTATCTCAGGTAATGGAAGGTATTTATTCAGTGTACTTCCTTGTACCCAAAAAGGACCTAACCATGCGCCCTGTACTAGATCTGCGCCCAGCGAACAAATTTGTAAAACGTCAGAAATTTCGTATGGTAACATTACAGGAGGAAATTCCCCTGCTATCTCAGGGGGCCTACATGCAACACTAGACATGAAAGATGCATACTTTCATATTTTAATGTTGCCAGCGCACAGAAAATACCTCAGGTTCATGATAGAGGGCAAACACTACCAGTTCAGAGTGCTACCCTTCGGCATAGCGTCAGCGGCGAGGGTATTCACAAAGGTAGTGGCAGCGGCCCACCTGCGCAGGTTGTCCATACCGGTATACCCTTACCTCGACGATTGGCTCATAACAGGGGAGTCCTACGAGACATGCTTCTCAAACACCCAGAAGACAGTAGACCTTTTGTTCCAACTGGACTTCTCCATCAACGAGAAAAAGTCCAGCTTAGAGCCCAGCCAAGTCAAACCATTCCTAGGGGCTCTAATTCGAACAAGGGACGGCCTCGTCTTCCCCTCTAACGAGTGGGTCCAAAATATGCTTTTTCAGATCCCTCAATATGTGGCCGGTCGAGAGGTGACGGTACGCAAAGCAATGCGCTTGCTTGGAATGATGGCGTCATGTATTTATTTGGTACCTCACGCGCGCCTGCGCCCAATGCAAGAGTGGCTCAACAGCCAGTGGTGTCAGACCAGCGGACAATGGGACGATCTAGTGGTGGTCTCGCAGGCCTTGGTTCTCTCGCTACGGTGGTGGTCGAAGGAAAACCTGGTAATAGGGAAACCATTCGCCACCCCCGCAGTGGAAGCCACTCGAACCACAGACGCATCCCTCACAGGATGGGGGGGGCTCACCTATCCCATCAGACTGCTCACGGAGTCTGGACTCCGAGCGTAGCGTCCAAACACATAAACGTATTAGAACTACTTGCGGTGTTCAAGGCACTAAAAGCCTTCCAGGCACACCTACAAGGGAAGACAGTGATGGTCCTCGCGGACAGCACCACAGCCATGTACTACCTCAACAAGCAAGGGGGCACTCACTCCCCAGGACTGTCCAAGCTGTCCCAGAACATCTGGGAGTGGGCTCTCAGACACAACCTGTTCCTATTGTCATAACATGTACCAGGGGAACTCAATCTGCTAGCAGACAAACTCAGCAGAGACTTTCCTCTGCCCTCGGAGTACGAATGGCGATTACATGAAGACATCGCCTTCGACATCTCCACACAATGGGGCTTCCCAGAAATGGACCTCTTTGCAACTCGGGAGAACTCGCAATGCCTAGATTACGCCTCCACATACCCACAGAACCGCTCCAAGGGGAACGGTCTCTGGATACCATGGTCAGGGAAATTTGTTTACGCTTTTCCCCCCCGACTCCTCTGCTGAACAAAATAGTGCACAGGATGCACCAAGAATCAGTCACCATGATTCTGATAGCCCCGATGTGGGCCCGCCAACCATGGTTTTGATGGAGATGTCCCTATCCCCACCAGTAAAACTGCCCTGCCCATACAACTTGCTGTCACAGGACAGGGGCAAGACATTACACCCATGCCCACAGAACATGAACTTAGCTGCCTAGCTCCTGAGGTCATAGAATTTGGCCATTTACCACTCCCTCAGAGATGCATTGACATTCTCAGAGAAGCTAGAAAACCCAACACTCGTCACTGCTATTCTAGCAAGTGGAAGAGATTTGTCATCTGGTGTAGAGGTAAGAGCATCAACCCAGTCCACTGCTCTCCCACACAAATTGTCCTTTACCTGACCCATTTACTGGACTCGGGTCTAGTGTTCAGTTCTATTAAAGTCCATCTAGCGGCACTTTCTGCATACACCTCCTCTCAACTTAAGGTGTCATAGTGGAAAGTCCCAGTTATTAAAGCCTTCATGGAGGGGGTAAAGAGAATACACCCTCCGATAGCAAACCCAGCTCCAGGCTGGGACCTTAATGTGGTACTTACCAGGCTCATGGGCTCACCCTTTGAACCCATGCACAAGGAAACTCTTAAAGACCTCACTCTTTAGACTGCTTTCCTAATAGCTATCACCTCCATTAGGAGAGTAAGTGAACTACAGGCTCTTTCTATTCTAGACCCCTTCGTAACAGTTCACAAAGATAAGGTGGTTCTACGCACACACCCAAGGTTTGCACCGAAATTCATATTGAACTTCCATGTCAACCAGTCAATAGAACTACCAACGTTCTTTCAAAACCCTTGCAATTTGGGAGAAAGGAGCCTGCATACACTCGATGTGCGCAGAGCTATCATGTTTTATATGGAAAGGACCAGGCCACTGAGAAAGACTAATCAGTTCTTTGTCTCGGTGGCAGCAGGAAGAGACGGAGATGCTGT
Source organism: Ambystoma mexicanum (assembly GCF_040938575.1). NCBI lineage: Eukaryota > Metazoa > Chordata > Amphibia > Caudata > Ambystomatidae > Ambystoma > Ambystoma mexicanum. The sequence continues at coordinate 686,091,592 of NC_090929.1, read as the reverse complement.
CTCAAAGTCCACTATATCTAGATGGATTGTTCAATGCATCACTCTCTGTCAGCAAGAGTGTAAGAGAGAACTACCCTTCAAGCCAAGAGCGCACACTACTCGAGGCACTGGGGCATCCATAGCATTCATTGCAAACGTTCCCCTCGAGTCCATTTGCAAAGCAGCAACCTGGAGTTCTGTACACACCTTTACAAAACACTACTGTCTAGGTGCTCACTCTAGATCTGATTCCCAGGTGGGACAAGCAGTATTAAGACATCTTTTCTCTACTGTTCCTTCTCACAAACCACCTCCAACTCCGGGTACTGCTCGCTAGTCTATGCACAGCATGTGATTCTAAGCAGATTAACAAGCATCAGAAGACAATGCATTACTTACCGTAAACGCATTTCTGATGGTTGTATCTGCTTAGATTCACATGCGCCCACCCTTCCTCCCCGCTCGGATGGAAGGAACATAGACATCTTTCTACATCTCTCTCTCTTTTCTGTACTCACTCACGTATAGAAGGCTCCCTCAGGGCAGAAAAAATACAAACGGAGGGACCTCGACGCGTGAGGGATTGTGGGTACACTGCACGTCACTATAGGGATAGTGTTACAGACACACCTTGTCGACGTCCCCTTTTCAACTACGAAAAAAACAAAATACAATACTCCGTGGTGACCACTGGATGTCGGACTACGCAGAGCATGTGAATCTAAGCAGATGCAACCATCAGAAATGCTTTTACGGTAAGTAATGCATTGTCATACAACTCAGGATGAGTATCAATTCACCAATTCTGAGGACATGCATGATCCTATAGAGGGCTGGGTGGAGAACCCTGATATGGGTTACCCTCAACCATGCCAGTCTTCAGATCCATAAGATCCTGATGCACTATCTTTGTATTCCCCCAAACCACCCCCACTAGACAACCCTCGCCAGTGGATGATCAATTGACGTTTAACGTTGTGGTGCGCAAAGCAGCTGAAAACTTCAAAATTGCCACAGATGAAGTTGTCCCTGAAGCTGACTTTGTGGAGGACATCCTCAAGGGGAAGCCGCTGGCCAGCAAGGCTATTCCTCTCCTCAATTCAATAAAAAAACGTTTGGCTCCCTCCAACATTCAGACCTCCACGAGCAAGACGACTGATACTAGACCATCTTCGTATCCTTCTACAGAAAGTCGAGACTCTACAAGAAAAGGGAGCCATAGAAGTCGTACCTCTTTGACAGGTAAAAGAAGGTATTTATTCAGTGTATTTCCTTGTACCCAAAAAGAATCTAACAATACGCCCTGTATTCGATCTGCGCCCAGCGAACAAATTTGTAAAACCACAGAAGTTCTGCATGGTCACTCTGCAGGAAGTAATTCCCCTGGTATCACAGGTGAATTACATGGTAACACTGGACATGAAAGATGCATACTTTCATATTTCAATGTTGCCAGCGCACAGAAAATACCTCAGATTTATGATACAAGACGAGCAGCATCAATTCAAGTTACTACCCTTCGGCATAGCATCTGCACCAAGGGTATTTACAAAGGTACTACCGGTGGCAGCAGCACATCTGCACAGGCAATCCATCCTGGTTTATCCTTACCTCGATGACTGGCTCACAACGGGAGACTCTTACGAAACCTGTCTGTCAAATACACAAAAGACGATAGATCTTTTATTCAGTCTGGGATTCTCTATCAACAAGAACAAATCCAGCCTAGACCCTAGTTAGGTCAAGCAGTTCTTAGGGACTCTAATTCGGACAAAGGATGGCCTCATGTTCCCCTACGAGAGGGTCCAAAACATGCTGTTTCAAATATCTCCGTATGAAGCCAGTCGAGAGGTGACGGTACGCAAGGCTATGCGACTGTTAGGAATGATGGCGTTGTGTATTTACTTGGTTCCTCACCCGCGCTTGCGTCCAATGCAGGAGTGGCTCCACAGCAGTGGTGTCAGGCCAGTGGACAATGGGACGATCTAGTGGTTGTCTCGCCAGCCCTCGTTCTCTCGCTACGGTGGTGGTTGAGGGAGAACCTCTTGAAGAGGAAATCCTTCACCACCCCCGCAGTGGAAGCCACTCTAACTACAGACTCATCTCTCACAGGGTGGGGAGCTCACCTGCTTCAACAAACAGCTCACGGAGTTTGATCATCAGACATAGCATCCAACCACATAAACCTGTTGGAACTATTGGCAGTGTTCAAAGCACTGAACGCTTTCCAGACACAACTGCAAGGAAAGACAGTCCTGGTCCTCAAGACAGCACCATGGCCATGTTCTATCTGAACAAACAGGGGGGCACTCACTCTCCAGGGCTGTCTAAACTGTCACAGAACATTTGGAAGTGGGCTCTCAAACGCAACATTTTCCTGTTATCACATGTTCCAGGGGAACTCCATCTTCTAGCAGACGTACTCCGCAGAGGTTTCCTGTTGCCCATGGAGTACGATTGGTGACTACAGGAATACATTGTCTCCCAACGTTTTCGCAGAATGGGGCTTCCCAGAGATCGATTTGTTCGCAACTCTGGAGAATGCTCAATCTCAATGCCAAGATTACGCCTCCAGGTACCCCCAGAACCGGTCCAAGGGGAACGGACTCTGGATAACATGGTCAGGGAAATTTGTTTATGCTCGCCTCCCCCCCCCCCCACCCCCTCACTCCCCTTCTCAACAAGATAGTGCACAAGATGCACCAGGAACCAGTCGCAATGATTCTGGTGGCCCTCAAGTGGGCCTGCCAACCCTGGTTCGCTCATCTGATGGATATGTCCCTATCTCCTTCAGTGAAGCTGCCTTGCCCATATAACATGTCGCAAGACAGAGGGGAGACACTTCACCCATGCCCGCAAACATTGAACTAGGCGGCCTGGCTCCTGAGGTCATAGAGTCTGGGCACCTGTAGCTCCCTCAGAGATGTATGGACATTCTCAGGGAGGCAAGAAAACCAAACACTAGATATTGCTATTCCAGTAAATGGAAACGATTTGTCATATTCTGCAACTCAGAGCATTAACCCGATTAACTGTTCTCCCACACACATTTTTTTGTACCCGTCTCATTTACTTGACTCGGGCCTGGTCTTTAACTCGCTAAAGGTTCACTTAGCTGCGCTTTCAGCCTACACTACATGACAACATAAAGTGTCGTGGTGGAAGATACCAGTTACTAAAGCTTTCATGGAGGGAGTGTAGAGAATTCACCCTCCCATTTCTAACCCGCCTCCTGGATGGGACCTAAACGTGGGGTTGACTGGGTTTATGGGGCCTCCTTTCGAGCCCATGCACAGGGCAAGTCTTAAAGATCTTACCTATAAGACTGCTTTTTTAATAGCTATTACCTCCATTAGGAGAGTAAGTGAACTACAAGCGCTCTGTCCTAGATCCCTTTGTAACAGTTCACAAAGATAAGGTGGTTCTACGCACTTACCCTAGGTTTAAGCCTAAATTAATTTCTAAGTTCCCTGTGAACCAATTTATAGAACTGCCAACGTTCTTTCAAAAGTCTTCAAGCATGGGGGAAAGAAGCCTGCACACTGGATGTACGCAGAGCTGTCATGTTCTACATGGAAAGAACTCGACCACTAAGAAAAACGAATCCGTTTTTCGTTTCAGTGGCGGCAGGAAGAGGATGAGATGTGGTCTCCAAATCCACTATCTCTAGGTGGATAGTCAAATGCATCACACTCTGCTACACCCTTGCTAAGAGATAGCTGCCCTTCAAGCCTACAGCACATTCCACTCGAGGCACTGGGGCTTCCATAGCATTCATTGCAAATGTTCCCCTTGAGTCCATTTGCAAAGCGGCAACCTGGAGTTCTGTACACACCTTTACAAAACACTATTGCCTAGACACTTATACTAGATATGATTCTCAGGTGGGACAGGCAGTACGAAGACATCTTTTCACTACTGTTCCTTCTCACAACCCACCTCCAACTCCAGGTACTGCTCGCTAGTCTATGCACAGCATGTGATTGTAAGCAGATTAACAAACATCAGAAGACATGCATTACTTAGCGTAAAAGCATTTCTGATGGTTGTATCTGCTTAGATTCGCATGCGCCCACCCTTAGATTCACATGCGCCCACCCTTCCTCCCCGCTTGGATGAAGGAACATAGAAGTCTTACCACTTTCTCTCTTTTCTGTACTCACTCACGATAGTCATAAGGCTTCCTCACGGCAGAAAAAATACAATCGGAGGGACCTCGACTTGGGTACACTACATGTCACGTAGGGATAGTGCTACAGGCAGACCCATGTCGAAGTCCCCTTTTGATTCTTGAAAGACAAGATGCAATACTCCACGGGTACCACTGGATGTCGTACTATATGCACGGCATGTGAATCTAAGCAGATACAACATCAGAAATGTTTTTACGGTAAGTAATGCATGTCATACATTCCATACAAGAATGGATCACCATATGTATTATTAATATCAGTGTGTATAGGCCCATATTACAGTGAATGTAAGCAGACGTCCATGGCCAAATGATAAGTGTTACTGTATAGTATTGACACCTGTGCTTTATATAGCACAAATATACATACAATATCACTCAACCGGAGTTGGTACTCATTTATCGACCTCAGAAGGATGAAAGGATAAGTTGGCCTTCAAACCTGCAGATCTCACCCACATCGCAGCAGCAACCGCTCAACCCACTGAGCTATCTCACCGGCTATAGGTTTTTTCCCCGGCTATAGCAAAATGAGAAATTGCATGACTGAATGTTCTCAATGTCAGAAAGCAAATTACACCCCAGGAGCTTCTATTTAAAAAAAAAAAAAAAAAAAAAATGATCCATTTTTTAGGGGTAGCAAGAAAGACTGCAGGGGTAGAGGGGGAGACCCCAGAGGTCGTAGTTGCGACCCGTGGCTACCCACAAATGATGTCCCGGGAGGGAGGTAGCCTGAACTACGCCAAGGCTTTATGAAGGAAAGAACAAGAAAGTGAAACTGTTATGTACTTGTCACCAAAGGACATCAAGGCCCCCCTCTGATGCCCCCAATGCCCTTCTCCTACCTGTATGCAGAAGCCAAAACATTAATGAACCTAAAGACAAAGTAAACCTTCTTCCAACAGCATACACAATCCATAGACCAGAAAAACTGCCTGATGGTGTGGTTCCAAGCAGCTGCAAAGACACTCAAAACGCAAGGACCTATAACTGGGCCGAATGAGAATGGAAAGGAGAAGATAAGCACTTGATCCAGGGGCAAAATAGCCGGGTTCCAGAACGCTGTCTAAATCATAGTACCAGCAGCAATCTAGTAAGGCAGGTGGAGTCAATAAACCGAAGTTCAAGTCCTATAGGTGACCCGAACCGGCAAGGATAATCAAAAAGACAGTATAAAATGGGGGGAAAAAACAGATCAAAGCCCAAAAAAGACGGAAGTCCAAGAACAGCTACTCATAGAGATAGAATCACTGCGATTGAGACGCATCACAGCACTCTTGTTCTCCCCTTCTTTTAAATAGTTGGGCACTGTGGGAAACACGGTTTCCGGTGCGCATCCCAAATGCAACATCTGAGCGAGATGTCACCATGCTCCACATAGATGCAGGTTTTTGGATAGTGTAGTCCAGTGAGAAACCCAATGTGCGAAGTGCCACAAAGACACCACCCACGAACATGATGGCACAAGTAGGATGACTGCAGGACAAAGGTATGCCAGTCTTGACACACATCCAGTGGAGGCTTCCTACTCAATAAACCAGATCCCTTTTTATTGTAGACAAGGGTGACAGCCAAGGGGGATCAAGGGCCGTACGTGTAGTAGTTGAATCAGTGCCTTTCTTGCCCTCCGGCAAACAAAGTCCTTTAATGTTATGCAGTGCGATTGTCTTTCAGCATCTTCAGTCCTTTAGTCCATTATCTTGAACTGATTCTGCATGTCTTCCATCTGGGGATCTCTGTTTTGCCACAGCTTTGAGGGATCGGATCAGATAAACTCAATCGGTAATGTTTGGAGACCATGGCAAATAGAAGAAAAATCTACCTTTGCTTCCCCGATTTTATTTTCCGACCACTCCTTAGTCCGAAAGCACTGCACTTCGATCGACTCGCACCCTTTTTATGCTGAATGATTCTACTGGTCACAGCTTCATAGATTGATCCAATAGCCATAGTTTACTCCATGTGCCTGCCTCCGGTCATCTTGTTTTAATGTAAACAAGTGTAACTCATGTTGTCAGTGTGGTTTTGTTAACTGGTGTAACCCGTACTGCCACAGTGCATTCATTTGCAGGGATTTTAGAATCTTGACCCCAGCGGCAGTCCCCCAGGAGCTGCAATTAATGCGCCTTTAGTATCTATTAAAAATGTTCGTCGTGCCACACTCGAGGGCTGAGAAGTCACACATTAAGGCACACAAAAGTTGAAGAGCAGTAGTTGGGCGATCTATCACTCAAGAAGGATGGAGTCCCACTGGACAAGTATTACTCTCAACATTCTTGATCCACTACCCCAGCCACTATGCCTGTGGTTTCCTCTGTGTATTGTAATCCTACAGCTCACTTCTCATAGATATCAGTTCATAAAACTTTACGATTAAAGGCTTACTCTTCTATAGCCAGTGCAGGACAAGGGGCATGCAACAGCAGTGTGTATATCCTAGTCTCAGATCCAGTCTCCACTAGTCAGAACACTTTTGCTTTTAATCATCTGAGGCCTTAGCATCACTTTCCTGCATTGCACAGGACTTCTGTGGCGGGGGGTTCTGCTCTTCCACAAAGCAAGTAGGATTGAATTGCAGAGCCCCAACGCTCATCATCTTCTCTGTTTCACTTAATCGATCGCTGTCCTAGCAGAGCCCCATTTTCTAACAGGACCGTAACACTGCAACAATAAAATTTCAGATCGGAATGTTGCAGCAATCATTTGTGTGTATTCATTCTTCCCAGTGCAACCTGCCTAACCCTGTGGACCTTGTCAACACAAACATAACTTCCCGGAGACTTAGTATCCCAGTCAAGTAGATGCTGTACCTGAAGTGGCCAGGATTAATACAGGAACTAACTGTGTTGGTGGTAGAGCTACAGAGGTTCACAGATTGCCAGGCTCGTCACCTGCCACGCCCCCGACGCCCAATCAACATCAAGAACCTTAATGTCAAGAGAGCCATGCTGGCATCATGCTTGATGCCAAAAGACCATGTGGTGTCTGGTGTTTTTTTTGGCTTGGCTTACCACCTTGGGCACTCTGCCTACCATTGATTGTCCCTGCAGGTAGGAATCTTGGGTTAATTGTTTATGGAGTGCTTTCATTCCCAGACATCCAGACACTTACTGAGAAACTGCACCCTCAACTGTGTTTGTGCAGGTTTGTAATCCATTATATCAATAACACCTACTATGTGCAAGTGCATAGTGCTTTGGTTCTGTCAAAGCTCTGCTACTGTGAGAGTCCCTACCTTTGCCTTTCTAATCACATTCACCAGCTACAGATCCTCCAAAACAAGGGCTTGATTGATCCAAGAACTAAAGAACCCATCATGTCCACCCTTAAAGAGCCGAACTGGCTCCCAGTGGACACTTTTTTGCATTAACCACCATGCCTAACTAGGGACTTGCCCTGTGTACATCTAACCGTCTCCAAGCACTGGCCATCCAAACCCTCTAATATATGCTTTTTAAAAAGGTTTGACCCAAAGATCTTTTACCTACATGTCTCCACCCCAAGGTTGCTGTCTCCTCTATCACGCTCGCAAATCACAAAGCGAATCAACAATCTACCTCTTCCCTCATCCCTTGTTCTATTTAACCTAGAGCTGTACGTACCCCTGTTCTATTTAAACTTTGTATGTGTTGCTCTCATCGATGTACATTCCCCTTCCTCTATCACTTTTCGTCGGCCCCCTCACCTCTCAAATTACCTGGTCTGATTTTTCCAAAGGCTTTTAACACCAGGTTCTCCCTCTCCACCCCTTTCTTGGGGCAGCACAAATGACTGTATTCCCTACTGGTGCCTGACAAAACTACTATAGATACTTTTTTTAAATGAAGGATCTGGCTTATATATTGGTGAAACGCAGGATAGCAATGGGATGGAAACACAGACAAGGCACCTACTGCAAGTATGGTGGAGGGACCTACTAAAGTGGGCAAATGCGGAAACTGTGGTGTGGCAAGAAGCAATAAGTAGGGAGGGGTTGAAGCTTGGAGGCCGTTGATACCAGAATTGGCCAACTCCACACTGGAGGGCCAAATGTCGGAACCTGTTTCTGTGCAGTAGGGTGCAGGTGTCATAGTGGCTGGAGGAGAGTAAACATGAAAGGGGTGAATTATGTGATGTGGTATAGGCCGGGGAAGGGGAGGTGGGAGTTGGTGGGAATGGGGGAACAGACGAGTGTTGTACTGTGATACGGTGTACACTATGATGCATGGTCTGTAAGTTGGTGTGGTTTAAATGAAAATAAAAATTGTTTAAAAAAATATACATTTTTAAAATGTCATTACTCTGGGGCTGTCTTGGGGACACACAATTCAAAGTGTTTCCTTTGGCTGTAGGGGAGCCTGTGATCATTCCAAAGTAGCCTCTGATTCGGACCAAGATCTGTCGGTCAGCCATGCAGTTTTCACCCATCCTAAAATGGGTATCCTGCATTTTTATTGTAGACACCTATGGCTACACATGAGATCGCCAAAAGTGCCTGAAACATCGACGGTTGGGAAACACATGGTCCTGGCAGCAGAAACTGTTAAGATCAACAACGGTGGAAGAATCATTGCATCTATTTATAAAAGGAAATCTGAAGGGAACATCCCTCAAATGTTGGGGATCTCAGATGGACCATCTCTTGACCCATTGTATAGGATAAGGCTATCAGAATCCTTAACATGCAAATGTGCTGGAGTTACAGGCTGTCCAACTCTCACATCATTACACCCTTCATTAATATCGGACACTACAAGTTCAGTCAGAAAATACAGCCTGGAGTATTATGAACAAACAGCCTAGACAAAGTTGACACCTTGTTTTAAAAGAGGTGAAGAATATCTAGCATTGGATACTGGCATGATCAATGTTTTACGCACAGCAGGTGTTCAAAAGGTTCATGCAGGGGGACCTGTGGCAGACCAACAGAAAACTTAATTCAAAAATAGGATTTTGATCATTCTTAATTATTTTCAGAGGGCTAGTGAATAAACGCCAATAGATTGTTAGGGTTTATCTAGACCTACAAGGATTGTTCCTCCCTGAGCTATCTAAGAAAAACATTTCTGAATGGCTTGGATACTAGTCTCCCTATGCATCTCTGACTTGGTACAGTTAGAATTATTTTGCAAAGCACAGCTCTTTTCACCCAAGCACACTATTGAGATTTCATCATCTTTTTAGCTTTATTTCGACTCAATTTATAACAGCAGAGTACATATAAATGGCACAATAAAATAGCATTGAATATAATGGTCTATGGGGATATAGCACCCAACAGGCTTTTTTGCGGCAAACGGCTTCAGGGATACAGTAGCCAACGTGCTATTTGTAATCTTTATTTCCAGAGATAAAATGCCCTGCTCAAACCCCCACCAGCCCCACCTATTCTTTCACCCACGTGCCTATAACATGCACTCTCTCATTCGCATCCTGTGACAAATCCAGAGAATTCACCTCACCCTGCCCCCCCCCTCCCCTCCCCTGCCGCCGCAATCCCCCTCCTAAGGAGGAGCCACCCTCCTTAGGAATAGGGAGGTGTGCTTGCTAAGCTGAACACCCCCTGGGGACATGGCAAACATGATCCCACTGGTGGTGAGGTGGTGACCCCTCACCCCCTTGGAGGTCAGGCCATCCCTTAACAGGGATAGATGTTACCCTCCTTTGTCTCAGGAAGCTAATGTCGTTATTGGCTATAGGCAGGGTTTCACAAGACAACAGAGTGAATATCCATAGAAAAATAGCTGGTTTGTGTTCTTACCCATGACTGTTTCCAACCTTGCATGAATCTCCAGATCAATAGAGTGCTCCATCTCCTTTTAGGAAGGATTTAAATGTCCAGCGAGACCGACGGGAGGGTTATGGAAGAGCAGGAGGGAGAGCCTGGAGGACCAAACTGGGAGGGTCTGTCTCCCTTCGAGGCATTTCCAGAAAGCAGTCCCATGCAGACGGTGTGGAGCACGGAGGGGCGAGAAAGCCAGCGGAGCGCTGCTACTTGGAAAGAGGCATGGAGCAGGAAAAGCTTGGCCCTGCTGCAGAGAGATGACTGCCGGGAAAGTAGCCAACCGGCTCCTGCTGGAACTGACACCCAAGGACTGTCATGAACCGACTCAGAGGAGAAGCCAGAACCATACTGCCACTTCTGCTGAGGAGACTGCTTCCTCCAAAGGACTCATCTACGGCAAGCCAGGTATGCAGTGCTTCCCGGGAACCAGGTGGATGACGGACGGGCCCAGCTATTGAATAGCTCAAGATGCGCTGAAAAGCTAGATACCCCCAAGAAAGGGGGTGCAAAACCTGAGACCCCAGGGCAGCATGAGAAACTGGTGAGGGCTAGAGTGGACCGAAATTAAACCAACCCCAAGAGTGGGTGTGAAACGCAAGACCCTAGGGAGCTGTAGGAGCCTAATGGGTTCCAAACTGAGCCAGAAAAGGCTTGGCTATTCAGAGACATTTACAGGAGCATTGTTCCGTACAGGACTTCAATTGGGTCGGGGGTTAGGAGGCCTAGAGACACTCACTACTCCCTTGTACATCGGGTGGGAAGTTCTAAGTAGAGTTATTGATCGTTTTTACTTCAGCAGTAAATGGTGTGAAAAGCCCAGAGGCATAGTGCAACCTTGCTGATGGTGAGCATAGTCAAGAGACAGTGCAGTGGGGGCCAGAAACGAGCCGAGAGGATGTCATTTGGGGCAGAAGACACTTAGGATATTTTTGTGTTTGCATTAGATGCTTTTTATTTTCAGTTTTTGGGCTACGGATCAGGCTTGCTTAGGTTTCTAAATGGCAGACTTATTTTCTAAAATATCCTGACATGCACACTTTTGAACATTTTTCTTCCTTTCAAGTATAGGGAACAGAAGTGTAGGGTTAGTATAGGGCTTGGCATTTTAAAGAAAGCAATCGCCGTATATAATGAGTTTTCCATCTCCTGATTTTGACTTACCATAATTGGTCTCAGAAGTCTGGCGTGAACAATCAGACACAAGGTTGGCACCCTTGGTAATTGGACTGAATCCAGACGCATTCTTACCTGAAAGGGCAAAACCCTAATCCATTGCCTTTGACTTCTTTAGCTTGAAAGAAGTTGACATACCCACTCAAGAGATAGCTTGGTTCTTGCAGGTCTGACCATTTCCTCTCTCCTAGGCAGTTACTTGAGAGTGGCTGAAAAATATGGTTTAGCCTGGAAATACACACTAGGTGTTGCTGCTGGAGTCATAGATCCAGACTACCAAGGAGAAGTCCAGAAATTGTTAAACAATGCAGGGGCATAACAACACACTGAAGAAAGTGGATGTAGGACCCATAGTCCAGGGAATCTTCGACCAGACCCTGATAACTGAACAGAAAATCATTTGTTGTTTCATACCATGGGAGGCAACATATGCTTTGGACTGGCGGATCAGAATCTAACCCTTCTCCCGCTGAGAGACGTCACTTCCACTTTACCAGACCTGCCGTTTTTGCACAGAGAAACAACCAGAATCTGGCTAAAGCCTTTGGGAAAGTTGTCGCTGAAAGTGCAAGAATTGATCAAAGCTGAATCTTCTTTCTCCCGTGAGGCCCTCCTCTATTGGGGATATACTGAGAGGGATGGGACCTACCGACACCAACCTGCCATCCCTAGGAGCCACCGAAGAGTAGTCATGGAGCTGGCCCATTCCCACCGCACAAACGGACACCAGGTAGTGACTAAGACACGATCAAGTTCTGAGAACATTTTATTGTCCTGTGGTATATACCGATGTTAAGACTTGTGTGACCAATTGTGAGATTTGCCAAAATACTTTGGCCACTGCAGTCCCTACAGCTCAGTTGCAAACAATACCAATCATCAAGGTTTCGTTTTCTAGGATTGGCATGGATAAAGTGGGGCCCCTTAAACCATCCAACCTGGGCAATAAATACATTTTAGTCGTTCTGGACTGTGCCACCCGCTAGCCAGAGGTCTTCCCCATGAGGAATATGGCACAACACATATTGCAACATCTGATCCCCTTCATCTCCAGAGTAGGATTCCCAAAAGAAATTGTAACCGACCAAACCACCTCCTTTATGTCCGCCTTATGCAGGAAGTATAGGAGATACTCAATATCAAGACATTGAGGACCTCAGTGCACCAACCACCCCCCCGCCCCCAACCCAGACAAACCTTCGGGTAGAACTCTTCGTTCAGACCATTAATCGAATACAAAACAATTGGTCGAGCCCGATGGTAAAAATGGTAAAAATTGGGATCTGATGATACCCTGGGCCCTACTTGCCATCAGGAAAACTCCTCAATCCTGTTTGGGATATTCCCTGGTTGAGCTTCTGTATGGTCGAGAACACATGGATGTCCTTGACATTTTGAGGGAAACTTGGAAGTAGATGGAGGAAGCTCCACTGCCGATTTATTGCAGGCTACCAACAACTTAAAAGCCCTTATGAAGACGGGTGGAGATGGTCACTAGTTCCCTCTTCTGGGCTCAGGAACATCAGAAGGGTACGTATGAGTGACAGGCCATCACTAAGTCTTTTCAGTAGGCGATCAGTTATTAGTCTTGCTTCCAACCTCCAAAAACAAAATATCAATGGTGTGGGCTGATTAAGATCTTTGAACGTAAGGGCCCACTTAACTACTTGAGCCCCCAGTCTGTCTGGCAACAAAAGACTCAAATATTCTATGTGGACCTTCGCAAGCTTTGACGGACAGATCCTGTATGGCAAGGCACTGTCAACATGGTTAGCCTTTTAGTGGAAAAACGAGGAATAACCATAGTCCCATTCCTCAGAATCTCAGCCAAATCCAGCAGTGAGACTTCTGGGATTTGCTGACCCAGTTCCCTGAGGTCTCCGCTGAAGAATCAGGGAGAGTTCAAAACATCTTGTGTTTTAGAACAGCAATATTAGAACAGCACCTGCTGAATCAGGGAGAGTTCAAAACATCTTGCGTATTAGAACAGCAATATTAGAACAGCACCTGCGCAGTTGGTTAACCTGAAACCCTACCGAATCCCAGAAGTCTGCCTAAGCAAATCGACACCAAGAGGAGATGCAAGACCCGAGACACCTGGGCAGGGTGAGAATCTGTTGGGCCCAGACTGGGCTGAAATCAAGCCGACCCCAAGAGGGGGAGTGAAAGAGACCCCAGGGAGGGGTAGTAGCCAAAGGGGTTACTATCTGAGCCAGAAGAAGCTCTGCAAGTAAGACATTTACAGGAACTTTGTTCTGTGCAGGACTTGAACTGTGCAGGGGTCCAGGAGGCCTTAGTACACTCACTACTTCCTTGTACATTGAGTGGGAAGCCATAAGGAGAGTTATTGAACATTCTTGCTTGAACTGTAAATAGTGTGACAATCCCAGAGAAATGTGCTGTTGAGGGTGAGCAGTGGAGGAAGGTGGGGGGGTGGGGGAGGACAGGGGTGGATAGAAAATCATGTATGTACATGTCATTCGCAAATAAGAAGGGCCTTATGGAGTTTCTTGTGTTTACTTAAATGATTTTCCATTTTAGTGGTATGGCCAGGGATCAGGCTCACTTTGGGTTCTAGACTGCAGGTAAACTTTGTTTCGTAGACATCATGGCATGCAGTCTTTTGAACTCTTTAGGGACCAGAAGTGTAGGGTTCGTATGGGTTTATGGCACTTACCTTACAAAACACAATGAGTTGTCCACCTCCTGATTCTGACTACAGCAACACGCACCCAATCAACATACATGCTTTAATTCACACAGACACCCAAACGTACTCATTTCTACACACACACACACACTTTGTTGTCTTACTTGCAGCCCCTTGTCGAGAATCAGCTCTGCCGCCTGCGACGGCTCTCTGACTCCCATGCAACATGAACAGGAAGTGCTTCCTGGTTCCTGCACATGCATGCCGGAACCAAAACGTCTCCTGGCAACTCAATATGCGAGGATACACAGGCGTGCCCCCACACGCATTCAGAGGTACAATTCTTCTGCCTACATTCCCAGTGGGCCATTTAAAGCTGGGGAAGCAACATTCTCCAGCATGGGGTCTGGCATGGATTCACATGCTCATGAATATTCCCCGTCGTCAGGCTGGGAATCCTCGGTAAGAAAAAATCAGTATCAGTTTTGTTTCTGATCTGTCTTTCTTAGTAGTAACCAATCACTGGTCTCTGGGTCATGCTGCCCCCAGCCAATGACTGCCCTCTCCCTAAGCCCCTCCCCTGTCAGCCATCCTCAGATTTTTACCGCACGTTCAAGTGTTGGGAGTCCTCGTGCTATAGCTCTCGAGCTTTTACTGCGTTTTCGTGCTTTTTTCAAAGAGATTTTCAAATTTTTTGGTTAAATCGAGCCTCAAGCTCCACCGTTCTACTTCCGATCAACGGGGACCCTTTTCAGAATTTTCTACGCCCCTCAAGGGTGAAGTTTACGTCGAGTTCCGCTTCTTGGAGGATTCCAGAAGATCTGAGGCCTACCATGGACATGGCCCAGGACAAGGGAAGCTCGACGCCTGGATCCAAGCTGTTCAGGAACTGCCCTGGATGCGGGTTACAGAATGTTTTCAAGGAGGACGAGCATTCGAGATGTCTCTACTGCCTTCATGAGGACAAGACGCACGTGGAGAAGGACTGTGCGTTCTGCAAGAACCTATCGGAACTGACTGTGAGGGATCGTCGTTCCCGCCTCGCCAGCTGGCTGGAGAAGGGCCCAGCAGGTGAGAAGAAGAAAAGGTCCGAGCGGTCTTCTAAGTCTGAGGGCGCCCCGGCGACAGGGCCCAACAGAAGGCTAAGCACCGCTAGTCTGTGGGCACCGGAGCGCCAAACGGTCTCAGCCTCTGAGGAGGAGTTGGTGGAAACCGTGAAGAACCTCGAGAGGTTCGAGAAGGTACGGTCCCACAGGAGGGATCCCGAAGAGGTGGTCGAAGAAAGCGACGGTGGCGCCAACGAGGCCCCAGTGGAGGAGCAGCCATCCCTCCCGTCGCAGCCATTGGCCGAGCCTCAGGACAACTCGGCGGCCATTTTGATGGCAATCCAAACCTTATTCACGGAGATAAGGACGAGATTACCACAAGCCCCGGCGGACGATCCAGAACCGGGCCCGTCTGGAAGCCCTCCGAACAAGCGGAGGAGAGTTCACCCCCCCCCCGCTCTTCATGCCCTCACGACCCGTGGAGCCCTCACCCCCCTCACCGAACCCCAGGGATGACAAGGCGACGGATACGACGATGGGGACGGATGACGACAGGACAGACCTTCCATCACCACTCCCTCGGGCCTCCCCGCCCGACAAAATTGGCTCCTTTCACGCCATGATCGCCAGGGCATCCGAGCTCTTCCAGCTCTGCCCCGAGGAACAGAAGGGTTTCTTCAACGGCGAGAGGCCAAGAGAAAGACTGTCCTCGCTGTACCATTACTCGACAATATCTGGGACGAGGGACTTGCGATCCTGAAGAATCCGTCCACGTTGCCTGCCAAGAGGGACAGGTACGAGAAGAAGTACCAGGTCCCCGACGTCGCCCCCTTGTGCCTCAGGGCTCAACCTATGCCGGATTTGGTCGTCTCAGCGGCGACCAAGAAGGCGGCGGGGGCGACAGCCTCAACCTCTACTTCCCCACCTGACGGCGAGGGTAAAAAATTGGACGCCATGGGGCGACGGGTCATCTCGTCGGCGGCGACAATTAAGGCGGCCGACGCCTTAGTGATTTTGGCCAGTTGCGACAGGGAGCTATGGTACAAGATAGCTCCCCTACTGGACTTCCTACCAGACAAGAGGGTGGAGGCTCTGGAGATTCTGCAGGAAGGTGAGGTGGCGTCGGACAACGCCATAACGGTGGCAACGGACATTGCCGACACCGGGTTTCACCAGTTAGGCAACAGTGTTTGCCTTCTACGACGTGGCTGGCTCAAGGCGACAGACTTCCATCAGGACGTGCAGACCAGGGTTTTGGACATGCCGCTCGACGGCAACAACCTGTTTGGGAAAACGGTGGATGAGTCGCTGCAGGCCATCAAGGCTGACACTGAGACAGCCCGAGCCCTGGGAGTCCTTCAGCAATGACGGCCCTTTCAGAGCGCCGGAGGCAGACAGGGGGCCTCCAAGGGATCAGGCGGTGGCTCCTCTATGTACCGTCAGGCGGCCCGCTCCTCGTCCCAGGAGGCTTACAGAGGTCGCGGCAAGCAAGGAGGATCTCGGCGTTGTCGCCAAGGAGGCCAAAGCAGCAAGGCCGCCTCCAAGCAAGATTGAACCGGCCGTAGCGTCGGGCCGCCACCGAAGCACCCCGGTGGGAGGCCGGCTGGCGAAGTTCGTCGGCGTGTGGGAGTCCATCTCCACCGACCGTTGTGTGCTGGATGCCCTGGTCCACGGGCACACTCTCAAATTCCAAAAGAAGTGTCCCCACATTCTTCCCGTGGCCAGGAAGGAAAATCATGTCCCTCAACTACTGTTGGAGGTAAAGGCGATGCTCAAGAAAGGGGCCATCGAGCTCGTCTCCAAGAGGCTCCGGGGCTCCGGAGTATACTTAAGGTGCTTCCTCGTCAGAAAGAAGACAGGCGGTTGGTGCCCCATCCTGGACCTACGTCGGTTGAACAAATACATCAAGGCACAGAAGTTCAGGATGGTCACTCTCCAGCACTTGCTGGGACAGCTGGAGGAGGGTGACTTCCTATTGTTGTTGGACTTGGAAGATGCTTACTTCCCCATCCTAAAAGGACACCGAAAGTTCCTCAGATTCGTAGTCCAAGGATGCCACTACCAATTCAGAGCTTTGCCATTCAGATTGAAGTCGGCACCCGGCTTGTTCACCAAGTGCCTAGCACCAGAGGCGGCGCGGCTGCGCCTGCAGGGGATCCATGTCTACCCCTACCTGGACGACTGGCTCATCCGTGCAAGGACAAGAGAACTTGCCGTCAAGCACACGGCGAAGACCGTCCGCTTACTCACGGAGCTGGGTTTCTCCATCAACTACCCGAAATCCCATTTGGTTCCGTCGCAGGTGGCACTGTTTCTGGGAGCGAAGCTCGATACAGTGGAACGATTGGCGTCTGCGTCGGAGGAAAGGACGAAGGCCATCGTAGGCAAGGTGCAGCGCCTGCTAGCCACGCACGTGGCCAGGGTGACATCCATCAAATCCCTCCTTGGAATGATGTCCTCATGCATCGATCTAGTGCGCCTGTGCAGGCTACGGATGCATCCTCTACAGGAGTTCCTCGACGCCCGCTGGATGCAAGCAGCGGGCAGCTTCGAAGACGAGATCTCGCTCAATGAGGTTTTCCGTCGGGCAATTCAGTGGTGGGGCACCCGTGCACACCTCATGGCAGCACAGACTTCCAGACCCCGGTACATCAGGAGACGTTGACGACGGACGCCTCCCTGGAGGGATGGGGTGCGCACACCAGCGATCTCCACGCAAGTGGCCTTTGGCTCCCGGAGGAGAGGTCTCTCCACATCAACATCTTGGAGTTCCGCGCCGTGTTCTGGGCGCTCAAGTCGTTCCTCCCGTCCCTCAAGGGCAAGGCCGTGAGGATCTTCACCAACAACACCACCACGATGTTCTACATCCGGAAGCAGGGAGGCACCAGATCCCCACCCCTATCCAAGGAGGCCCAGGATCTGTGGCACTGGGCCGTCGCCCAGTGGATGTTTCTGGTTCCCTTCCATCTGGCAGAAATAATAAAACACCATTGCCGACTCACTCAGCAGGGAGCTGCGCTCGTGCCACGAGTGGGAACTACGCCAGGATCAAGTGGATCGGCTCTTCCAACAATGGGGCAAACCCCAGATCGACCTGTTCGTGACAACGACGAACTCCAAGAACCGGAGGTTCGCCAGCAGGTTTCCCCAGCCAAGGAGCATGGGCAATGCTTTCTCGTTCCCCTGGGACGGCCTGTTCCTGTATGCGTTTCCTCCGTTGCTGCTTCGACTCATCAGCCAGCTCAAGAGGTCCCAGTGCAGGATGATCCTTGTTGCACCGGCATGGCCGAGACAGATCTGGTTACCGGACCTTGTGGACCTCTCAGCGTCCTCACCAGTCAAGCTGTCGACGGATGCAGATCTTCTCTCCAGAGAGGGAGGCGCCATTCTTCATCATGACCCGGAGTCGCTGAACTTGCAGGCCTGGCTCCTGCAGCACTAGAGTTTGGAGGGTACGATATCCCGGCTGACTGCAGAGAGGTTCTTCCAAAGGCCAGGGCGTCCTCAACTCTCAAGTGCCACGGACATAAGTGGAAGAGGTTCTCTGTCTGGTGCCGTGCACAGAAGATCAACCCTCTACGGATTACGGCACCTCAAGTGCTACCATACCTACTGTCGCTGGCCAAAGCTGGTCTAGCTCACGCTTCCATCAAGATACATCTGGCAGCGATCTCCCGATACACCAGAACTGCAGGACGGCCGTCCTTGTGGTCTCATCGACTGGTGAAGGAATTTATGAAGGGACTGTTCCAATCATTCCCGCCGGTGAAGGCTCCAGCCCCGGGATGGGAGCTCAACATGGTGCTGAACAGGCTCATGGGGCCGCCATTCGAGCCTTTGCATTCAGCTCCGTTGAAGTTCCTGTCGTGGAAGACAGCGTTCCTTGTGGCCATCACCTCTGCATGACACGTGGGAGAGATTCAGGCCCTATCCTGCAAGCCTCCATACTTGACTTTTCACGATACGAGGGTGTTGCTGAGGACGCACCCCTCTTTCATGCCCAAGGTGCCGTCGGACTTCCATCTTAACGAACCCTTGGTGTTGCCAGTTTTCTTTCCGTCGCCGGCCGAGAGGACTTTGCACTTGATGGATGTAGCTAGAGCGCTTAAGTTCTACGTGGGCCGAACGAAGAGTTTTCGAAAGACATCACAGCTGTTTGTGAACTTTGGACCTGTGAACCAAGGGAAGGCTCTCTCAAAGGCTTCCATTTCCAGATGGCTCTCCGGCTGCATCATGCACTGTCATCGGTTGGCCAACCGACCGTTGCCCGGCCGTCCGAGAGCCCATTCAACCAGAGCGATCGCTGCTACTACAGCGTTCTTGACTGGTGTGCCCCTGCTGGACATCTGCAGGGCTGCTACGTAGAGGTCGAAGCACACCTTCACGAGATTCTACTGTGTTGACTGGGATTCCAGGGAGGAGTCCAGATTCGGCCAAGCAGTGCTGCGCAACCTGTTCGCCTGAAGGTGGGCCTGGTGAGAAGGTAAGAGTTGCTTAATGTTGAGTTTATGTAATGCTTAATGTTGAGCCTTTTGCCACCTCCCGTTGTTGTGCATGTGTGTACTGCTATGTATTCTTATATTCATGAGCATGTGAATCCATGTCAGATCCCATGCTGGAGAAGGAACAAGTTACTTACCTGTAACTGTTGTTCTCCAGCATGGGTCTGGCATGGATTCACATGCGAACCCTCCCTCCTTCCCCTCTGCGGCTCTTCACTTGGTCATACTGCCACTTTACGTGCTACCAAATCTGAGGATGGCTGCCAGGGGAGGGGCTTAGGGAGAGGGCAGTCATTGGCTGGGGGCAGTATGACCCAGAGACCAGTGATTGGTTACTACTAAGAAAGACCGATCAGAAACTAAACGAAACTGATACTGATTGTTTTCTTTACTGAGTATTCCCAGCCTGACGGCGGGGAATATTCATGAGCATGTGAATCCATGCCTGTCATGATCTCTGGTTCCAAAAGGTCAGGGTTTTCCCAACTCCCTTGGAAGCAGATCCATAACCCAGGTTCCGAGTGCCAACCAGTCCCAATTGGGACCTTTTGGACCCAGTCCTGGCGCCAGTGGCACCAGGCTCATAAATATGCCCAGTCCCAGCGCTGGAAGCGCCGGGCTCATAATGCTTGGGTGGACTTACCTTCAGCAGACCATGCTGCTTACTTGCCTGCCAGTTGAGCCTCTGATCCTCTTCTGTTTGGAACTACTTTTCCTGTTGGGTGGGGCTGGAGCCACTCCCTAGATTCAGAACACTGGAACTCTTCTGGAAGGCAGGAACTCTTTTCTTACCAGGAACTCTTTTCTTACTTAGGCGTGGCTGTGGAAGGAGACACCTAAGCACTACAGGAGGCTATTTAAACCACACCCGGTGGATGAATCTTGCTTTGCGTTATTCTGCAACCTCTGCAGCAGAACGCTCATCGTGTCTTCTGCATCCGGTCCTGGGCCTAAGGAAAAAGGCTTACCATCCTGAATCCAGTCTTCAGCAACACCTATAAAGACAAGAAAGAACAGGTTAGCATTCCGGCATCTGAAAGGCAAAGGCTTACCTACTCTTCGTGCGCTCCGGAGGTCTTCACACTGCATTCCGGCATCTGAAAGACAAAAGTTTACCAACTCTTCGCACGCTCCGGAGGCCTTCGGCGCTGCATCCCGCATCTGAAAGACAAAACAAGGTGCGTGTAAAGACATTGGGGAACTTTAATACTCACGTGCCATTACTCCTTTCCACATCTAATCCAGTGGGTATTCTGGCACCCTGCAGCCGCTCCGAACTCGTACCTGCAAAATAAAAAGACAGAGCGCATAGTGAAGCAGGCAACAAGCGCTTACTTACGTGCTTCCAGGCGCTTCTATTCATCACACAGGCTCCATCTTCAACTCACTTCAGCCCGTCATCCGCCATCGCCGGAACCCTGCAAAACAAGAGACATCATTACTAAAGACTTTAAAGACATTTGAATGACTCGAAACTTACCGTTCGTGCAGTAAACGACGGACAGCAGTCCTCTGAAGTCAAGAGGCCTGCGCTACCTATCCAGTGAAGAAACTGGTTACAGCACCCTGCCCCGAGGCAGATGGAGAGCTCGGCATTCACTTACCTAAGGTGAGAGCGTTAACCTTTGGGGGTCTACAGGAGAGGAGAAGAGGAAAGAGATAGGGACACCCCAATAACCCCAGTTCATTAACCCCATATTTTCTATCTGCAGACATCTTACTCTACACGTCAGGCATACAGTGCACAGAGGTCCAGCCCAAAGAGCCAACCGGGTGCTACACATCACCTTTGAAGATACGGTAGTCGCCCAGTCAAGACCGGCGCCTCTGCGAGAATCAGGTGAGCGTTACAATGCCAGACACATGCTGGAGAACAACAGTTACAGGTAAGTAACTTGTTCTCTCTCTAGCCTTGAATGGCCCATTGAGCATGCAGGCTGAGGTATGAACTATCAAAGGGAAACCACATTTCCCTTTGACAGTTCATGCCAGGCCAGGAGTGCTCCCTCAGCTTCTTGTTGCAGCTGAGGGAGCACTTGGTGTTAACACACTGCTGACTTGGGGTATTTGCCATTTACTGAAAAAAAGCTTCTTTTCAACAATGGCACATTTCTCGCCATAAAGGGCGAGGACCATGCAAATTGTCCTCCGCCTTTATAATATCTATTTGACTTTGCAAGTGAGCATGCCGGTTTTACGAGCACAGAACTGGCAAAGTGAAAATGACCGCCTACATTGGCCTGCTTCATACTTGTTGCAGTTTTCACAACTTGGTTTGACAACTGTTCGTAATTGTCCAACCAATTCAAACTTTCACCTTTACAGAGAATGGATCTAAGAGCTGTCTTATTATTGACCTGCGCCTCTTGTCCATGGATTTGGCAAACAAACCGTTTACATTTTTCAGAGCTCTTGGGATACTACCTAGTATGAGTGGATCGTCTGCAAATAGCCATACTACGAAAGAGCGACTGCCCCGTATTGGAATGCCGAGAACCTTTTTTGTTGTTGATCTTCCCAGTCAATGTAAAAATAAAAAAGAGGGTGCTACGACGCACCTCTGCTCTACTCTCATTTGAGGGAGGAATGCACAAGTCGAACTTGAAATTCCAAAATGGAGTGTTAATCTACCTGAATTTGTAGCATCCCGATAGGGATTCTGTGGGTCTTTAAGAGCCACAGCATATTCCTATTAACGCAGTCAAAGGCGCTTGTGAGAGCCATACATTCTGCATATAATGGCAGGCCACATCCAACATTGTATTTTGATGCTATTAGAATTGGGTTCAAAATCTGCTGCAGGGTTACCACCCCCTTTCTGAAACCATGCTGAAATTTAGAGAGGGGGGTATGAATCGCAGGAAAAGAACAGGTGTGTATCCTGCATCACTCCACCAAAGAGCTTGTGGCCATCAGCAGTGTACCTGGTCTGTAGCAAGCCAAGGTGGCGGTGTTCCACTTTTTTAAAAATAGGTACTACGATCGCCTGTTTCCAGGACTCCAAGATTTCATAAGACATGCTTATTGCATTGAAAAGAGCCAGTAAACTCTCACCCAAGAATTCTGGATCTGTTTTGTAAATGTCAACCGACAGTAGTCCAGACCAGGACCTTTCACTGAAATTGAACTTTCTATCCATTTAGCTCTACCTTAATAAATGCCAACTTGGTCAGTGCGGTCAGATACTCCCTGCTTCAAATATCAGTAAGTGCAATTATAGCACTAGTGAAAGTGAGCCTCACACAAAGCCTCTGGAATGTTTACAATTAGGCGTTTTAATGTCACTTCGTTTGTACCTCACGCTGAAATTGGAGCCCAAAATGCTTGCTAATCATGTCAAGACACAGCATCTCACATTTTGCCATGCCCATTCCTTGTGGGAGAATTTTGCTCTCGTTTGTATGCTCTTCTGGTTAGGGGCACCTCGATGTATATAGATGAATCACTTTTCAGCATTGACAGAATGTTTCCCTTTGCAGTTTTAAAGTCTGCATCAAACTACTTTACCAGCTTAGTAATTCCCCAAGGCGACCTTTTGTCAGTGGTGTTAAATGTGGTCACATTCTGTAGAAGATTTTCAAACATTCCTATTTTGTAATTTCAAGCCTCTTGTGATATTTTTAGGGGCAGCTCAATCGCAACAAAACGCTGAGACAACCATCTCGGGCTACTCCTCTTACAGAATACAAGGTTGTTTACCAATCTCAAATTATCACATTCTGTCCTGATGGAACCCAGTCGATGTGTGTTACAATCAACATTTCCATCACATTTTCCCAAGACTGAATTGGAAGGATAAAATAGTCATTCTCCAGCATTGGATCTTTCATAGAGTCACATGCTGTGAATATTCCCTGTTGTCTGGCTGGAAATCCCTGGTTACTTTAATTTAGTACCTTTTCCCTATGGAAAAACCTTTGACACCTTGAGTGTCCCATCAACGTCGTTCTGGTAGCTTTTGGGCCCTACCAATAGGAAGTCAAGTATGTAGCTCCGGCCCAGCAGCTTCCCCTCAGATTTCAACCGTCTTCTTAGCTAGTGGAATTCCTCGAATTCTTCTAGTCACTGAGAAATCATCTTTATATAAAAATATATACTTGAACACAGTCAATCCGGAGCAACTGACGACTCTTCAGCGGTGTAGGCAACAAACATGGAGACTGTTGTCTCCCAAAAATCTGTATTCAGGGCCTGTGGAACGTGCAGCCTAAACATTTTTTATCAAGGCGACGGGCATTTAGACTGTATATACTACCTATACCCTAACTATTACTCATAGGAATGTGAAATCTGTGAGGGGTTCTCTCAGAAAACCCTTAAGGACAGGTAGCGTTGACTGATTTGCTGGCTAAACGAAGGGGCATACCTGGTGTCGGAGGCAGGCTTGTTAAGGAGTGGGAAAGCTACCACTCCCTCTGAAAAGCCATTGCCACCATCAAGCCACAGATGAGATCGGAAGAACGACCTACGAAAAAACAGGTGAGACGATAATCGATGACGAGCCATGACAAGACTGCCACAGAACCCCGGTCTCCTTCTAAAAAGAGACCGGCTGGTCACGAAAGCTTACAGTCCGTCAGTAAGCAGTCGTCGAAAAACCCCTTGACAAGTGGTGGTGATGTGTAGTGATGACGCACAAAACTATACCATCGTCAAAGCAAGCAGATAAGGGCTCACGCCCGTCAAAAGTCGACTTCCTATTCATCGAACATCCACACTCATTAAAGACCAGCATAAGACAAAATCGTCCATGAAGACCCCACCTTCGTCGTCGTCGACGAAGAAACACCACTCGTCAGAGTCTCGTACTTCCTGAGAGGGGCCTAGATCCTCTTCCGTACACGAGTCGTCGTCGACACATCCTCTGACGAAATCGGGACATCACGCGTCGACGGTCCACTGGATGACGAAAAAATTAAAATCTTCAGGGAATGAAACAGTACACACACCCTCTTCAACGAGTTCTACCGCGGCTCAAGCCACCGAACATCCAAAAAAGACCTAACCTACAACTGCAAGAGGAAAATATACTATCCTGTACTAAAGGAATACTAAGAACTCCCAACGGAGGAACCAGCCGAGCCCAGGCAACTATCTCTAGGTGCGCCATCCATAAAATACACCTAAATCATGCCTGATGAAATCCTATAACATGAGATAATGTAGGACTTTAAGCCTTCTATGGAGGAGTGCCCAGGAGCCACAGATTCCGAAAGATGCACAATGATCCAACCCCATGCACAGGAAAGATCTTCCTTTTGGCCCCATTCAAGAGGGGAAAACGCCAGTAAGGCTGCAAAGTGTACCCCTCGGTTTTCCCTCTACACCATCTGGAACAGGAGAGATGACGACAACATATAACCTCTTATAAATCCAGTCTCTACTATCCCTGCAAGTACTTTCAACTCTACAAAGTTTATTGGGACAATTCAATGCTAGGCTTCCTCAGCCTCAGGGGTTCTCTCAATACAGGGAAGACCAGGCAACAGCAAGTCTGCAAGCACAAGCAGTACAAGGAAGAGATCGGGGGCACTTGTCCTGAGACCACACCAAACGCTCATGTTCAGCGCACAGGTCTCAATCTCTATTGAGGCCTCCTCCTCCACGATAAGGTAGGCCGTTAATAGGCAAGCAAGAGGAAGGGGAACTGATGGATACAGACCAGGACACAAATCCAAGGGACACAAGCTCTTCCACCAATTCCAACTCTCATCAAGACGATACTTGGGATCCAGATGACCCAGACCAGGAAAGACAAGGTTGTCCAGCACAACCTTCACCACCGGATGACATTGGTGCTTTCCACGCCATGGTCTCAAAGGCGTGCCCAGTATTTGGGCTCAACCCAGCAGAGGAAAGACTGTTTTCTTTTTTATCATATGGGTAGGCAGCGAAAAGCTGTTTTTGCAATACCCATTCTAGATCACGTCTGGCAAGAGGGATTGCGAACCGTGAAAACATCCTTTCACTGAACCTGCAGTAAAAGGAAGACTAGACAAGAAATTCAATGCACCGTACACGACCCCAAAATGTCTAACCTCTCAACATTCTCCAGAGTCAGTGTCAGCTGTGGCAAGTCGCAAAGCATGTTCACAACACAAATGCGCTACACACCCATAGAAAAAAGGCAGAAAAATCGATGCTTTTGGCAAGAAAGTACTAACCATCGGGGCAACAACAGTTAAAGCGGCTAACGCCCTGGCGATAATGGCCCGCTATGACTGCGAAATGTGGCACGAGCATTTGCCTGAACAGCCCTGAAAGGAGGCCATGACAATTGTACATGAAGGCGAGGAGGCCTCAAACCATAGTATAAATATTTCAGTGGCCCTTGCAGAGATGGGATTCAAGCAAATCAATAATGGTGTTGTCCTGAGAAGGCAAGAGTGGCTACGCTGCACTGACTTTAGGTAGGCGGTGCAACATAAGGTCGTTGACATGCCATTTGAGGGAGAAAATGTTTTTGGTGACAATCGACGAGGCTCTTAAAGCAACAAAGGCGGACTCCGATACTGCCCGATCATTGACTGCATTGCAAGGCAGAAGGTCTTTTCGTCCCGCCTCAGGTCAAACCAGGTTGTCTTACACAAGAGACTCCAAGGGCTACACAAGATCTGGCTATTACTCCCAGGGATATAGACGGTACTACCAGTCTTCACAACGCAGCAGGGACTACTGCCAACCACAACGCAAACGCGGCTTGGCCACCTCGGAGTTAAGCAGAACAAAGCCCAGCAATGACTGCCCCAAAGGTGCACCAGTGGGAGGAAATGTGGCTCTTCATTTCGACAGGTGCCAATTAATTACAAAAATCAGATGGGTGCTAGATGCCATCCAACACGGCCATCTGTTGGAATTCAAGCGCAAGCAGCAACCCCCTACCTCCCGGAACGGTTCCACATCGTCAAAAAGGCCATTCCTCAATAATGTGTGCTTAACAGATATTGTGCTGACATTACAAATGTGTATCATATACGATTTATTGGCATTCTTCTTTGTAGTTATTCTTCAGATATTACACATAGAGTGAAGAAATACTTTTTACAAGAGATATTCGCTCCTGAGGAAGGACCTAGCCCGAAACGGGTCGAGCTCCTAATTTTAAATTACTTTTGTGTTAATTAAATCTACTAATGAAATATGGAAAATGTTTTCTTTATAATTGTATGTTGAGAATTATCCATTTGTTGGATTTCTTGAAATATGATAAATTACATAGTTAGTACTTTATTACTTAACATTTGACTGTTTCCAGTTAAAGTGTGCGGGGGACAGGGGTGTCCATTACCTTAGGACACTGTATTTGTTCATGTTATTGTAACAGCTTTCTGTGCCGGAGCTGTTTTTTACTCCACTGCACCCTAACATCGATGATATAGATTTCTTTAATTTTAGGAGGATCTTCTTGTGCAGATCACAACTCACTTTGGATTTTGTTACATTGATACCATGCCTTCCTTACATATGCCAGTGGTAAAACCGACTCACCAACTCACGATCGTGACTGATGCCTCCTTGGAGGGTTGGGGAGCCCACCTAGGCAGACACAAGATCAAAGGCCTGTGGACTCCCGAAGAATCGCCCATACACATAAATGTGCAGGAGCTGCTAGAGGTCCATTGGGCCCTAAAATCTTTTCTTCCACTGATCCAAAACTCAGCAGTGCTGATCCTCATGGACAATACCACCACAATGTTTTACCTGCGGGAGCAGGGAGGAACGAGATAAAACACCTTGTCTCAGGAAGCCCAAGCACTTTGGAACTGGAACATTCGCAACATCGCTCTGCAAGCATTCCACCTACCAGTGATACACAACCAACAGGCAGACAGCCTCAGCAGGGACTCTACACAGTCCCACGAATGGCGCCTTCACGGCAACCAAATAAACGAGATCTTCGCAGCGTTGGGCCAGCCCCCTCTGGATCTCTTCACCACAATGTCCAACAAGCAATGCAAAGAATTCGCAAGCAGGCTGCCGCACCTGAGCTTGCAGGGGGACGCGTTCTCATTCCCATGGACCAACTTCTTCGCGTATGAGTTCCCTCCACTAAGGAAGACAATACAGATGATCCGCAGATACTCTTGCAAAATAATCCTAGTGGCACCATACTGGCCCAGACAAACCTGGTTCTCGGACCACCTCCTGCTATCGGTGGACAGCCCAGTACATCTGGGGTCCCATACGACCACCTGTCACAGGACAACTGTGCAATACTGCATTACGACCCGCACTGCCTCAAGTGTGGCTCCTGATCACGCCAAATCTGTCCACCTAGACATCCCGCGGGAATGCCAACACATACTAGCGGCACCTAGGGCTCAGTCTACCGACAGCTTGTACGATAAAAAATGGAAGATATTCTGCATGTGGTGTTCACAGCAACCCAACCTACAACCACTGACCATACAGCCACAACAGAGACTTTCTCATCTGGTGAAGCTGGTGAAGGAGTGTCTTGCTATCTCCTCCATTAAAGTACACCTGGCTGCAAGAGACCTCCCCTATACAGCGACAGACTCCTCAAACATTTTATAAATGGACTGTTTCGCGCTTTTCCACCAAAGAAAAGAATACCACCGGCATGGAGCTTAAATCTGGTCCTAGCTGCCTCATGAAAGCCCCTTTGAACCTCTTTCTGCGGTGCACATCAAGTTTGTAACCTGGAAAGTAGCTTTCTTATCGCTATTACGTCTTCCAGGCGAGTCTCGGAACAACAGGCGTTAGTGGTGGACCATCCATACCTCAGATCTGCAAGGGACAAAGTAATCCTCTCCACCAATCCCCACTTTATCCCAAAAAGTACCATTTTAATTCCACAATAATGTAACGATCACATTTTTCCAGAACGCCAGCTCCCCAGTGGAAAGAGCATTACACTCTCTGGACGTTGAAAAGGCGTTAAAATACTACCTAGACAGGATAAAATCCTTTAGAGTGGCAAAGCAGCGCTTATTCGCTATTGGACCTTCAAACAAGGGGAAAGCTATCACATAGCAGGGTATCACAAGGTGGATATCCTCTACTATTTCCCTCTGTCACACAAAAGCCAACAAGCCACTACAAACTACAGCCAAGGCACATTCTATAAGGGCTACAGCAGCCCTCTGGTGGTGAGTGCCTATCCTAGACATTTGCCAGGCAGCAACATGGGCAGTGCCCCACACATTCACTAGGCGCTACTGCCTGCAACAACCGCACGCGGAAGATGTGCAAATGGGGCAAGCAGTCCTTCAGCGGCTGTTCCAGTAAGGTAAGCCCTGCAGCTTCCGGGGTTCTTGTTTATGTATGTATACTTCTGGCTGGGGCATAGAACGCACAAGCTTTCAAGTCTGTTTGCCTGGGTTTTCTCCAGTCATGTATACTGCTATAAAATCTATTCACCGCATGTGAATCTATGAAAATTCCAATGCTGGAGAAGGGAGTAGATTTTTACCTTTTGACTCCATTTCTCCAGCGTTGGTATATTTCATAGATTCACATGCACCCTCCAGGCAAACATCCTCTTCAGGGGGTTATCCTCCATCTAGGGTGGTTAGAATCTGAGGGGAAGCTTCTGGGGCAGAGCTACATACTCAACGTCCTATTGGTAGGGACCGAAAGCACCCACAATAACGTTGATGGGACACTCTAGGTGCCAAACGTTTTTCCATAAAAGTACTAAATTAAAGTAACTAGGGATTCCCAGCCTGATGACGGGGAATATTCACAGCGTGTGAATCTATGAAAGATAGCAACACTGGAGAAATGGAATTACAGGTAAGAAACGACTCGCTGCTGCTTCTTCTGGTGATGGCTTTAAAGGTAATGCTACCAGGGTTGTCTAATGCTGTTGTACCGTTACAGATCTTAACCCAGCATTGAATGAGCGAGAGGAACCAAAGAACTTTTGCATTGTCTTAATGGGGGCAGTGGCACGTTGTAACATTTTCAGTAAATTTGAAAGGATTGTCCTCAAATACCTGCCAATTATTACATTAAAATCTCCCCACACAATTATCCCAAAATTAAAATGAGGGTATCGTACATCATTTTGTCCAAAAAGGTTTTCAGATCTACTAATGACCTCAATCACCCCCTCCTCGGTAGCATTGTAGAAATTCACTAAGATTACATGTCTTTTTGATGGCAGTCTTAGCCTTATGGCCAAAACCCTATCAGAACTTTGGACTATAGCCACAGTGACTATATTTAAATACAAGGGAACCCGTATCAATAGTCCACGTTTCATTCTCCCCTTTCGTGATTTAGTAGTTAGCATGAAAACTCATTTAGCCATTATTTCTAGTCTGTGAGTCCATGTTTCCTGGAGCATAATGATGTCAGGCTTTTCCCAAGAATGACTTAAAATGGTTGCAGTCCAAACGTGTTATACCGGCTATCTTACTAGAAACAATAGTCGGATTATCTCGGTCTACGTTTTTCAGGGAGTGGGTCTTGGGTTGCCCAACTTGTCAAGGCCACAGCTACCTTGGGAAAATACTGTGGTGGGATATGTTTGGT
This sequence comes from Ambystoma mexicanum, assembly GCF_040938575.1. Taxonomy (NCBI): domain Eukaryota; kingdom Metazoa; phylum Chordata; class Amphibia; order Caudata; family Ambystomatidae; genus Ambystoma; species Ambystoma mexicanum. Next base: position 686,061,783 of record NC_090929.1, on the reverse strand, counting down.
TTACAACAAGCATGGGTGTGAGGTTATCTCGACAGTTTTGAATCTGTATAGATCACAGGCTGTATCTGCTTCCCTCTATGGAGCAGAGATGTGGGGATATGCATACTTAAATGCCCTGGGTGTGGTGCAGAATAAAGTCTAAGTGTATTCTGTGGCTACCTGTGGGCATGCCAAATGCTCTCTGCCTTCTCAAGCTAGATGGATTACCAATTGATGTAATGGCAGCTTCAAAGCCCCTAAAGTACTGGCTTAGATTTTGGCACGCCCTGAAATTAGGTACCTTCAAGGAGGACTTGGTCTGCTTGTTGAAGCTAAAGGGTGTCATGAACCTTCCTTGGGTGGCCCATGTTAGAGTGTTTTATGAGATAGATGAACAGCATGTCTGGCTACACCCACTATTGATTAACTAGGTAAAAGCCAATGGTATCAAGAGGAAACTACAAGGAGAATACCTTAAAGAGAAAATTGTGACTGCTTGTAGAAAGCTTAAACTGGCTCTGGTTTATGTGAGAATGAAGCTTGACTTTGGCTTCGAAAAATATCTGGATTTAGTAGAACCACTGCTTGCACGAAGCTTGTTTATGGACTTTAGGCTTGGCACCCTAAAGGTTCACGGTCATGTGCCATGGGGAACCTGTGCGATTGCCCATTATCACTGAGGAAACTGTGATACATTGTATGTTTTCTTTTTTCCTGTTATGTTCAGTTTAAAATCCCCTTCGATATACTCGGGTATTCAAAGCACAAAAGAGTCTGTAGAATTTTTAAAAACCTGAGCATTTGGAAAGAATATATAGAGTGGCAAAGTATTTGCTTCTCAGAACAAAGAGCCAAAAGGAAAATTAATAAGTAAAATCCTGCTATCTGGGATGCAATTGTGCCAGTTTATTCTCAGCATACTCCTTGAAGTGGGCTGCGAGTCAGTAGTTCTTTATTCCTCTACCCCTATTTTTTGAAACCATACTGTTGGTGCTAGATATATCAAATCTGAGTGTATCTTGGGCATTGTCTGGCAATCTCCGATGAATTTGTATGCATTTTATGTCAAGATGAATGTGTACCTTATATTACTGTCCATATCCATGATCCCTGTCTACTGTTTTAAATTGTTTCTAAAGTGTATTTTTGATGCTCTCCTTTGATGGCTTTGTGCCGAATCAAAGCTATTAAGAATAGAAACAATAGTAACACAATTAGATATGATGGATCTTGCGGGGACAAACATGAAACCTCCCTCTTTGCTTTCAGGGCCCTTCACTCTACATGATTTTATAGATGAGTCAATCAGGCCACTCAAACGAGGCTGAAGGTTGATATGGGTTTTCTGACAGGAAAATAGGCACAGGTGGAGCAATGTACGGGCCTTTCGGGACTTTTCTGTGAAGTTTTCTTGTGGTACTTTACAGAACAATTGGGCAGTCTTGAACAGTAAACGTGCCCCAGCAGAAGCACTTTAATAGATGACCGTACTGTACAACAATATCTTTGAAGCAGAGTGGATACTTGCTGTTATCTCCGGATTACAGGAGGATAGAATAACTAGTTTCGGGGGTAGGGGCAAATCCAAGAAGCCCTTCTTTCCATCAAAATATCCTTCAAGGTTGCATGTATACCCGGGCAGTTTGTGGTTAGCCAGTATAGGCTTTTGTTGATCAGACTTGCAGTATCCTCTATCTGTGAAGATTGGATTGTTGGAATACTAGCTTGGATAATAGTTAACGTGCATTGTGGTGGGCGGCCCAATGTTATGTCTGCAGAGCACCTCTTATTGAACCATGATTCCTCATAGGGCCTGTGTCCTTCGGTTCTGCACTCCTGAATAGAGGGCGCTTGTATGGTTTCATCCATGCCAGCTTTCTTATGTAGACTCAAAACGCCAGGCTTCTCCCTCAGGGTATTCGTGGTTCCATGGGATTGCTCGTACAGTCAACCATGCTTTGTTGCTGGTACTTGGGCAGATGGAGGGTTCAACGTCTGATTCTAGAAATTGACGCTGATCTTCTGCATATTCTTCTGAACAAGTAGTTTTCATGATGTTATTTCCAGCATTCCCCCCAATTTGCCCTTGCATTCCACCAGGTTCATAACTATTGTTTTGAAGCAATTTGTAGGTGACAATTTTAGAGTAAAATGCCATTAGCCATGAGCTCAAACTGCATCCTCATTTGGTTTTCCATGTGCTTGGACTAGCATGGCCTGATTAAAGACATTACTACCCTGGGTCAGTTTAGGTTTAAATCCCTTGCACTGTTTGACTGCTTGCTCTTGTGTTTTATGGTTAGCTTGTTTTTGTGACAGCCACTCCCCCCCCACCCACACACCCCTCACGCCGCTTTTTATGGCAGATTTCCAGAGCAGTCGCCTGAATTTGAGACTACCAAAGAGCTCTCAATTTGGGCTATCTGGACCCTAGAGCAACCACAAGTTTCTTCTGAAAATTGTCCAAGAGCTTTGTGTGAAATTGGGTTATGGGCCTTTTTCTTGGGCACGCCAAGAATGGTGGGGATACCAGTGCGTTGTGCTTCCCCTGCATCATAGTTACGGGGATCAAAAGAGTGTGCTGAGCAAAATAATTTCAAAAAATGACATGCAAGTACACATCTAGAGTCCTATTGGAGAAACAGTTATACATTCCTAAACAAATTAGTTGATTTGCTGAAGGTGGTGATTACTTAAGATCGGGTCAGCAAAAGTCCCCACTCAGCTGGACTTAGTTGTAGGATTGTGGATCGAGCAGATGTGCTCTGAAGTGGGCCGGTCACCTGCAGCCTAACATCCATGAATACACTTTCCGTGCTCAGGCCTGCCTTGTTCCACAAGGGCAGTGTGTGAAAGCTACTGCAGCTGCGTTTGGCAAGATTGTGTGCAGTATCCTTCGGAAGACTACAGCAACCTTGACCTCCTGGCAGTAGGGAACCCAACTTTTGGTATGTCTGTACTACACAGGTTGGTAGTGGGGCTGGGCAGCCAGGCTTATCTGAAGAGGGGTCAGTGCGAGCAGTAGGGTTGTAACAGTTTCACACTTACACTCAAGGTTTCTTGATGAAACAATTATTAATTTAACAGTCAGTTATATAAGCCTTCTTCAGAAGGGAGTGAAACATGTAACCATTACAATACACTTGAAAACACATTCTGTTTCTCTAAATCAGATACCCATTGGGGATGGTACACGGGCACCTCCTACACCTACAGGTGACTTAAATTGCTAGGACACTGTGGACATTGATTTATCACTGGTACATTCAGCGCAATACTGAGTTTGGGTGCAAAGGGTTAGATGGAGGAATAAAACAAAGGTTAACAATTCCTAAACTGGTAAGTACTTTTTTAAACCTTCCAATGCAAAGTAAATTAACCCTTTACTGGGGGAAGGGCCAAAGCACACAGTCCGAGGTAAGAAGAGCCTCTCAGGGTTGCCAGGACAGTCAATGTTAATTAAACACAGTCTGGGGGAGCTGAAGATCCTCTTTGCAGGTGAGTACAAGTCTTGCACAATGTTTTTAGAAAAGTTTGTAGAAATAAGATTCACTTGAAGGGCCACAAGCTGGGGGGCTTGTGAGGAGCAACTCTGCAAGGGCAACCAAGGCCAGTCTCAATTGAGAACAAGTAAGGCTACAAAACAAGAGGTAAGTCCTTTTAGGTTTACAGTACCTTTGGTTAGAAGAAATGTTTCCAGCTGGCTTCTGTTCCTGTGTGGCTCTGCAGATCCTCAGCCTTGGGGACAAGAGGGAGGACGTCTGGGGACTCCTGCAACACAATGGGAAGGTCGGCGGCAGCAGCGGGCAAACTTCAATTCAGTGGCACTTTGTGGTTTCAGCTCCTCGTGTCTACAGCAAATAGCAACACAGCGGTACTCTGATACCCCTTCAGACCTTCCTCGTTTCTGGGGTCCAGCACTCTGTTGAGGTGGATCAGGCTTGGCCAGTCCTGCTTCAGGTTAGTCCAAAGGATCTTCCTGGTGCTCGGGTCTGACTTAAAAGCGATGCACTCGATCTGGTGTTCCTCTCCCTGGCACTTCGGTTCCAGCAGCAGTGGAAGCACAGCCAGCTTCTAGAGGATGTCCAGACTAGTTCACTTTGGGGTTGATTGGTCCCACAAACCCAAGTGGAGAAGTCGTCCTTGCAGGGCTTCTCTAGTCTAAATGAATTCGGAGCTTCAGCACAGCAGCAGGGCTTGACTGGGCAAGCCAACGGTCCAGGAGTTGCAGCAGGCGTCTCTTCCAAGTTCTTAGTATTCCTTCGTCCAGTGGTCGATTCTGCCTTCCAAGCCAAAAAGCCTTGCCTTTTTTAATGTAGGTTTCTCCCATTCATTCCAGCCTAGCTGTCAATCACACAGCAGGGTGGCTGTCCTCCAAGCACAGCCAGCCGGCCAAGCACCTTTGGGTGCATTGCTGGATCCAAGGGGATTAAGCACAGGGAGTTTCGGGCAACTCCCTCACTTCCTGCCCCTGTCAGACATACTGGAGCCAGAGGCAGGCTTCACTCGTGAATCCCACCAAAGACAAAATGAACAAAGGGACCAGACCTGGTTTGGCACGCATAGTAAATCTCAAGAAGGACCTTTCCAACAAGAAATGGAGAAAAAAGAAAACTGGGGCCATTTTGACAAAATGGGCACCCATTTGTAACTTACTGCAGCTGCGAATGCAGCCCACAGTAAAAACACACAATGGTAGTAAAAAGTAAACCACTGCCACCAGCCATTAATTGTAGAAAGGCTAACATAAAAATGTTACATGAGAAACTAGACAAAGGGGGTATTCAGTAACCCCTCCAGCACCCCATGGTAAGATGGTGTGTGCTGGGTCTAAAAAGTTACAAAATGTAAGTAAATTCAATTTCACTTCACTGCTCTTGGAAACACAAGTTTCACCAAGAGGCCAAGTGGAGATATTTAAACCTTTGGGAAATATAAGAGACTTCCCTGTGCCACTGCACTGAATGTGCTGTGTTTCACAATGCAAAGATGATGCTTATGAAGTTTGTTGGACTCCAAAGTCAAAAGAAACAGAATCCAAATCACAGAAAAATACATAAGAGCGTGGGAAAAAGGTTTCACTCTCTCCAGGTTAGAAATTAAAAGTCCTAAAGACCAGCAAAAGAGCTGGGGGGTCTCTAAGGTAGACTGGAATTAGCATATTTCAGCGAATTCTCCCTAACAAGCTGGATGGAGGTTGCCAGTGCGATGAAAAGAATTGAACAGCAAGCTCCACGTCTTCCCCGATTTGAGGGAAGACGTTACTTTCTGGAATAAATTGTGCAGTGTTCCTTGAGTGCTCCTTTCCTCTGCCCCCAGACTCGCATGTCCGCTCCATGTGATTATACTCACATTTATAGGTGGTTCAGCTCAGGTTAAAGAGAGAGATGAGTGATAATCTACTCACTTGTGCCTTGTATCTCTGGAGTAGAGCACAGCCCCTATCTTCCAAAGCTAAACTGCTAAACAATATCAATTTAGGGTCTGGGTCTAGTTTCCCGAATGTCCCATTCTGTTTCTTCAGTATGCTAAGCAATATACTCCTACGTCCCGCCCCCTTTCCTCCATACTTATGGGACATCTTTCCGTCCGGTGGGACGGGACCGGAGAACTTTGTAAAAAGCATCAAAACATTTTTTTTTTTCAAAAATGTGTCCTTACTCTTTTTCTGCGTGGGGCCCGGCACTTGGCCGTAACCCCGCCCACCTTGGCTCCACCCCACACATCGCCCATCAGTCCTTTTCTCTGCTTGTTTGGGACTAGACGCACTTGCATCCTCTAAAGGTTTTCTTCCCTTTTCCTCTCTGGCTCTCGCTAGCAATCGTGTTGTAGTCTGTCTATGTTGTTCAAACTAGACTTTCCAAACTGTTCATCGTGTCACGGTCGTTTCGCGAGGCTGGATCCCCATCCTCTTTGCTTAGAGTGCTTGGGTCCGGATCACCGCTGGGATTCCTGTTTTTACTGCGACTCCCTTTCGGTCCGGGCACTTCAGTGTCGGTTGGAGCGGTGGGAGGAGGTGTTTTCCGACGAACCCCTCCTTCACATTTTCAGGCGTTCGACGAGAAGAAAAAACACCCGGCAAGTTCTTTACTTTTCAGAGCACCCCGGCCGGGGGATACCTTTCCAGGTTGCTCTCGGGCTGGGAGGGGCGTTGTCGCTCTGTCACCGGGGTTCGCCCTGAGGTGCCAGTTGGGCCTAATAATTGTACCACAGTTTTCTCTGAGGGTCTCCGTAAGGGGCCTGTGGATACCGGAGCACGCTCAGAGGCCCCTCCTGTGGGGGCTGTTTGTAGACCCAGTTCTACTGAGTCGTGGGATACCGGAGCTCGCTCCGAGGCCTCTGTCGGCTTCCCTCAAAAATAAGACTGGGATGCGCCCGAGGCCTTGGTGGGGCTTGCTGTTAACGTATGTTCGAGGCCCGCGCGGATAAGGCTGTCACCGGACGTGGGTCCGAGGTCCCTCTTTCAGAGGCTAAAGTTACCAACATTTCTGAGAGGACTGGCAAGGCCTTACCTGTGAAGGCCGTTTCTCACCGTTCCCATTCTTGCAGTGACACCAGATCTGTTGAGGGGACAAAGAAGGAAAGATCTTCTTGAACCGGCAAGGCTGAGGTCCTTCCTGGGAAGGCTGATTTGGCGGTTAGTATGTCGCAGAAACATTCCAGGCCTCACAGTACAGGCTCTGCCGAGGTTCCTTGTGTTAAGGCTAAGGTTAAGACCCCTGATGCATCGACGGGGACCCCTGCCTCACTTCCTCACATGCCGCAGTTCCCCTCAGATGAGGACAAAATGGTGGCCGTTACCGCCACGACCGCAGCGCCATTTTGGGTGCTACCCCCTACAACTACGCCATCGGCCTCAGGTGTAGGGCTTGGTTTCTCGGGTGAACATTGTCCCTTGTGTGTATCCTTATTGGCCAGTTTACGACTGGAATGCTTGGATGCCTCTTCCGCACAATGTTTTGTTGCCTGCAGGGTCGGCACCGTTGATTTATGTGGATACGTCGGTGGAGGGGCCAGTGTGGCACCCTTCCCTGTTACGTCCCTGGATTTGTCCACCTCATGAGGCCTCCTCAGGTTCCAAAACAGTCACCGGAGGACGCCTTTTTCGGTAAATTTCAAACGCTTAAGCGTACCGACCCCATGAGGGAGTATTTCAAAGGGCACTTTAGGGAGATATGTCCGCCCGCGCCTCCGGCTCCATCTGTTCCTCCGGTGGTTCCGCCGGCGCCTCCCTTGCCTACGGTGCCTTCCCCGACTCTTCCGCCTTTGCCTCCATTGTCCCCTGTGGACAAGGCAGTGCCTGACATGACTCAGCAGGATCCTGACCTGTCAGATGACGCGCAAGGCGATCAGGACAGCGAGGACCTTCCTCGCTCTATCAGAGCTTTTTATGACCGGGTACTGGACATGATGAACTTCTTAGATGTTCCAGTGCCCAAGGCACCCGCTCCGCAGGAGGGCGTGCTTTCTGGGGCGTTCACCCTGTCTCCCTTGGAGCGTACTGGCCTGTTCTTGCAGAAGGACGTTCTGGCCGAGGTCCGCAGAGTCTGGGAAAAGCCACACTCTGGACTTTTGCTCAATAAGAAAATTGACGCGAGATACAGGCTGCATTCTTCGGAAGAGGTGGCCCTGTCGTCTTGTCCGCCCCCCCCTCCTGCACAGTAGTGGCTGCGGCCACTTTGCAGTCCTGGCTTGCAGCATCCTCTTCCACGACGGCTACTCGGGTTCTGGGAAAGGAGGACAAGCTCCTCGACTGAATCTTCTCCAACTCGGCCTTGCAGCTTAGGCAGGCCAACGCTGAATTGATATTAGCGGGAGCTAACATGCGGATGTGGAAAGGTTTGTCGGAGTTTGAGGAGTTTATCCCGTCGAGAAGCTGAAAGACATTAAAGGAGGCCTATCCAACGCCAGGGTCTTCGCCCAGGATCTCCTGGAGGCTGCGGCTCATCACGTAGACACCTCGGCTCGGGCCCTTATGCTGGGGGTTGATACCTCACGGCAGGCGTGGTTGCATGCAACTAAATTCTCAAAAGAAGTGCAGGACGAGGTGTTGGACCTTCCTTTCGATGGGAAGGAGCTCTTTCATTGTACAACAGATGTAGAGCTCACCAAGACGAAGGATGGCACTCAGACAGCTAAGTCCTTGTCTGTCCTGGTTAAGGCTCCTTTCAAAACCCAGAGACTGTTGTCGCAAAGTCGACCTACCTCTGGCTTTAGGGGCTTCCTCGACCAAAAATCTTGCAGAGTGGATACCTCTGCGGGGAACAACCGCCGTAGGCAACAACAGATGCAGTTTTTCTCCCATTCTACAGCCGCCCCCTCAGGTTCAGGTGGCACCGCCACCGATAAGCCTACTAAATGAGGGTTTTCCGCACTTGCACGAGACCCCGGTGGGAGGACGCATTGCGTCTCATTGGGAGGCGTGGCAGACCATCACAAAAGACAGTTGGGGCTTGTCAGTCGCTCGGGCGGTCTTCCGCTTACCTCTACCCCCTACCCCACCCCTCAACCCTCCTTTTCAGCTGTCTGGCTCGCCCTCCTTCAAAGCTGAGGTTCAGATACTTCGGGACCTCAGAGCTGTGGAACCCGTTCCCCTTGGGGAGCGAGGGGAGGGCTTCTACTCCCGGCTGTTTACGGTGCCCAAACCCAACCAGGCTGGCCTGCGCACCATCCTAGACCTTTTCCCAGTTCAATCTTTTCCTACCCCCTAGAGAAATTCAAGATGACTCCCAGCCAGATAAGCTCCTCCTTGCAGATGGGCGATTGGCTCAGCGTGGTGGATCTTCAGGATGCGTACATGGATATCCTGATTTGGAACCTACACAGGAGATATATCCGCTTCTCTTTGGGAGAGGAGCACTTCCAGTTTCGAGTGCTTCCTTTTGGCCTCAGCTCGGTGCCGCGTGTCTTCACAAAGATGATGTCGGTGATTCCGGCCCATCTTCGTCTCCTGGGTATCCATATTTGGACGACTGGCTCTTACGCAGCCCTTGTCCGCTGGCAGCAGCGGGCAATCTCCAGTCTCTCTTCAGCTCCTGTTCCATCTTGGGCTGTCGGTGAACTGGCGGAAATCTTCCATGACGGTCTCTCAGGACCTGATTTTCCTGGGTTTTCCCTGGAACACGATCGACTGCAGAGTGTACCTGACCGGGGACAGAATGGCGGATCTGTTAGCCACGTGTCAGATGTTCGCGCAGTCCCAGAGCATGACGGCCTGGTGGTTCCAGAGGCTTCTGGGCCTCATGGCCTCGTGTGTGCTGGCTCTTCCTCTTGTTTGTCTCAAGATGGGACGGACCCAGATGGCTCTTAGGAGTTCCTGGTGTCAGGCGGTAGACCCGGATTCCAAGCTGATAATGATTCCGGATCCATGAGAGTGGACCTGGAATGGTGGTCATCGCTCAGCAACCTGTCGGTAGGTGCGAGTTTTCAGGACCCAGCTCCTATGGTGACCCCTCCTGGGGTGTGGTGCGACGTTAGATCTTCTACAAGGATCAGACCTCTGTTCGCCTCATGACAAGCTCCTGCACATAAATCATTTGGAGCTTCTGGTGATCTTTCTAGCGCTCAAGGCGTTCAGACCGGTCATTGCCAACAAGGTGGTCCGCATACGCACGGACAGTGTGGTGTCAATGTATTACATCAACAAGCAAGGGGGAACAAAGTCCCCCCCACCCCCCTCGTGGAACTGTCCATCCAGATTTGGGAGTGGGCCGTGCTTCATGGTGTCTGGCTGCTTGCTGTACACATTCCGGGCCAGCTGAATGTCACAGCGGATGCCATCAGCCGGCGGACAGTGGTCAGCTACGAGTGGGAGTTGAAGGCAGAGGTCCTCTCATGGATCTTCTTGCGTTGGGGCACACCGGAGGTGGATCTCTTCGCTACGGCGGTGAACAGGAAGCTTCCTCCGTATGCTTCGACGGGGGCTGGGAGCCTCCTCTCTGGGGAATGCGCTCAAGATTCCATGGCACATGAGAGCTTATGCCTTCCCGCCTCTGCCTCTAGTCCATCGAGGAATTTGGAAGCTGAAGAACTCGGTGAACTGCTCCCTTCTACTCATAGCCCCCTGGTGGCCGGGCAGGTTTTGGTTCTCTGAACTTCAACACCTGCCGGTGTATCCGCCGATCAGGCTACCAGTGACCCCCGATCATCTTCATCAGGGGGAACAGCAGATATGACACCCCTCCCCACAATCGCTCAGCTTGGCGGCATGGTGCCTGAGTTCAGGTCTTTAGAGCATCTTAACTTGTCTACGGATAGCATGCGTATTATCCAGGCAGCCAGGAAACCCTCGACCAGATCCCAATACAGGAGTAAATGGCTCAGGTTCTGTCATTGGTGTTTGGGAAAGCAGTTGGTCCCAAGGGTGGCTATGATTGACAATGTGCTGTCCTTCATGTCCTCCCTAGCAGAGTCGGGTGTTCACGGTCTGTCCTGCAGAACATACCTTTCAGCGGTCTCCGCTTATCTTTCTACAGACCAATGTTGCTACTCTCTGAGTAACTCAGTCGTCAAGAGGCGTTTTGCAGGCTTGACATGCCTTTACCCTCCAGTTCGTAGTCCGCACCCGCCGTGGGACCTAAATATAGTCCTGACGGTGCTGTGCCATAAGCCTTTTGAACCTATGGCCACGGTGGACCTCAAGTACCTATCATGGAAAGTGTCCTTTCTGGTCGCCGTTACCTCAGCAAGGCGAGTGAGTGAGCTCCAGGCCTTGTCAGTGGAGCATCCCTTCTTAGTTTTTCACAAGGACAAGGTGGTCCTACGGACAAACCCTGCCTTTCTACCGAAGGTGGTAACTGAATTCCATCTGAATCAGTCGATCTCCCTGGCGGTCTTTTTTTCGAACCCTACCTCAGGCGGAAAGGGTTCTGCACTGTCTTGATGTCAGAAGGGCTCTTAAGTTCTACCTTGACAGGACTTCCGAGCTTAGAAGTTCTTCTCAGCTTTTTGTGACTTTCGGTAACCCTCAGCGTAAGCAGGCGTCTAAGGCGACTATTTCTCGGTGGATCGCCACCTGCATTACGGAGTCTTTCACTGTCCATGGGCTGAAACCTCTTAAGGGTATTCATGCACACCTGGTGTGGGGCAAGGCAGCTGCGGTTGCTTTTCAGAAGTATGTCCCCTGGGAGTCCATCGCTAGGGCAGCTACTTGGGCCTCCCCATCTGCTTTTTGTAAGCATTATTGTCTTGACATGTGCTCAAGAGCTGATGCTCAGTTTGGTCAGGCTGTGCTGAAGAACCTTTTTCAATGAGGGGTATTTCCATCCACCCGTAGTTCCAGTTAGGAGTGCTTTGGAATCTCCCATAAGTATGGAGGAAAGGGGACGGGACGTAGGAGTATGAGGGAAGACTGAAGGAGATCAATACAAACGATCTTATTAGGCCTCGTCATTCAGATCATGCAAGTGCGACGGCGCCAAGTTGCATGGGGAGGGAAATGGAGAGGGAAGTGCGATCAGGGCAGCAGTGCTCTGAGCAAGTGCAACTGGAGCATTGCGGCTCTGGGTAAGTGAAGGGAGGCAGGGGACTGTAGAGGTTACGATTACAGCCCCTAAGTGCACGGTGGCCCAGAAGCAGTGCAGGGTAGATTGATCTATGGGAGAGCCTGGTACCCTTTATGTTCAGAGGGTAGTAAGGAACCAGTCAGTGCGGCAGACAGGTAGGTCAGCGGGGAGGGGGAGAGAGAGTGAAAGTAGAGGAGGATAGGAAGGTATTGAGCTGCTTCCGGAACTTTAGGTGGTCCAACTCAAGTTTTAGAGAGGCAGGCAGGCAGGCTGTTCCAGCGGGAGGCACCTGCAGAAGAGATCTACCCCCCCTCCTCCACCCCCCCTCCCCTCAAGTTGGAGGTAGTTGATCAAAGGGCTTGAGAAGGAAGGTATTTCGGAAGAGAGTTGGATGTAGTGCGGACAGGCCCCAGAAAGCCTTGTGGACGATGCATAGGGTCTTCAACTTGATCCTAGCAGCCACGGGGAGCCAGTGGAGAGATTTCAGTGCTGGAGAGATGCAGTCCCTGGGCTTGAGGCAAAGGATAAGTCTTGCAGTCATGTTCTGGATTAGTTGCAGAGGGCGGAGAGTATAGGAAGGCAGATTGAGAATGAAGTTGTAGGAGTAGTCCAGCCTAGATGGAACAAGGGCTCTGGAGACAGTGAGCTTCTGGGGGAAGGTGAGAAAAGGTAGACTAGCTCTGAAGGAGGTGCAGCTGGTAGTGATATATTTATAATGCGCCTATACATAAGTGTTTAAAGGCGCAAAGGTTGTGATTACTTACGATGGGGGTCGGCAAACAAAATTTGTCTACAAGGTCCCCAATCAGCTGCTCTTAGTTGTAGGATTGTGGATCCAGCAGATGTGCTTTGAAGTGGGCATGTCAGCTGCAGCAAAACATCCATGAATACAGTCTCTGTGCTAAGGCCTATCCTGGTTCCACAAGGGCAGTGTGTGAAAGCTACTGCAGCTGCATGGATGTTGCTAATGCGCTGAAAAGTATTAAACAGCTAGCCCACGTTCTCTCCGTTTTGAGGGAAGATGTTGCCTTTTGGAATAACTTGTGCAGTGTTACTTGTACGCTCCTCTCCTCTGCCCCCAGGCTCACATGTCCGCTCCATGTGAGAAACTAGTGGGACTTGTTGGCGAGGTCCGAGATGTGAGAAGCGAAGGAGAGAGTGGAGTCAACGATGACACCAAGGAAGGCGAGGAAGAGGTGCCCAAGGAGGGGGGCCAGAGTGCGGGGGGGGGAGCGGGAGCAGGGGGGTCCCAATGAGAAGGATCTCTATCTTTAAGGCTGAGATCGCTGGAGGCTCACCAATCCTGAATCACAGATAGACAGGAATGAGCGAGAGAGAAGAGGAGACTGAGGGGAGCCTGAAAGAGCTGGGTGTCATCCGCGTAACACTGAAAATTAGAGGAGAAAGTAGATATCTGATGGGCCAAAAGGGGCCAAGTACAAATTAAAGAGCCAGGGAGAGAGGTTAGTGCTCTGGGGGACACCACATGTGGAGAGGGAGGTGGTTGGGAGAAAGGACCCAAGTTGGACCTGAAAGAGCCGGTCTGAGAGGAAGGGGGTCAACCACTCCAAGGCCTGATCTGTGATGCTCAGGGTGTCATATTCGATTGATCAGGATGGTTTGGTTGACGGTGTCAAAGGCAGAAGAAAGGTCAAGGAGGACGGAAGGAAGGCTGGAGTCCAGATTAGAGAGCAGATCTTCACAGGTTTTCAGGAGGGCAGTTTCTGTGCCACTGGCGGTTTATAGTCAAAATCTCAAACTAAATCTCGAAAAAAAAGCACGAATTTAAAATCTCGAAAAAAAAAATATCGCATTTTTTTTTCAATGCGTTTTTTTTTCAAAATGGGGGGGGTTCTCCCCAAAACCCCCCTTTTTTCATTTTACCCCTTTTTTTTACTTACCTGACCCCAAAAACATAAATAAATAAATAAAAAATTCGATATTTTTTTTTCGAGATTTTTGTTTCGTGCTTTTTGTCATTCGAGATTTTGTTTTCGGCCTTTTGACTGACCACCGCCACTGGCTGCTCTGTAGCCAGACTGTTTGTCATGAAGACAACCAACAGATTCAGTATGGGAGAGTAAGCTGGGAGATTGCCAGATTTTCCAGGAGTTTGCCCAGGAAAGGAGTGATGGAGATTGGGCGATAGTTTGCCGGACCGGTACAATCGGCAGAAGGCTTTTTGAGGAGGGGGTGCACAAGGGAGTGGTGTACAAGTGAGTGCTTGAGGAGAGAGGGGAAAGATCCAGTGGCGAAAGTGATTGCAGAAGTCAGCCAAAGCTGGAGCGAGGGTGTTGCTGTAGTCCTTTATGGTTCTAGTAGAGGAGCAAGGTAGCACCTGTTTGGGCAACCATTTCATAGATCGGATTTGTCTAGAAAACCTCTCAGGTGGTGGGGAGAAAAGGGGGGAAGGGGGCAAGAGGTAGGAGAGGAAGAGAAGAGAGCGGACAGGATGTCCTCAGTTTTAGTGGAGAGGTGAGCAGCCAGAGCCGTACAGAGCGTTGTTGGAGGCCGCAGAGACGCAGGCTTTAATGTCGACTCTCTTCTTGGACATGAGTCTTTATTACCTTTGGAGCAGGCGGCAGGGCAGTTTGTCAGAGGATGTGCTGGAAGCCCTCCACTTCCTCTCAGCCACCCTGCACTTGCATTTCAGGGTGGCCAGGTCCGAGTCATACCAAGAGTTACACTTGCAGGTAGGCTTCAGGCGGATTCACATTACGGGGGCATGGATGTCCAGAGTGTTGGAGATGGAAAGATGCAGGTTTGTAAGAGTGCGAGTCAGCCGCAGGAGTAGGGGTAAGCAGAGAAGGTGGTGGTAGACCATAACATACCCATACCATATGGAGACACATCACATACCAGTCACTTTTTTACACTTAGGGCAATTATTTTCACTTCTGCCCATCCGAAAAACACATCTGAGGATGAATACATTTGATGTCGTATTTGTTTAATTTTATCATGCTGATTCCCGCACTAATTGCTGCTGCTTTGTGAACGCAAAGCCTCATTTCAGCCTCCTTCTTTTAGGGAGCCCAGATCCTTTTCAATTTTGCCCTTAATTTAATCATCAACTTGAAAGCATTTGAAAAAATCATCTACATCCTTGGTAGTGGTTTCTCCTCAGACTATTCATAAAATTACATTCCAGAGGGCACTCAAATTCCCATTTTAGCTATATGTAAAAGGTCAACATTAAAAATGTTGATAACCATTTTTCTGGGCCCATGCCAAACTCGTCTTCCATGTCCATGAATGGGTTAACATGCCCCATTTTGTGAACATCTTCCGAGTAGAATATTCCCTATTCTGCCCAGCACTAAATGGCAAAGATTTATTTTTTTATTTCTGATGGTAGCGTTTTTTTCACCCTGCTAATTTAGTTTTTACTTCTCTTTTTATTTGTGATTTATTTTCAGACTAGTACTATCAGTGCACCTGCTGGGGGAAGCTGACCTAAACGGCAGACTATGAGAAAAACACAATGCTGGTTATTATCACAAATGACACAGAAAACAGTCACAGTTTTAGGACAGTTCAAGGGTTTTTATGTATGTTCTTGTGGGCCTTAGTGTAGGCCTGCACTCTCCCTTCGGACCTCCTCCCTAACCCAGATGTATGTCACACACGGTTAGTGCTACCAAACGATCACCTCTGTTTTATGTGTAGTACCAGAAGTAAGGCTCGGCCACAAGGATGGCATGTTTTTGGGTACAGACATTTATCTAGAAACGGTGGGCAAAATGCCTCTATCCCTAAATCAGAGAGGGGTTTCCCTGCCACAAAAAAACTAGTGAAAATAGTCAGAATGTCCAAAAGTAAAAATCTGTCCCAGTCACGCCCCCAAGTCCTATTTCTGTCCCTCACTCTATAAACTAACAAAATGGTGATCTCACTCAAAAGGTAACGGTATTCATCAAGCCAACATAAATGGTGGTGGCCAGCCAGGCTTACAAAAGGATTCAGCATTCCAATGTTCAAGAAATAAAGTTCCAATAGGGTTTGCTCCTTTCCCCCTAAACTTCAAAAGGAATAAATGTCTTTACAGTCTCTTCTCAGATAACACACAACCGATTCACAGTTCTTTTTCAGTTCCAGGGTTCTCAACTGGCGTCCAAACTCCATATGGGTGCGTTTGGTTTACTCTTCTCCCAAGCAGTTAGCCCTTCACAGGTTTTTTCCCTTTGTTTCACGGGGTCCCAGACCCTCTTATTCTTTATCACTTTACACTCTTGCATTTCATATGGGTGCTAGACTCAGATCAATGTCCCTTGATCATTTGGTTCACTTCTCTGCCAAATGTACAACATTTTATCTCTATAATTTCCAGGGTCCCAGACCCTTTTATCTTGTATTTCGTTTAGGCTTTCTAGTTCATCCCAGGGCTCCAGCACTGCTTGAGCCGCCCGCATACTTGACCATCTGGTCCCTATCTTCCAACCTACGTTGCTCCGGTGTGATTCGGCTGTTTTCATTGTTCGGTGGCGTCACTGCCAATCACTCCTTGCTCTTGGTTTCGTCGGCACTAATGTTTCTCTAGGCGGCGGCTCAACCAGCGACAGTGTCTCTGGCTGCAGTCCCCGTGGTATGCAGCTCCCAAGATCTTGTGACGCCTGGCGTTGTCCCCGTACAGAGGGATGGGTGGTCCTTCTTCCCATGACTGCTGTCTTGCTTCTGCCCTCCTATGTGCGTGGCATCCCGTAGGTTGCTGGATTGGCATCTGTGCGGCTCTGCTCTCGAGCTTCCAGTCTCCGATCACAGCTACGCAGAGGATTTCTCCTCTGCCTTTTTGAGTTGATTTGAACTCGCGCATTCGGAAAGAGAGTGTTCCTGGACCATCAGATTCACTGTTGAACTAGACTGCTCACTTTGGTTTGCCGAAATGATCTTCATGCTCACAGTGCTCTTTTTCATCTCAGTACATTGGTTTAAAAAAGTCAGTGCTGGTTTTCCCTTTACTCTGCATGAATAAGCTCTTTGGTTTGGCTCGACAAATATCACGTATCAATTGCATCAGGGCTGGTGGGAGGGGAATCTAGCTCCTGAAAAGGGTAAATGGACTTTCAGTGGACTTGTACTGCACCTCCTGAAGGTGATTGTCTGTAGTCCCATAAAGGGTTTCACTTCCCAGGTGATCCTCCTGCAGTGCACCACTGCCAGGGGGATTATTGTACTGTGGGTGCACCACTCTGGCCCCCTAGGAAAGGTCTCGCCTCTAAGGGAGAAGGGACGATATTGTCAAATTTGTTGTACTTTATTCCTTACTTATGCTATTTGTTCGGCCCTGACATTGGCTTTCCAACCTCCTTCAGGGACTTCCTAACTGGCGCTACTCTATCAAGTTGTTAGTGTTCTACAGAGAATGTGAAAGTGCCTTGCAGATGCCCTGTAAGATTCTATGGTGTCTTTCACGCTCACTCTCCTCTCCCTCTCTACCTTCAGTCTCTGCTCCTACTTTTTCTGTCTAACCTCTCTCCTGTCCCTCCCACTTATCTCAAACAATGTAATCCTTGCCTCCACCCTTTCATGCCACTTGTCCTCTCCCTTTATTCGAATACTTTTCCCCCTTCCACTCTCCTCCTCCCACTCTCCCTCTCCCCGTCCATTTTCTCCCCCTCTGCTCTCTTCCTCCCCTCCCTTTCCACTCTCCTTCCTACTACTCCTCCCACTACGCCACTGGTCCCCCCCTCCACATGGCCTCCCCCACTAGTCCCCTCCCCCACTGGTCCCCCCCAACTGCTTCCCCCCACTGCTGCTCCTTCTCCCACCGCTATTCCTTCCCCCCTTCTCCCACCGCTATTCCTTCCCCCCTTCTCCCACCGCTATTCCTTCCCCCCTTCTCCCACCGCTACTCCTCCCTCCTTCTCCCACTGCTACTCCTCATCCTTCTCCCACTGCTACTCCTCCCCCTTCTCCCACTGCTACTCTTCCCCCTTCTCCCACTGCTACTCCTCCCCCTTCTCCCACTGCTACTCCTCCCCCTTCTCCCACTGCTACTCCTCCCCCTTCTCCCACTGCTACTCCTCCCCCTTCTCCCACTGCTACTCCTCCCCCTTCTCCCACTGCTACTCCTCCCCCTTCTCCCACTGCTACTCCTCCCCCTTCTCCCACTGCTACGCCTCCCCCTTCTCCCACTGCTACGCCTCCCCCTTCTCCCACTGCTACGCCTCCCCCTTCTCCCACTGCTACTCCTCCCCCTTCTCCCACTGCTACTCCTCCCCCTTCTCCCACTGCTACTCCTCCCCCTTCTCCCACTGCTACTCCTCCCCCTTCTCCCACTGCTACTCCTCCCCCTTCTCCCACTGCTACTCCTCCCCCTTCTCCCACTGCTACTCCTCTCCCTTCTCCCACTGCTACTCCTCTCCCTTCTCCCACTGCTACTCCTCTCCCTTCTCCCACTGCTACTCCTCTCCCTTCTCCCACTGCTACTCCTCTCCCTTCTCCCACTGCTACTCCTCTCCCTTCTCCCACTGCTACTCCTCCCCCTTCTCCCACTGCTACTCCTCCCCCTTCTCCCACTGCTACTCCTCCCCCTTCTCCCACTGCTACTCCTCCCCCTTCTCCCACTGCTACTCCTCCCCCTTCTCCCACTGCTACTCCTCCCCCTTCTCCCACTGCTACTCCTCCCCCTTCTCCCACTGCTACTCCTCCCCCTTCTCCCACTGCTACTCCTCCCCCTTCTCCCACTGCTACTCCTCCCCCTTCTCCCACTGCTACTCCTCCCCCTTCTCCCACTGCTACTCCTCCCCCTTCTCCCACTGCTACTCCTCCCCCTTCTCCCACTGCTACTCCTCCCCCTTCTCCCACTGCTACTCCTCCCCCTTCTCCCACTGCTACTCCTCCCCCTTCTCCCACTGCTACTCCTCCCCCTTCTCCCACTGCTACTCCTCCCCCTTCTCCCACTGCTACTCCTCCCCCTTCTCCCACTGCTACTCCTCCCCCTTCTCCCAATGCTACTCCTCCCCCTTCTCCCACTGCTACTCCTCCCCCTTCACCCACTGCTACTCCTCCCCCTTCTCCCACTGCTACTCCTCCCCCTTCTCCCACTGCTACTCCTCCCCCTTCTCCCACTGCTACTCCTCCCCCTTCTCCCACTGCTACTTCTCCCCCTTCTCCCACTGCTACTCCTCCCCCTTCTCCCACTGCTACTCCTCCCCCTTCTCCCACTGCTACTCCTCCCCCTTCTCCCACTGCTACTCCTCCCCCTTCTCCCACTGCTACTCCTCCCCCCTTCTCCCACCGCTACTCCTCCCCCCTTCTCCCACCGTTACTCCTCCCCCCTTCTCCCACCGTTACTCCTCCCCCCTTCTCCCACCGTTACTCTTCCCCCCCCTTCTCCCACCGTTTCTCTTCCCCCCCTTCTCCCACCGTTACTCTTCCCCCCCTTCTCCCACCGTTACTCTTCCCCCCCCTTCTCCCACCGTTACTCTTCCCCCCCTTCTCCCACCGTTACTCCTCCCCCCGCTACTCCTCGCACTCACTGAACCAATACCTCACCGTCTTCAATAGTTGCTTCCACAAACTTTTCTCCTTTCTTTCTCCTGCTGTCTGCGGCTACCACCTCTACCTTCTGTGATCTCACCCATACAACCCCCACTTTTTTTCTTGGCCTGGGCTTAAATCCCCCTCTTAACTGCATCTGCCTGTTGCCAGCTCAGCCTGGCCAGTCTGGTCCTGCCTCTTCAAGCCAGGGTGTATTTCGATAGTTAACTCATGTAAAGGGGGCTAAGGCACAGCCACTTTTCCTGTGCGGGATTGCCGCAATGCATAGATGGTGGCCTGGGAGAATAATTGTTTCCGTCCATATTATGGGGCCTGATACTGGGTGCCTGTGAGGAAAATCCCTGGGATTTGGTGCCCATGTGTTCCAGTCCCTGGTGGTTTGGGGAATGGGGCACCATAGGCACTGAGGGCACAGTGGTCAAATACGTAGTATCCTAAGCAAGAAAAGGAAATAAAAGGTTGCCCGAACACAGTTTTAATCAAGATGTCTTCATCTTCTAATCCTTCGACCCCAAAAACTGGCTTTAAAAAATTCCAGGATTGCAGGAAGAAAATGTCCATCACTGATCCCCCATCGCGTCTGCCTGTGGTGCCTGGGTCCCGAACATCGGACCAATGACTGCGGTTCCTGTCAGGCCATCACAGGAAAAACTGTCAAGGAACGCCGAGGTAAATTGGCGGTGGGAAGGGAAACTTTGAAAGCTTCTTCGAAGATGAAAAAAGACTCTGGGGAGTCTAGGGACTCGTCCCGCATAAGTCAAAGTCTTGATCGAGGAGTTGGTCGAGAAAATATCTTTGTTGTCTTCATTGAAGAAGGCGAAGAAGAGACGTCACTGATCTCCCTCTTCTTGTTCTTCTGACTGTACAAGGGTCATCACTTGTCCAATTAAACATGATTCGCCAAGAAAATGGGAGGCTTTCAGAGCCTCAATGATGCGAGAATGCGGCCCCAACGCCTTTGAATAAGTTAAGCGAAGACCATGCCCTAGCTCATCCTTTGGATGATAGAGGAAGGTCCGAGACTACTAAACGTTCTAAATCCAGCAAGAAATCATTGAGGGTGCCATCAAGATAACCTTCTCTGATACCTCAGAAACAGAGCAAGTCGTCACAACTATCGGTGCATAAATCGAAGTCAACGCTGGACAAAATGGCATCTGGTTCCAAACCTTCGTCGACACCAGTGTCAAAGGTTTCGTCGACATCATTCTTGATGACACCTTTGTCTAAGGCACCTTCGACTTTATCAAAGCCAGCGTCGGCAACATCGACGCCTCTGTCGAAGACGGCATTGATCCCTGTAGCATCATTGATGCCATTGACAAAACCAATGCCGATGCCTTTATGGCCTCAACCCATTTGCCAAGGAAAGACTTTTTCTAGTCTGACTTCTATTTATGAGGAGGAGCAATCCTCTGAGGAGGATTCTTCCCTATTTGGGTTGACATATGGAACAAAGAACGCTCCTGTTGAGCTGGGTGACCCACAATCGAAGATGTCTGATCTTTGACTGCCCTCAATCAGCTCGTGGCATAGACACTTCGCCTGAACTGGAGTTTGACAAACCTGACCCAGCTGGTCATGCTGATTCAGCATACAAGAATATTATGAGTAGGGTTGTGGAGTTCATGGGCTGGAGCAGGAATTCTCCTACCTACGAACAAGATGACATGACGGATATTCTGAGCCAGGGTCCTCGGGAAGGATCCCATACTGCCTTTTCATGCAGCCCTTCAAAGGAAGGTCATGTCCAACTGGGAAACTCCAGATTCTGGACCTGTGGTAAACACACATTTTTCCAGAAAATATAGACCTTCATCCTCTGACCCAGAATATTTAACTAAGTACCCTAGACTTGAAAGCTTGGTGGTCCAAGCAGCTACATCCACCAGACAGTCTGCTTACAGCTCTATGTCCCCGGGTAGGGATGACAAGAGGATTGATGCCTGGTCTCGCAAGATTTTTTTTTTCGAGCAGTATGGCTTAAAAAAATCAACCAATGTTACTTGTACCCTTTTGAGGTTTACCTACACCCTGTGGGACCTGGTTAGCATGGCAGCTCAGCACATTCCGGAAGGTCGAGGAACCAGACGGCTTCCTGGCTATTGTGAAGGATGGAAAGGAGGCAGAGGGGGAATTTCTCCAGTCAGGACCGGACACTGCTGACAGCATCAGCAGGTCCATGGCTTCTAGCACTGTGCTACGCAGGTTTGCGTGGCTGAGAAAGTCGGGCTTTGCACCGGATGTGCAGGCCAGGCTACTCAATATGCCCTTTGACGGCTTCAGGTTGTTCGGCAGCAAGGTGGATGAGTCTAGAGAAGCTGCAGACCTCGAAGACGGCGGCTAACTCACTTAGCGCCTCCCTACGTCAACCTCAGCAACACTCCTACTCAGGCTCATCTTCCTGGAGGGCTCATCCTTTTCGTTTATTCCTCATTTGGAAGGGGACGAGGACAGGCTAGTCAAAGAGGACAAAAAAATTCCCTCGTGGTGGATGAGGAAAGGGTGCTAGATCAGCCCCAGCAGCAGCAACTGTCCCCTCAGCCGCTGCTGCAGCCGCCTCTAAGCCACTCTGAGGGCTTGACCCACAAAACCCTGGTGGGAGGCAGAATCTCTCAGCATCTGAACGAATGGCAGGGCATTACTTCAGATGCTTGGGCACTGGAAACAGTATCCCAGGGTTACTGCCTTCCTTTTCAGAAAAGACATCAGCATCATCCACCGGGATAGAACTCTGTCAAAATTCCAGATCCCTTCCTTGTGCAGGAAATCTTAACCCTGCTAGAGAAAGGTACAATAGAACATGTACCTGCAGCGGAGAGGAACAAGGGTTGGTATTGGCCCTACTTTCTCATTCCCAAGAAGGACGAAGGATTGAGACCCATCTTGGACTTAATAAATTTGAACAAATTCCTCAGGAACAACAATTTCAAGATGGTAACCCTTTCTCAGATCCTTCAGGCTCTTCAACTCCAAGACTGGTTGGTATCATTGGACCTTCAGGATGCTTACTTTCATGTGCCAATCCATCTGAAGCACAGGAAGTACCTGAAGTTCACAGTTGGCGGTTCTCATTTTCAATTTCTGCCATTCGGGCTGACCTCCGCCTGAGGGTTTTCACCAAACAGATGGCGGTAGTGGCAGCACGTCTTTGGAGAAGACGGATTCAGGTCTACCCCTACCTGGACGATTGGTTAATCTGGGCTTGTTCACCCGAACAGGCCCAGGAACATCTGAGGATTACCTACCACTTCCTACACAGACTGGGCTTCTCTCTCAATTAGAAGAAGTCTCATATGATACAATTCCAAAGACTCCAATTCATCGGAGCAGTCCTGGATACTTCCTCTGGGAAAGCCTCGCCTCCCGAGGTGAGCGCTCAACGCATTCTGCAGATGGTAACAAAGTTCCAGTATGCCCTTCATCTAACAGCCTTTGATTTTCAGAGGTTACTCGGCCTCATGGCAGCTTGCATTTTTCAGGTGCCAGAGGCCATATTGCGAAAGAGATCCCTTTGATGGGCCCTCAGGACTCAGTGGTCCTGATTTTCAGGGAGTATGTCAGATCTTCAGCAAGTTCCGAGCAGAGTTGCTCAAAACCTTCTATGGTGGACTTGCAAGGACAATATTCTCAAGGGAGAATCTTTTTTGGTAACCTTGGCCGGAGAGAACGGTAGTGACGGATGCCTCACTCATGGGGTGGGAAGCCTACACCAGCTATCTGACAATTAGCGGCCGTTCATCTCCACTGGAGTCCAAACTACACATAAACCTTTTGGAGCTGAGGGCAATCAGACTAGCGCTGAAGGCCTTTCTGCCCTCTGTACGGTGAAAAAATGTCCTGATAATGATGGACAACACAGTGGCCATGTACTACCTCAACAAGAGGTGTAGGATCACTACCACTGTGCAGAGAGGCAATGCAGCTCTGGTACTGGGTAATACAAGAAGGAATCTCTCTATCGGCAGTTCACCTAACCGGAGAGAATAACATGGCGGTGGATGCTCTGAGCAGGCAGAGCAGTCTCCCACGAGTAGTAACTAGCTCAGGCAGTCCTTCAAGAGATCTTCACCATCTGGGGAACCCATCAAGTGGATTTGTTTGCGAATCCAAAGGTAAATCAGAAATGCCAACAGTATTGCTCAAGCGAATTTCCTCCAAGAGGAGCTCTAGGGGACACGTTCGTAGTGGACTGGGAATTTCCACTCCTGTATGCGTTTCCTCCAGTCCCCGTTATTCCTCATGTGATCAGGATGTTGAGAAGGTTCAGGAAATCCATGATCTTAATTTCTCCGGATTGGGCCAGGAGGACGTGGTACCCGGACCTTCCTGACATGTCCATCTGCCCTCCAATACATCTTCCACAAAGAGAGGATCTTTTCTCGCAAGAGGAGGGTCGGGTTCACCATCCAGAGGTCAAGACACTCTTCACGCCTCGTTTCTGAGAGGCTGGGATATAAGGATTTGGACCTCCCGGACGACGTAATAGACATTTCGCTTTCGGCCAGAAGGTCGGCAACAAAATCCTTGTACCGGTGTCGTTGGACTAAGTTCAGTAACTGTTGCAAGGATAAGAATGTGGATCCATTCCTATGTGGCACACCTATGGTGCTTTCTTTCCCATTATATTTAGCCAATCTGGGACTTCAGATTGGTACAATAAAAGGATACCTAGTGTCACTTTTTATCTTTACGCGCTCCTCTGACGAAGTATCTTATTTCAAGATACCATTGATTACAATTTTTGAAGGATTTCACTAACGTGTACCCCCCAGTTCCATTCCATGTCCCTGTTTGGGATCTAAATTTAGTATTAAAATTCCTTACATGCATTCCTTTCAAGCCTTTGCATTCTTGTCCACTAAGGCTTCTCACATTGAAAACCGTCCTACTAGTGGCTATTACGTCATCCCACAGGGTGAGTGAGTTACAGGCTCGCTCTTGTAAGCCTCCTCACACCATTTTTCATAAAAGATAAAATAATACTCAGTCAAACCTTAATTCCTACCCAAGGTAGTCTCTGACTTTCATTTGTCTCAAAAAATCACATTGCCATCTTTCTATCCTCCCCCTCATGCTGGTAAGGAGGAAGAAAGGCTTCACAGGCTGGACCCAAAAAGCGCTCTCGGCTTTATATTTCTAGACTTGCAAAGTTTCGACCAAGTTTTCATTGGGTATACCAGCCACAAATTGGGCCTGGCAGTAACAAAACAGACTTTATCCAGATGGATAATTATGGCAATTGGAGAATGTTACAAACTGGCGGTTAAAGAACCTCCAGATGGGCTAAGAGCTCACTCCACTAGGGGCATGGCAACTTCGACAGCTCTTCAAAGGGGTGTCCCGGTACAAGAAATCTGTGCAGCGGCCCACCTGGTCGTCTATGCATACATTTGTGAAACATTGTTTAGATTCGACCTCGTCCCAAGGAGGTTTTTTTTTTTGGTAAGGCTGTTCTTCATATGGTCCATGATTAGGGTTACTTGGTACTCCCGCCTCCAAATTTTCACTGCTTTTGGAGTCTATCAAAGGTAAGGAATACGTGGGAGGACACAATCCATTCCAAGAACAAGTTACTTACCAACTGGTAACGTTTTTCTAATGGATGTTCCTCCCACGTATTCCTCATCGACCCTCCCAGCCTACCCCCGCTGTACAATTTACAGGAATTACACACCTTGTTCCTTGAGAGCTTGCGGTCTAAGGGTACGCCAGGTCAACTCAGTTGAGGATATTGAAAAAACAGAACTGAAGCCAACGGGCACGGTTCGAGCTATTTATATTATGGATGATGTTGACACTCTACGGCAGCCCTCGAAGGACATCAACGCCACGACATAGAGCACAGCGCCCTCTGGTGTGGATTTTTTTTTCTGATGCAGCAAAGCTGATGATTCGAATATCAAAGATGAGGAATACGTGGGAGGAACATCCAGTTGAAAGAACGTTACCAGTTGTTAAGTCACTTGTTCTTCTAAGGGCCAATTCCCTCTCTGTCCGGCCCTGGACACCCCAAATGACAGCACAAAACTGGACACCCCAAATGACAGCACAAAACTGAACTGCAACCCCCTGGTAGGGGCCTTTTCCCTATACCACCATTGATGCTCCGGCTGACTACAAAATCTCCTTATCAATATTTGTTCGATTGGGCCTGCCAGAACACGAACCCCCTGGCAGTGTGCTGTCCCAGCATCCCTAACTTGTTACTTTCTGCTTCACTGCTCCTCCAAATGTACATCCCCTACTCATGACTCGCATCCATCCACGCCTCTATTTGCTGGACCCACCAGCACCTTTCTTCAAATGGCCAGTGGGCCATGAAATTCTGCAACAAAGTCTACAAAGCTTTTTTCTCTCTTAATCCCTGCTTTATCTCTCCTTTTAATTTATCTTGACACTCTTGCTCTTTCTGCTGGCTTATTATTCCAATGAAGACGCCTCTATTGCCTTGCATGTTGATCTTCTGTGTTCTGTCTCCAGGGTGTTATACCAACTCTGCACCCTCCACTGTCTGCTGCATTCTTGTGTTTCTTGAAAATGTTATCTAGGTGCATGTTTCTAACTGTGCACTGTAAGGAACTAATGGTGGCAACAGTAAAGAGAGACACAAGTGATCACATTTCAAGGGTGTTTATTAAACTGTAACTGCAGGGTGGATAAATGCCTAATCTAAATCTAAGATGGGAGCAAGCTTTTACCATCAAATGAAAAATAAGGCTGTCCTTGTGGCATCGTGTCAAAGTAAAAGTCTCATAAAAAAGATGACCAAATCCTTACAACTAATTACAGAAAGAGTGTGGAATAGGGTTTTCACTAAAGAAATAAGTGTTCACAAATAATAAGTCGGGATGAGATTGCCAGGGGTCTCCCTTCCCCACGTTTTGAGCACGGGACAAAGTGGATCTCCTGAGCACAGCACATGCTATCTTTACCAGCCCGAGCCGACAGTTCCGTACTAGCTATCAGGTTTTTTGATGGTTCTCTTTTTTCAATAAAAAGTCTCTTCCCTTGGAGGCCTGATGTGTCCAACAAACGCACACTATGTTCGGTTCTACGTACACTTTGGGTGATGGCTTCACCCCTGGGTCCCCCCTCTTCTGGTTGTAGACTCTTCACAAAATCATACTCAAATTGACTAAACAGTTCCTTTTTCAATTAACTTTGGGTGATAACTTTCCACACCGGATCTCCATCTTTCAGACGTTAGCCACCCTCATTCGGGTTCACTGTGGCTTTTCTTACTTTCACAAATCTTAATATCTTTTTAAACGGTTCTTCGTGTTTCGCCCCCTTTTGGTGGCTTCCCTCTGCTGGGCTCACTCTCGCCAACTTTTATAACGTTGTGTTTATACGTTCATTTCACCAAGCAGGACTCATTTCCCTTAGCTTCGCAATCATCTGTCGGCCAAAGACTTTCGACGGTACAGAGGATTTTACAAGACCCCTGTATGACCACTTTGACCTCTTCTCGCCTCTTCCCAAGGGATTCTGGTTACGGTAGATTCTACCTTCAGGTAATCACCCAGAGTTTCCTGCCACAGCAGCCACGTGGCACAGTACTCTGTTGCTGATTTTCACCCTCTTTCAACAATAGTATCCTTTTAGCTTTTTAAAGTTCAATTTAGCTGTTGGCTATTTATCGTTTAACATAGTTTGGTTTCTTATCGGCTCTTCCCTCAACTCAACGGCTGTGATGAACCACTTGGCTTTCTTCTCCTTTAGAAAGGCACTCCTGAATTCCAATCCCGGTCCCATTGCAGACACATACATCGATGCTTCCTCCAGACAGAATATCACCGACATTCTCTTTGCTGTTCCTTCATCTGACCTATGGACTCGTCATATGGTTTTTGTCCCCTCCCCTTTCTCTACTGGCGGCACCAGATGGGAAGTGCTCTTGACTCACTTTGCATCTTCCAAATGCACTATTAATGTCTATCACAATGGCACTATCGTGGCTGTGGGCTCCCAGGCCAACCTTCTCCCTCCTTGATATGCGTCTTCCTTCTCTCCAACTTCTGCCCCTCTCTCTCCACCCCTCCTTTATACCATCCCCCCTCTCTCTCTCCAGTGGTGGCACCCCGCCCCTGTGTCCCCCCACCTCTTGGAAAACACTTAAAGAGGGCAACCAGCTTCACTTGGCTATCCTCCACTCTCGATCCGCTGTCAAACACGCTTCTGACATCTGTCTCCTCCTTGAAGACCTTGACGCCCTTGCTCTCACTGAGCCATGGTTCAAGGCTAGCTCCATCACTGCTTTTGACACTCTTCTCTCTGAGGGCTACAAGATCCTGTTCAATCCCAGGACCTCCCGGCCTGGCAGCGGAGTGGCTCTGATCTTCCCAGAGTGGGTGCCTGCCTTCATCATACCCACTCAAACCTACTCATCATTTGATAGCCTAATATGCAGGCTTTCAAATGAATTGTGTCCTTGCATGTATTCCTTATATTGGATCATTCCAATATCCAGCTTGCTGCTTTGGATTTTTTTTCAGCATGGGGTGCTTGGCAACTGATGTCAAGAGTTATGGAATATATGGGGTGGTCAAGACCAACACCAGTCTTAGAACAAGACAATCTGATATCTTGGACAGAGGGCACACAAGAGGACTGCATTTTTGTACCTTTTCATCAAGCCTTACAATGGTGTGTGGCTACCAACTGGGAGGCATCAGAGGCCATCCCAGCTGTCAATACAAAGTTGACGGCAAAGTACAGAGTTTCAAGCTCTGACCCTTTCTACTTGTCCAAGCACCCAACACCAGAAAGTCTGGTGGTTCAGGCGGCCACCTCCACAAGTAGGCAAAATTCCTATTCTACAATACCTCAGGATAGGGATGGCCAAAAATGTTTTTTCGGCCGGGAGTATGGCTTTGAAATCGGCCAATGCTATGTGCACGTTAGCAAGGTTTACACACAACCTTTTGGAGTGCATTTCCATGGCGGTGGGACCATATCCCCGAAGGGGAAGAGCGATGGATTCCTAAACATTGTCAAAGATAGGAAAGATGCAATGTCCGAATCCCTCGGACTGGTCTCGAGACTGACAGTATCAGCAGAGCTATGGCGGCAATTACAGTGATGCACAGATTTGCCTTATTGAGAGAGTCGGGATTTGCCCCAGGTGTACAATCCAGACTTCTCAACATGCCCTTTGAAGGCACTCATTTATTTGGAAACAAAGCTGATGAGAGTTTGGAGATGTTGCAAACTTCCAATGCAGCAGTCAACTCCCTTGGTGCTGCAATCGGACAACCTTCAAACCGCCTCATGGGTACACCCTGGAGGGGTAGGTCATTTCATCTCTACTCCACATTTGGAAGGGGCAGAGGACAGCCAGCTCAAAGAGGACAAAGAAGATTCCCCTGCGGTGTACGGGGAAGAAGTACTAAGACCGCAACAGCAGCAGCTGCCTTACCTTCAGCCACTGTCAGTCGCTCCAAAACCTTTCTCGGGACTTGATTCACAAGACTGCTGTGGGAGGGAGATTGTCACAGCATGTGACAGAATGGCAGGCTTTTACCTTCAGATCCATGGGCATCGGAACCAGTTGCCCAAGGTTACTGCCTCCATTTTCTGCAAAAACCTCAGTCATCCACCGGGGAACAACTCTTTGAAAGTTCCAGATCTGCTCCTTATGCAGGAGATTTTAACCCTGCTAGAGAAAGGTGCTATAGAACCAGTACCTGTAGCAGAGAGGAACACTGGTTGGTACTCACCATATTTTCTAATTCCAAGACGGACTGAGGATTGAGACCCATCTTCGACTTAAAAGACTTGAACAAGTTCCTCAGGAAGGACAAGTTCAACCCTTTCCCAGATCCTTAAGGCCCTTCAGCTTCAGAATTGGATGGTGTCATTGGACCTTCAGGATGCTTTCATCCATGTGCCGATCCATCACAAGCACAGACAGTACCCGAGGGTCGCCATTGGTGGTTCTCAATATCCGTTTCGAGTTCTTCCATTTGGCCTGACCTCTGCACGAGGGTATTCCCCAACCTGTTGGGGGTTGTGGCGGCGTGTCTCAGGAGAGTGGGAATTCACGTTTACCCCTACCTAGGCGATTGGCTGATCAGGGCCAGTTCCCCAGAACAGACTTAGGAACATCTCAGCTATACCTGCTACTCCCTTCAGACTGGGCTTCTTCCTCGACTTCAAGAAGTCCCACATGATACCATCACAAAGATTCAAATTCATTGGGGCAGTCCTGGATATATCCCTGGGGAAAAGCCTCGCCACCAGAGGTGAGGGCTCAAGACATTCTGCAGATGGTGACCAAATTCCTGAATGCCCAGCATCTACCGGCCTTCGATATTCGAGGTTTGCTCGCCTCATGGAATACTGCACCTTCCTTGTGCTAGAGGCCTGACAGAGAATGAGATCTCACCAATGGGCTCTCAGGACTCGGTGGTCACAATTCTCAGGAAGGATGTCGGACCTCCTACAAATCCTGAGCAGTCTCTCACTGGATCTTCAGTGGTGGGCCTGTCGGGAGAACATCTTGAAAGGAGAACCATTTTGGCAACCATGGCCAGAGACAACAGTGGTGACAGACGCACAGGGAGGGGAGCCCATACCAACGATCTGACAATCGGCATCCGTTGGAGTCCAAACTACATATCAACCTTTTAGAGCTGATTGCAATCACACTAGCGCTGAAGGCTTTTCTGCCATCTGTACGGGGAAGAATGTCATGATAATGACGGACAACACAGTGGCCATGTATTACCTCAACAAGAGAGGTGGTGTAGGGTCACTGCCACTGTGCAGAGATGCAATGTAGCTCTGGTTCTAAGCAATATAAGAAGGAATCGCACTGTCAGCAGTTAATCTAGTTGGAGAGAAGAACACACCGGCAGACGCTCTGAGCAGGTAGAGCAGTCTCCCACGAGTGGGAACTAGCTCAGGAAGTCATTCAAGAGATCTTCACCCTTTGGGAAACTCCTCAAGTGGATCTGTTTGCGACCGGTGCCAACCGGAAGTGCGAGCTGTACTGCTCAAGGTAATTTCCCCCGAGAGGAGCTCTAGGAAATGCGTTTGTGGTGGACTGGGAATTTCCACTCCTGTATGAGTTTCCTTCAGTCCCCGTCATTCCTCACCTGATAAGGAGGTTGACGAAAGTTCGGGAAACGCATGATCCTAATTGCCCCGGATTGGGCCAAGAGGACGTGGTACCCTGACATTCTGGACATGTCCATCTGCCCTCCAATATGTGTTCCACAAAGAGAGGACCACCTTTCGCGAGAGGAGGGTCGGGTTCTCCATCCAGAGGTCAAAACACTCAACCTTCACGCTGGTTTTCTGAAAGGCTGAGATACAAGGATTGCGACCTCCCAGTTGACGTAATGGAGATTTTGCTTTCGGCTAGAAAGCCAGCCACAAAGTCTTTGTACCATTGCCGTTGGAATACATTCTGCAACTAGTGCAGAGAAAAGAATGCAGATCTTTTTCTATGTAAAACACCAGATATTTTATCCTTTCTGCTATCTTTACCCAATCTGGGGTTCCAGATTGGCACTATTAAAGGCTATTTGGCGGTACTGTCCATCTTTAAGCGCTCGTCGGAGGAATGTTCATATTTCAAAATTCTACTGGTGACACAATTTCTAAAGGGGCTCACCAATGTGTTCCCCACCTATCTCCGCTCCAGGTTCCGGTTTGGGCTCTTAATTTGGTGCTAGAATTTCTAATGTATGCACCTTTTTGAATCTTTACATTCATGTCCCTTAAGGTCGTTAACCTTTAAAACCATTTTATTGGTAGCTTTGACATCAGCCCGTAGAGTGAGCGAGTTGCAGGCACTTTTGTCCAAGCCACCCTTTAAGATCTTCCACAAGGATAGGGTTGTTTTAAGGGTTAAAACTTCATGTTTACCCAAATTCATTTCTGATTTCCACAAAGGACCAAATATAGTTTTGCCTTATTTCTATTCCCCCCACCCCCCACCCCTCCTCCTAGCAAGAAGGAGAGATTACATAGGTTGGACCCTCCTAGAGCTTTAAGCTTTTATATATCTAGAATGTCAAAACTCTGTATTGATGATCAGCTTTTCATTGGCTTATTTATTTATTACATTTGATACACACCCAGACCCTGAGGTATCACGGCGTAGTTACAGACAGTTTAGTAATACAATCTTTACAGTTTTAAGCAGTAGGAAATAAACCAACACATACAGTACATAGTGAAAACGGTTACATAAAGCATAGTTGGGTCGTCGGGCTAGGCTATCTGGGTCTGTTAGAATTGGTTGAATAGCCAGGTTTTCAGTGACTTTTTGAATTGCTGGTAGGATTCTTCATTCTTAATGTTTGTCAGGAGAGCATTCAAGTGTTTAGGGGCTAGAACTTTGAAGCTGCTACCCCCAGCTCTCGAGCTTTTGAATCATGGGATTTCAAGGAGTGAGTTGTTGCTGGATCCAAGGGGTCTGGTATAAGGTTTTTTCATGACTGAATTGTTGATGTATTTGGGGGCTTTGTTGGCAATGCATTTATGTGTAATGCATAAGGTTTTGAATATGATTCTTGCTTTGATGGGTAACCAGTGGTTGTCTCGCCTGATGTTGGAGATATGCTCAAACTTTTTTTATTCCTGGTGTTGCTCGAAGGGCTTTGTTCTGCATAAGTTGGAGTTTGGTCAAGTTGGTGTTGGACGTACCTAAGAATACATTACAATAGTCTAGCTTTGAGAGTATAAGTGCTCTTGCTAGGGTGATGCAGTTTTTTGGCGTGAGGAATTTGCGACTTAAAGAAATGAGCTTGGCTGTGTAGGAAGTGGCTTAGGAGAGGGCGTTTACTTGTTTCGTCATAGTTAGGTTGGCGTCTAGGTAGACACCAAGGGTTTTGACCTGATTAAGTACTGGGATTGTGGTACCCTCAATGATGAATGATGCATAAAAAGGGCTGGAGGGAATTAATTCTGGATGAAGATCCGACTGTGAGCAGCTGTGTTTTTTCATAATTGAGGCAGAGGCTGTTATGGGCCATCCAGTTTTGAATTGGTACATACGTCTTGTTAATAAGCAGTGTGGCCTGCTTGTGGTTACCCGATAGGGGAATGAGGATCTGGGTGTCCTCTACAAAGGTGGTGTAGATGAAACCCATGGCTGCGAATTGCAACTTGGTATAGGCATTGTAAAGGGTGGGAGATGGGCAGGATCCTTGAACGCCTATAGGCACTGGTATGGGGTCGCCTGACTCTTTGCAGATATCAGTCAGGACTTCAAGAGTTTCTAAGAAGGATTTAACCCATTTGATGGCATCCTTGGAGAAGTTGAAGTTATTGGATAGAGTGGCACGGAGATCTAGCAGCATTAGGAGACAGTTTGCCTGCTTCCCTGGTGACATCCATTTGTATTTTAAAATCGAGGAGTGTCATTTCAGTGCTGTGGTTGGGGCAAAAGCCTGATTGTCGGGCACACAACAGTTGGTATTCTTCTAGATGGTTTTGGATTTGGGTGTATGCTATTTTGTCTATTATTTTCAATAGGTATGGGACCATTGTTATTGGTCGGTAGTTTGTGGGGATGTATGGGTCTAGTGTTGGCTTTTACAGGAGGGGAGTCACCCATGCTTATTTGATGCTGGTGGGGACCGTGTTGGAATTGAAGGAGGCATTGAAGAATTCAGTGATAATGGGAGTTAAGGTAGGAGCGCAAAGTTTTACTAAGTGGGGAGGCAATTGGTCTTCATTACAGTTAGATGCTTTTAGTTTGGCTATGGAGTCTAGTACAGCTTTTTGTGAGACGGGGTGAAGTAGAATGGTTTGTTAGGATTGGCAGTTGGAGGGTCCTCTAGGATGGTAGGAGGGGGTTTGTCTGCAAGGATTAGCTTTTTATTAGCAATTTTCTTTTGAAGGAGAGTTATTTTGGATGCTAGCGCATCTTGGATTGTGGTGCACCACGTCTTACTGGCAACAACAGGTGATGTATCTTGACAAGGATTCTCTAGTTCTCTGGGTATGGAGGACAGCTCCTTGGAATTAGAGGAGGCATTGGTGATTCGCAGATTGGGGGCATTCGCTTTGTGGGTTATTATGGCTGTTTGGTAGATTTTATCAGCATCATTGAACGCCATCGCTGAGTCTGGAGTATTGCTTTTTTTGTGGAAGGGCTCTTTTGGTGCATCTCAGTTCCTCGTTGAACCAGAAGCTTGAGCGTTTATCGGTCTTCAGAATTTTGGTTGTGATGGGAGATAGTGAGTCAATGGTAGACGAGAGGCATTTTTGGTAGCACTCTGCCAAGTAAGTAGGATTGTTGCTCTCTGGGGTGGTGGAGGCAAGTGCTTCTCTTAGGATGGGGAGAGGTTGTCAGTTGGTTTCATAGGTACGCCTCGACTCGTTGGAGTTACTGTTCTCTTTCTCGGTTCGTTGAACCTGTTCGGTTTGCTTGTGGCGATGTCTTTCTCATCTTCAACCCCGTGTCCGGGCTTCAAGAACTGCGGGGACTGTGGGCCCAAGATGTCGGTCACGGACTCACACGACGCCTGCCTCTGGTGCCTCGGGGAGGCCCACGATACGGACGACTGTGTCGACTGCCAGTCGCTCACTGCGAAGGCCTTGCGTGAACGCAAGAAGAAACTGTCGGTAGGTCTGGTGTCTAAGCCCCGGAAGTCGAGGTCTGCAGGGCTTTCGACCGATGACTCGAGGGGTGACTCTCAGTCGTCGTCGGAAGTCCGGTGGGTCTCCTTCCAGGAGTCGGTCTCGCCACTCCTCTGCCTCTTCTAGGCATTCCAGGAAGCGCCGGCATAGGTCGCCTTCCCCGTCCTCTTCTGAGGACTCCGCCCGTCGGCGGGTCGCTTATCCCTCCATGCAAGCGACACCGGAGGAATGGGCTTCCTTCGGGAAGCAGATGCTAGCGATTCTGGAATCTCAGGGCACCGGTCCGTCTGTGTCTCTGAGTGAGGTCGGTCGGCACCGGTCGAGAGACACTGCCCGTACGCCTTCGTGCTCGGGTGGTCGGCACGGCTCGCGGGAGAGGTCCCGCTCGGACAAGGGTAGCCGTTCTCGCCATGCCCGTTCCAGTTCCCGGTCCTCGACGTGCTCGAGACCGTGTGATCCTGTGCCGTCTTCGAAGAAGACGTCGACGCCTGTGGCGCCGAGGTCGTCGACGATTACTCTCGATGTTCCGTCTTCAAGGGGGTCGTCGGCGCCCAGGCTGTCGAGAGACGCGCTCGGAGCTCTGGCTTCGAGGACTGTGCCGATGCTGGAGGCGTTGCAGCTGACGCTGATTCGCTCGACGTCGACGCCTTTTCTGTCGATGCCGACTCGCTCGGCGCCCTCAACGCCTTTCGTGGCGGTGGTGTCGGAGGGGCCCCGTGGCGCGGGGTTTGCCCCTAAAAAGGCTATGGCTAAGGTCCGGCACTGCTTTGGTCCGCAGAGGTCTTCCTCTCCCCGCCTGGAGTACATTTCAGAGGGTGATGAATGATGGCGGTCTGGTTCCGGTTACGGATGAATTTATCTCGGGCCATAGTCAGTTTGATGACCTGAGGCAGTCACTGCATGATCCCAGTGGATTGGACACTTCTCCGGAGGTGGAGTTTTGTCGGCCGAAGCCTGGCACTCATGCCGATTCTTCATATCGGCGCCTTATGTCTCGGGTTACCGAGTACTTGGGTTGGTCGGCTCCCCCCGGGGAGTTCGTTCAGGATGATCTCACGGACATCCTTGATCTCGGTCCACCCACTGACCGGTTTTGCCTTTTCATATGGCTTTGCAGAGAAGGGTGGCGGCGGCTTGGACTGCTCCGGAGAGTCTCCCGGCAGTGGGCAAGTCTTTGTCGCGAAAATACCATCCAGCCAGTAGCGACCCCTGCTACTTGTCTAGGCACCCGACCCCGGAGAGTTTGGTGGTGCAGGCGGCTACGGCCCCGGCAAAGCAGGCGTCGTATCCTACCATCCCTCTGGATAGGGACGACTAACGTTTTGACGGCTGGGCGAAGAAAGTGTTTTCTTCGGGGGGTATGGCGCTTCAGGCGGCCAACTCCATATGTGCCTTGTCTCGTTTCACACACACTCTGTGGAACTGTGTTGCATTAGCGGCTGATCATATTCCCGAAGGGGACGAATGGGATGGTTTCCTTGCAATGGTTCAGGATGGCAAGGATGCCATGTGTGAGGCCGTTCAGTCGGGTTTGGACTTGGCGGATTGTGTCAGCCGGTACATGGTGGCGAGCACCGTAATGCGCAGGTTTGCGTGGTTGAGGAAGTCTGGGTCGCTCCTGATGTGCAGTCCCGGCTCCTCAACATGCCCTTTGACGGTGAACACCTTTTTGGCAGCAAGGCTGACGAGAGCCTTGAGAGGTTGCAGACCTCCAAAGCTGCAGCGAAGACGTTGGGCGCTGCAGTTCGCCAACCTCTGCCTTTTCGTCCTAGGGGACAGCAATGGAGGGGTGGTTCCTTTCGCTATTACTCGTCCTTCAGTAAAGCGAGAGGAGCTGGCAGTCAAAGAGG
The DNA here is from genome assembly GCF_040938575.1 of Ambystoma mexicanum. Classification (NCBI taxonomy): domain Eukaryota; kingdom Metazoa; phylum Chordata; class Amphibia; order Caudata; family Ambystomatidae; genus Ambystoma; species Ambystoma mexicanum. Next base: position 686,026,346 of record NC_090929.1, on the reverse strand, counting down.
CCATCGTAAGAGTGCCAGAGGTGGAAACAAAGGTACTCGAGGTGCCAGGGCCACTCGGGCAGTTGCCTCTTTGCCCTCAGGCAACGCTGCAGCCGCTACCACTCAGTCATGAGGCCAGGTCCCATGGTTTGCCGGTTGGGGGAAGGCTGGCGCAGCATCTTGTAGAGTGGCAAGCCATTACTTCAGATGTGTGGGTTCTGGAGATCATAACCCACGGCTACTGTCTTCCTTTTCGGCAGAGGCCTCACGACAATCCACCAGGGAACCTCTCTTTGAAGAGTCCGGATCCGCTCCTTGCACAGGAAATTCAAGCCCTGCTGGAGAAAGGCGCCATAGAACTGGTGCCTGTAGCGGAGAGGAACAAGGGTCCTCAAGATGGTGACTCTTTCTCAAGTCCTCCAGGCCCTTCAACTTCAGGACTGGTTGGTGTCTCTCGACCTCAAGGATGCTTACTTCCATGTGCCGATCCATCCCAAGCACAAGAAGTACCTGATGTTCGCGGTTGGTGACTCGCACTTTCAGTTTCGGGTCCTGCCGTTAGGATTGACCTCCGCCCGAGGGTTTTCACCAAGCTCATGGTGGTGGTGGCAGCGCATCTCAGGAAAGGGGGAATTCACATCTACCCCTACCTGGACGATTGGTTGATCAGGGGGAGCTATCCCGAGCGAGTCCTGGATCATCTGTCCGTCACCTGCCACTCCCTTCACAAGTTGGGCTTCTCTCTCAATTTAAAGAAGTCCCATTTGACACCAACGCAGCGGCTCCAGTACATCGGAGCAGTGCTCGACACGTCCCTGGGGCAGTGTTTTCCTCCTCAGGTGAGGGCTCTTCACATTCAGCAGATGGTGCACAAGTTTCAGTTTGCCCAGACTCTCCCAGCGTCCGAGTTCTTGAGACTGCTCGGCCTCATGGCATCCTGCATTCTTCTGGTGCCAGAGGCTCGTCTGCGGATGAGATCTTTGCAGTGGGCACTCAAGCTCCAGTGGTCTCAGTCCTCCGGCAGGCTCTGACCCTGTTCAGGTGCCGCCCTCGGTAGCCCGGGACCTTCTGTGGTGGGCCGTTGAGGGCAATCTGATGAAGGGGGCCCCATTTTGGCTGCCCTGGCCAGAGGTGACGATCGTGACGGACGCATCCCTCACGGGATGGGGAGCTCATGCCAACGAGCTGACAATCAGCAGTCGTTGGTCTCCGTCGAAGTCCAGACTCCATATCAATCTGTTGGAGCTGAGGGCTGTCAGGCTAGCCCTGAAGGCTTCTCTGCCGACTGTGTGCGGGAAGAGTGTCCTGATTCTGACGGACAACACGGTGGCCATTCACTACCTCATTAAAAAGGGGGGGGCAGGGTCGCTTCCGCTGTGCAGGGAGGCGATGCAGCTCGAGTTCTGGGCCATCCAGCAGGAAGTTTCGATCTCGGCAGTTCATCTGGCCGGAGACGACAACGAGACGGCGGACGCTCTGAGCAGGCAGAGCACGATCTCTCACGAGTGGGAGCTGGCTCAGGAGATTCTCCTGGAGATCTTCGCCCTTTGGGGGACCCCTCAAGTGGATCTCTTCGCCTCCAGTGTCAACCGGAAGTGCGAAAGGTTTTGCTAGCGGGAATTTCCTCCAAAAGGAGCCTTAGGAGACGCATTCGTGGTGGAGTGGTCATTCCCACTGCTATACGCATTTCCTCCAGTCCCCGTCATCCCGCAAGTGTTGGGGAGGTTACGGAGGTTCGGTTCCCGGATGATGCTCATTGCTCCGGCGTGGGCCCGGAGGACGTGGTGCCCGGACCTTCTAGACTTGTCCATCTGCCCTCCACGTCGTCTTCCCTACCGAGACGATCTGCTCTCACGGGAGGGGGGTCAGGTTCTCCATCCAGAGGTCAGATCCCTCAATCTTCACGCTTGGCTTCTGAAAGGTTGAGGTATAAGGATTGGGACCTCCCTGAAGACGTGATGGAGGTGTTGCTCTCGGCCAGGCGGCCGGCAACTAAGTCTCTGTACCGTTGCCGTTGGAGAAAGTTCTGCGACTGGTGCAGAGTTCAGAATGTGGATCCTTTTGAATGCGACATTCCTATGGTTTTGTCTTTTTTGCTTTCTTTGGCCAACAGGGGCTTGCAAGTGGGGACCATTAAAGGTTACCTGGCGGCGCTGTCCATATTTAAGCGCTCGTCTGAAGAGTGTTCCTATTTTAAGATTCCTTTAATTTCGCAGTTTTTGAAAGGGCTCACTAATGTGTTCCCTCCGTCACCTTTTTTGGTGCCAGATTGGGATTTGAACCTTGTTCTTAAGTTCCTTATGGGTGCTCCGTTTGAGCCTTTACATTCTTGCTCTTTGAGGCTGTTAACTCTGAAAACTGTGTTTTTAGTTGCGGTTACTTCCGCTCGCAGAGTGAGTTACAGGCACTTTCAGTTAAGCCACCCTTCACTGTATTTCACAAGGACAGGGTTGTCCTTAGTTCGTCCTTTTCTTCCGAAGGTGGTTTCGGAATTTCATTTGGCCCAGAAGGTTGTTCTTCCGGCATTCTAGCCTCCTCCACATCCTGGTAAGGCAGAGGAGAGGTTCCATAGGCTTGATCCTAGGAGAGCGTTGAGCTTTTATATCTCGCGCATGTCCCGGGTCAGAGTGAACGATCAACTTTTCATTGGTTACGCTGGAAAGCATTTGGGACAAGCTGTGACGAAACAGACTTTGTCTCGTTGGATTATTTTAGCCATCTCCGAGTGTTACCGCTTGGCGGGTAAGGACCCTCCGGCTGGCTTGCGGGCCCATTCTACAAGAGGAGTGGCTGCGTCTACTGCCCTGCAGAGGGGAGTTCCTATTTGTTTCATCTGTGATGCAGCCACCTGGGCTTCAGTACATACTTTTGTACGTCGCTATTCCCTCGATTCCATCAGGGGCCAAGATCTGGCCTTTGGCAAGGCAGTTCTCTATTCTGCTATTTGATTGGGCATGCTAAATTTGTATTCTAAATTCTTTCCCACCTCCTTGCTTGGTACTGCTTTGGGAGTCTGTCATAGATATGGAATACGTTGGAGGACCCAATCCCCTCGAAGAACAAGTTACTTTCTTACCTGGTAACGTTCTTTCGATGGGATGGTCCGACGACGTATTCCATATCGCTCCCTCCCTGCCTTCCCCGCTGCAGAATTTCTTTTGCGATTGCAGCTTGCGTTCCGCAAGGCCTTGTGTGTCTGACTGGCAGAAAACTGGTGGCACACGTTCTGGGAAAAAACTATAACTGAGGCTATGGGCGTCGTGCGTCCTACTTATCACATCGGGTGACGTCGGCCGTCGGAGGAGGTCCTCGGGGACAGCGCATCGACGTCATCGACGCAGGACGCAGACGTCAAAGATTTTCTGAAGCAGCACTGCTGTGGACATTACCTGTCATAGATATGGACTGTCGTCGGACCATCCCATCGAAAGAAAGTTACCAGGTAAGAAAGTAACTTCTTCTCCTTCGCCCCATTGGGACTCTGCAGTGGCTTCAATTTTATGGGGCACCTTCTACTCTGATGCTGTGCGACTTCCGCATGCTGCATCTAAAAGACTCATGAAATATAAAGAAAGTAGGAGGGCACACCTCTGTTTAAGTATAGTCAAGCACAAGTTAAGAAAATTGTGTAAAGGTGCAAGGGAGAAAATGCAACTGACACAATAAGTCACTGGTACATACATGAAAAGATAAGTGTCCTAAACTAATGGACACTTGCGTCCCCTGCACACCTCGTGCATTGGTCAAAATGTATTTAAATTTGTGAGATATCCTTGGGGTTTAAAGGTCAAGCCAGATTTATCAATATTGATTTATAGAATCAATTTCATCATACATATATTGGGATAATTTTCATACATCAAGAAAATTAATGTTTAACATCAAAATATATACATTTGAGCAATCGATAATAAAATGAGCTAGACCCATTTCGGTAAACACTTCATATCATCAGGAGCGATATTTTTATTACGTTCATGATGGTCATCAAGTTCATCAGAATTCTAGCTTCAATAGTGTTCTCTAAAGTAAACATAACTAATGAGTGTTTCGAAGGTATTGTGTCCTCCGACGTATTCCTCATCTTAGATATCTCCTTCCAGCTCTGCTGGCCTCGGAAAGTTTTTTCTCTAGAGGGTGCTGCGCGTCGACGTCCTCCGAGTCGATGTCCCTCGACAGCCGCCGTATCGACGTCATCCTGCCTATAAAGGCCGCGCGCAGCGTCCGTTGCTCAGTTCCGTTTTTCTGCGCTTACTCAGTGCCTCGGAATACCGTTGCTCAGTTCTTGTCAGATTAATCCTATTTACCTCGAGTTATTCGATCCGTACTCAATGGCTTCCTCGTCGGAACCGACAACTCCTCGATCCGGCTTCAAAAAATGCCGAGATTGTGGGAAAAAGATGTCGCTGACTGACCCTCACAGATTTTGTCTGTGGTGTTTGGGAGCTGAACACCATTGTTTGGAGTGCGAGGACTGTATGTCCATGACAGCTAATGCCCTGAAGGAGCGTAGGGGGAAGCTGGAGAAAGGTAAGACTTTTTTAAAGCTGCTTCTTCGTCGACGAAGTCGAGACACTCGTCTCCTCGTCACCATTCGCGCTCCAGGTCTCGGAGTGGGTCCCATCACTCCTCGAGATCGAAGCACTCGAAGAGTAGACGTCGAAGATCCCCTTCTCCGTCTTCCTCTTCCACTGTTTCGCCAAAAAGAATCCCTTGCCCCACGAAACATAGTTCCCGGGCTGAATGGGAGGAATTCCGCAAAAATATGATGAGCGTCTTCGAGAAAGTGGCCTCAACCCCCTCGAAGACTGCCGAGAGCGATGCTCTGGTCGAAAGACCCGAAGGTCAAAAACGCCGCGAGTCGCAGTACCCGGCGAAGGAAACCTCTCGAGCACGTCTCGAACCCTCGAGTAGGACTATGACCTCCAAACCTTCCTCGAAGGTTCCGTCGACGCCGTCGACGAGGGTTCCGTCGACGCAGAGGTCGGTGTCTTCGACGCCGTTGTCGAAGGGATCTTCGACACACGGGTCTGTCGACTCGACGCCAGCTTCGACACCGGCGTCGACGCCAAGAAAAGTCACGGTCACGACACACCCAGTGACTATCCCCAGGTCCTCGATGGCGATGGCTTCGAGATTGACGAGTAGAATCCCAATTCTGTCGAGGTCATCGAGGCCTCCGCCTTTGTTTTCGACGCCACGCTCGAAGCCTTCGACGTCGACGACATCGACGTTTTCGAGGCCGATAATGACAAGTTCGGCACCCTCTGCCTTGGAAATGGGATTTACTCCCTTTATGAGTTCAGAACAATTGAGAACTATGTCCTCAATTTTGGAAGAGGGTGAATTGTCTGAACAGGAAGACGCATTTGAGTTGCAGGGACCTGTAACCCCAATTAGAGAGGAATTTTCCTCTGAAGAACGCAGGTTAAAGGATCTTCATGATTCCTTACATGAGGCAAGTGGGTTAGACATTTCCCCTGAGGTGGAGTTTGCTAGGCCAGACCCGGGGGAGCATGCTGAAACCCCCTATAGAGCCTTAATGGCCAGGATCACAGAGTTCATGGGGTGGTCTGCACCTTCACAATCTTTCCAACAAGATGACCTCACGGATATTCTTGACAAAGGCCCACAGGAGGATCCTGTGGTGCCTTTTCATAAAGCTCTTCAGAGGAAGATCATGACAAACTGGGAAACCCCAGATGTCGTACCAGCAGTAAATAAAAAACTGTGTACAAAGTACAGGGTATCCTCTACAGACCCGGAGTTTTTGTCTAAACACCCATCCCCAGAAAGTCTGGTGGTACAGGCAGCATCCTCTACCGATGTCAAGACGGCTTATCCTACCGTCCCACAGGACAGGGACAATAAAAAATATGATGCTATGGCAAAGAAAGTCTTTTCAGCATGTAGCATGGCGTTAAAATCTGTTAATGCTACTTGCACCCTTGCTAGGTTCAGCCATACACTTTTGGAGTGTGCTTCTACAGCGGCTGTCTGCATCCCGGAGGGAGAAGAAAGAGATGCGTTCCTGAATATTATACAGGACGGTAAAGACGCTATGTGCGAATCCCTCCAGACGGGCATTGATTCGGCTGACAGTATCAGCAGAGCAATGGCGGCAAGTACATCAACCAGGAGATTCGCTTGGTTGAGAAAGTATGGTTTTGCCCCAGATGTGCAAGCCAGGCTCTTGAACATGCCATTCGATGGCTCTTCTTTGTTCGGGAAAAAGGCGGATGACAGTTTAGAGAAACTGCAAACTTCAAAAGCAGCAGCAAAATCCCTAGGAGCTGCAATCCGTCAGACTCCTTTTCGTCCCACAGGAACCTCTGCGAGGGGCAAGTCCTTTCGCTTCTACTCCGCATTCGGAAGAGGTAGAGGACGACCGGCTCAAAGGGGACAAAGAAGAACTACCCGAGGTGGACGGGGTAGATATTCAAAAGCCGCAGCAACAGCAGGTGCCTCTTTACCATCGACATCTGCATCAGCCGCCCCAAAACCACTCTGAGGACTTCCCTCACAGGACACCTGTAGGAGGCAGGTTGACTCAACATCTGGTGGTATGGCAGGCTGTCACGTCAGATGCTTGGGCATTGGAAACAGTTGCCCAAGGTTACTGCCTGCCTTTCCTACGTATACCTCAGAGTCATCCACCGGGGATCAGCTCTCAGAAAGCTCCAGATCCGCTCCTCTTGCAGGAAATTTTGGACCTGCTAGAGAAAGGTGCCATAGAACCGGTACCTGTAGCGGAGAGGAACAAGGGCTGGTACTCCCCTTACTTTCTCATTCCAAAGAAAGACGGAGGACTGAGACCCATCTTGGACTTGCGAGAATTGAACAAATTCCTCAGAAAAGACAAATTCAAGATGGTCACTCTTTCTCAGATCCTCCAGGCCCTTCAGTTCCAGGACTGGTTGGTATCTCTGGACCTTCAGGACGCTTATTTCCATGTGCCTATCCATCTCAAACACAGGAAATACCTGAGGTTCGTAATTGGCAACTCTCACTATCAATTTCGAGTGCTGCCATTTGGGCTGACCTCCGCCTGAGGGTCTTCACCAAGTTAATGTCGGTAGTGGCAGCAAGTCTAAGGAGGGAAGGGATTCACGTCTACCCCTACCTTGACGATTGGTTGATCAGGGCTGTTTCTTCGGAACAAGCTCAGATCCAACTAAATCACGTGTGCCACTCCCTTCACAGACTGGGCTTCTCCCTCAATTTAAAGAAGTCACAAATGATACCATCGCAGAGACTCCAGTTCATAGGAGCGATCCTGGACACTTCCCTGGGAAAAGCCTCGCCACCAGAGGTGAGGGCTCAAGATATTCTACAGATGGTTACCAAGTTTCAACATGCCCAACGTCTCCCAGCCTTCGACTTTTTGAGGTTGCTAGGCCTCATGGCATCCTGCATTTTCCTAGTGCCAGAGGCTCGCCTGAGAATGAGATCCCTCCAGTGGGCACTGAGGACTCAGTGGTCACAATTCTCAGGGAGAATGACAGATCTTATTCAGGTTCCCGACAGAGTAGCTCGAGACCTTCAGTGGTGGGCCTGTCAGGAGAACATTCTGAAAGGAGAACATTTTTGGCAACCCTGGCCGGAGATAACAGTAGTCACGGATGCCTCTCACGGGGTGGGGAGCCCACGCCAACGACTTGACCATCAGCGGTCGTTGGTCTCCATCGGAGTCCAGACTACATATCAACCTGTTAGAGCCGAGAGCCATCAGACTTGCGCTGAAGGCGTTCCTGCCAGCTGTACAAGGGAAAAACGTCCTGATAATGACGGACAACACAGTGGCCATGCATTACCTCAACAAAAGAGGAGGCGTAGGATCACTACCGCTGTGCAGAGAGGCGATGCAGCTCTGGTTTTGGGCAATCCAAGAAGGAATCTCTCTATCGGCAGTTCACCTAGCCGGAGAGAAGAACTTGACAGCGGATGCTCTGAGCAGGCAGAGCACAGTCTCCCACGAGTGGGAACTAGCTCAGGAAGTCCTTCAAGAGATCTTTGCACTTTGGGGAACCCCTCAGGTGGATCTGTTCGCCACCAGCGTCAACAGGAAATGCGATCTGTTCTGCTCAAGGGAATTTCCCCCGAGAGGAGCTCTGGGAGACGCGTTCATAGTGGACTGGGAGTTTCCGCTTCTGTACGCGTTCCCACCGGTACCTGTCATTCCTCAAATGATCAGGAGGTTGAGAAGATTCCGGAGAACCATGATCCTAATTGCCCCGGATTGGGCCAGGAGAACGTGGTACCCGGACCTTCTAGACTTGTCCATCTGCCCTCCAATTCGACTTCCACTCGGAGAGAACCTACTCTCACAGAAGGGAGGTCAGGTTCTCCATCCAGACATCAAAACCCTCAACCTTCACGCTTGGCTTCTGAAAGGTTGAGGTACAAGGATTGGGACCTCCCAGATGATGTTATGGAGGTGTTGCTTTCAGCAAGGAGGCCAGCAACAAAGTCTTTATACTGCTGCCGTTGGAACAGATTTTGCAGCTGGTGTAGAGAACAGAATATCGACCCTTTTTCATGTGGTACACCAATGGTTTTGTCCTTCCTTCTATATTTGGCGAATTCAGGCCTTCAAGTTGGCACCATTAAGGGCTATCTCGCAGCGCTATCCAGCTTTAAGCGCACTGCGGAAGAACCATCCTATTTCAAATTACCCTTGGTAATACAGTTTCTAAAGGGGTTAACCAATGTTTATCCCCCAAGACCATTCCAAGTTCCCCTATGGGATTTAAACTTAGTACTAACTTTCCTGATGGGCACACCTTTGGAACCACTCCATTCTTGTTCGTTAAGATTCCTTACCCTTAAAACTGTTTTATTAATAGCACTTACATCTGCTAGAAGGGTGAGCGAATTACAAGCTCTTTCTTGTAAACCCCCTCACACAATACTTCACAAAGGCAAAGTTGTCCTGCAAGTGAAGCCTAATTTCCTCCCAAAGGTGGTTTCTGAACTCCATATCACTCAGAAGATTACCCTACCATCTTTCTATCCTCCTCCTCACCCGGGGAAAGAGGAAGAGAGGTTACACAGGCTGGACCCTAGAAGGGCTTTAAGTTTTTACATCAGTAGACTAGCCAGGATAAGACAGGCAGACCAGCTGTTTGTAGGTTACGCAGGTCACAAGCTGGGGTTACCAATAACTAAGCAGACCATTTTCAGATGGATCATTCTAGCCATTCTGGAATGTTATAAACTGGCAGGGAAAGAGCCCCCTCAAAACCTTAGGGCTCATTCGACCAGAGGTATTGCAGCTTCATCGGCCCTCAAAAGAGGAGTGCCGGTTAAAGACATCTGTGCGGCCGCTACATGGTCGTCTGTCCATACCTTTACACGTTTTTACAATTTGGATTCCTCCTCCAGTCAAGAGACTAGGTTTGGAAGGGCTGTACTGCATTCTATTCATCAATAGAAGACAGCGTGAAGTCAGTACTCCCTCCTCCAATAATAGAATACTGCTATGGGAGCCCATCTAAGATGAGGAATACGTCGGAGGACACAATCCCTTCGAAGAACAAGTTACTTCTTACCTTGTAACGTTCTTTCGACGGGATGTTCCTCCGACGTATTCCTCATCGGCCCTCCCATCCATCCCCGCAGTTCTACTTCCCGTGTTGTTGCAGCTTACGCTCGTTCAGGGTGATTAGTCTAGTCCAGAAAGTATTATTGTGGGCTACAAAACGGAACTGAGCAACGAACGCTGCGCGCGGCCTTTATAGGCAGGATGACGTCGACGTCGATACGGCGGCTGTCGAGGGACATCGACTCGGAGGACGTCGACGCGCAGCGCCCTCTAGAGAGAAACATTTTTCCGAGGCCAGCAGAGCTGGAAGGAGATATCTAAGATGAGGCATACGTCGGAGGAACATCCCGTCGAAAGAACGTTACAAGGTAAGAAGTAACTTGTTCTTCTACATAGACATTATTACAGTCCATAAAGTGGTCTAAGTTAAGATTTCACCTTAAGTTGTGGTTCTTCAAGTGCCTCAGTGTGGGAGTCTGTGTCTATTCATTTCATTGAAAATAGCTGAATAAAAGATATGCAATATATCAGTGGATAAATAATAGGGCAGACTTTGGCAGCGGCAGAACAGAGTCTTTCTGCTGCGTTCACCGTTGTTTTTGGGACACACCTATTTCTACCTGGGCCTTCCGCAGAGCGGCCGCGGAGTGAGCAGCAGAGTGAAGGCAGACTTTGGAAGACTGTGGCAAGCCGTGCAGGCACTGGCCGCGCACCGTTTTGCTGTCACCCTGCTGTCGTTTTCACTGAACCTGTTGACCCTGTTGAATTGAACCGTCTACTGGTTTGCCCCGTTAAATGGAGAAAAAGGAAAACGCCAGGACAGAGGCGTGGCAGAAGGACAGAGAAGTTGCAGGTATGGCCCCCCTCTACCCTTTCGTCCGCTCCTTCTCCCTTGTTGCCTCTTTCCTCACCGCCCCCACCCCTCTTCTCCTTCCCTTTCCCATCAATCCTCCCCTGTCCTAGTAGTGGACCTACCTGCAACTTGTAGCCCCGTCCTGGGGAGCCACACGGAGCCTCTTAGACGTGTGCTGCGTCCGCCGAAGGAGTTCGTCATCTCCAAGGCGAACACGAAGAAAAGGGGGGAGAGGCTGGCTAAGCTAAGATTGAATTCGAGTCACGACGCCAGAGACATCCATCCAGCCCTGTCGAGCGAGTCTGTAGCGGTGGGGGCTGGATCGAGCGAGGAAGGCGCCCCACCCCCAGCAACTGACTCCGTATGGAAGTCGATCCAGACAGGCACTGAGCCCGGCCCCCGAGCTCCATCTACGGATGTGCGGGACAGTAAACGCACAGGATTGGGTAGTAACAGCACACAACCCGGCGACGAACAGGAAACGATAAACGCCGACAGCACTGAGCGGTCCTCTAATCCAGCCCCACTGGGTCCCGGTGTTGCAAGTAAAAGCACTTCAGTGACATTAACAGAAAACTTAAACGGTATAACAGTAACAACTAAACAACTATTGAAATACACGCTACACCTTTATCAGAGGACTTAAAGAGCCCTGAAGCTGTCCGGACACTGACAACCCTTAACGAAATCCAGCAGGCTGACCCAAACGCCCCTACCAGTGAAAAAGAACATGGGCAATCTATTGTCTGTTACCGTGGTCAGCCCTCATTTTGCCAAAATAAAAGCGTGTAATGGCATGGAGGGCAACGAGGCACGTGCCCTACCTAGCCTGAAAAGATCAGACTTACTCGACCACTCACTGTCGCCCAGCACAACCCAACAAAAGGAAGATGGAACGGACCGCAATAAGGCCCACCTGATGGATTGTGATGAAGACGAGGATCCCCCAGGAAATCAGAGAGAGATATGGTCCGTACCTAAAGGTTCGGCGCTTCAATACAACAAATTAACACGAACAGCATCTGTGCGAGCAAAGGCTCCAAAAAAAATAGGCCCAAGGAAAAGACCGGACTTAACCATAAGTGCAGAATCTCTAAACGATTTCTTCAAGAAGAAAAAAGGGCCCCACGAGACAGCTGTACCCGAAATATCAGACATGGAGATTCTGGAAAGTTTAAGCCAACAAGCATCAAGTATTGTTCAACCAACAAACATGAACGGCCCGAAACCCAATGAGGGCCTTTTCGAATCAGAAAAATCAGGACTGCAAAAGAACAGGTCTGGGCCTGCTTTAAGATGGCACTGTAACAAGAAACTAGGACGTGACCCCCCCAGCCGCTTATGGGCAAAGGGACATCCCGGAACTCGAACAGAGGTAAGGTGACCGTGGAAACTGAAAGCTCCCCAGTGTCAGTACTAAGGAGCATGAATGTATCTGGTGATAACGCCCCATCTACATCCTCAGGGCTGTTAGCAGAGACCAGGGGTCCAGGGTTAGAAAGATTGTCTCTGAGGAGCCCCCCTAAGCCCCAAGAAGCATAGAAAAATCAAGTAGGAACACAGTCTTGGGTGGCATTAACGACATCTGGTCGGACCCCTAACCATAACGGCTGAGCCGGGGAAAAAGGGCCCATCAGTGAGTACGACTCGCCACGGACCCCAATTCAGTCGAGAAGATTAAATGAACTCCAACAACTCCCCCCTCTCGATGCCTCACCCCAAAAAAAACAAAAATCAACCTCTTCAACATAATGTCCACGGTCACAATCGCGCTTGCTCCTTTTAGCGAGCTCTACGAGGGCATTAACGACACTTTGAAAGACCAGACTTCAATAATAGCCCTGATGCACACAAAACTAAACTATCTGGAAGGTTTCTTGGTAGGAACTGAGGGAAGCTTGACATGAAGGATCAAACAGTCCTTCAGACAAGAATAGGCAAGATCTCTAAAAAGACTGGAGGAACAAATACTAGCGGCAGGACATCCCACCCGGTTGGCGGAGAAGGCCTCTCAAATGACGTGCGAACTATCAAACTCTATGACTAAAGACCTTTCTCCGAAGATAGGTCAACAAGATCTGAGAAAGTCGGCCCCAAGTCATTTAGTCTGTCCAGATCCCATGGACAAAATAATTGCCATAATAGACCATGAAGAGGCAAATAAGAAATCTCTCCAGAACTGTGCCATCACCAACAAACGACAAGTTCAAGACGTGAACCCTCCTGAGCTTAATATAAGCCCAGACGATATCAGACGCTAGAGCACAGTCACGGACCAAAACACGAACGTCTTTTCTTACGGCATATTTAACCAACAGAAATCCCTTCTCTCCACTTCTACCAAGCAAAGCAGGCACCAGGTAGCGAGAAACAGTTCAAAAACACTCAAGGGCAACACCAAAGTCATGAAAAAAGGAGTACTGCTGAAAAATAAGAATCCATCGGAAGAGACGCAAAGGCCTGAGAAATCTAAATCTCCAGAAATAACTAAAGGCCACCCAACCCTAAAACCCATCTCGCCGACCCCTGACGATCAATCGGAGTGGAGTACGTACATGTTGGAGGAATCAGACCTAGAAACTCCAACAAACTATAACCTTAAAAGGAAAGCAGAGATGGTCGAGAATAGATCGCCAAGCACGGAGCCTGCAAAGAAAGTCCAAATATACGAGATACCATCCCAGATGGACAATATATCACCGACAAAAAGAGAAAACATTCGGAGGGGCTACGGAACAGAAGCAAAAAGGACAAATGAAAAGGCAAAAGATGCTAGAGACAAAAAACAAAGGCCAAAGATGACCAATCCCCTGCGAGTAGACGACGAAGACTGGGAGATCGGGACGAGGGACATCACAAAAGCAACAAAACTCCAGAAGAACACATCGGGGAACATAATAAAAGATGCTCGCCTACAAAACCAAAAAGAAATTCCCCATTAAGGAATCAAGCGATGTATAACGAAGACGGAGGCCAAAGAAGTTTGCAAAACGAATTGAAAGTGTCTGCATCCTAAAAATGAAACTCACTCGCCATCGTGCAGATGGATTGACCCTGAACAGAGAATCCTAAAAATATTTGCACAAATCCCAAGTCTAAGGAATATTTACGACGAGGACTTGTGGTTAGTGGAACCTTGCCACTCGGGAAGAAGTGACTCCTCATACCTCCACCTGAAGTCCAAAATCATTAATTATCAACTATTAAAAGAGAGAGAAAGTCTGTCACTCTTGGGATATGACTTGACTCAAGTAGAGGATTTGGAAAAAGTCTCGGCAGACACACTGAAAGAAAAAGACCTGAAGGAGGGCGAACTTAAAAACATTTGCAGTACTAAAGAGCGCACACGTGTTCCCTATATAAGCAAAATGGAACATCTTCAAGACCTGCATAAAGACCAGACACATGGGAAACAGAGAGCAGCACAAACCTTTGTAGAAACGATGCGAGGTACCAGGCGCTCAGACAGAGCCGACAGAAGAGACGTCGGGAAGGTTTGAGTATTGAGATCGCCAAGGCGAACCCCAAACAACCCTTTGTTATAGAAGGCAAAAGGAATGTCGGAAAAAAAATTAGAGTTGTGGACATGGGCAAAGACGCCGGTCGACTCTACTCACAAAAACTAGCCACCATCACAGAACAGACGTCCTCCACCCATAATTGAAGAGGTGAGGAAAACGATAGCATTTGAACAGAGGGAGAAGATCATACTCGGTTGTTGGAATACCCAGGGCTTTGAACACCTCACAAGGATAACTGACGTCAACCTTGGCCAATTCGACCTGCTGTGTCTACAAGAGACATGGATGACAGCCAAACCCCAGATAGATGGGTATGATCTAATATTCAACCCAGCAAAAAAAGAACCTCTTGGGCGACCGATGGCTGGTCTGTTAACAACAATTAGAGCCGGGTCGGGCATCGATGTGTGTGAAGTGTTGCCCACTCCCTATTGGATCCAAGCGATACTATATTGGCAGCAGCCACAGATCAACTCCCAACTAAGGAAATGGGAAAAAATTGTTCTCATAAATCTGTACAGGAACCCGGAATCAACAACACAGGAGGTATTCACCAACGAGCTGGGAGAAATCATGGAGGTGGCAATGGCCCACAAGGGGGGGCTACTGCACAATCATTAACGGCGATCTAACGCCTCGTGTGAAGGTATAGGGCTGAACGCGAAGCAAAAAGATCATCATCTTCCATTGTGGGAGCGAGGGCAGCTGTTGGAAGAGTTAATGTCAACACGGGCATGCATAATGTTCACTGGATGCGATCTAAATCGAACACAAACGTCCGGTCGTATCAACGTGGACTCCAACAAGGAACCATTGACCATGTATATGTGTCGAAAGACCTGCTGCCGGAGATCACCAACTTTAAACTGGTCTGCACAACTTTCAGCGACCACAACTTACTAATTACAGAGTGCCTAGCACCAAGGCTCCTACACCTCTCCTCCTGCCCGGAAATCACAGCAACTTCAGGAGGCAACCGTGTAAAGATTTCAGAAAAAGCTCTTCAAATAATGAGCCAATACAAACTGTTCACCAAAGATGGCTTTATACCAATAGAACTATGCAAGAGCAATTTGGAATACACACCTCTACTCGCCAGATATACTATGAAGGTTAAGAAAACCCTCAAACCCAAAGTAAACCATATGCAGGAGTACGACTCAGAATTAGTTGGGAAAAGACAACTCCATCCGAGGCTCAAGAGAATCTTCAATAAAGTAAAAACAGCTGAAAACAAGGAGAGGTGGAAAAGAGCTCTTAACGATTACAGGAGTTGGCTAATTCATTACAGGCACAAACTATATCAGCAAGACGCAGAACTAATGCTGACCGTAATATGCGGTAACAATGCCAAAGAATTCTGGAACTTGATTTAGGGCTCAGCCAAAACGGTGAGTGACAACATACAAAATAATGTGGGAGAAAACCGGTGGATAACCCACTTCGCTTCTCTTTATGCCCCACTACCGGCGGAAGGCAAACAGGACAAGAGTACTAGGGTCGCCGAACCAGGTAGCAAACCACGCTGGACCATTCCCTTGGACAAAGAGTCAATCTTAAACAAAATCAGGAAACTAAATAGCTTGAGGGCGCCCGGCCCAGACGGCATTTGTAATCTGGAACTAAAAAAGTATCCGGAGCAATGGGCTGATCTAATGAGCAGAATCTTTCCGAACTGTAACATCGCCCAGGAAGTCCCACAATCATGGCGAAAATCAATTATCGTACCCATCTTTAAAAGAGGAGCGACGGACGACCCAAACCATTACAGGCCCATCGCACTCCTGGACGTGATGGGGGAAGGTTTTTGCCTCATTGGCATTAGACGCTTTCCATAACTGGCTACGATCCACTGATTTCACTGACCCATTCCAGAGCGACTTTGTAAAAAAACTCAGGGACAGGAAAGAACATTGTTCTGCTGAGTGTTATGAAAGCCAAGATCCTACAGGGTGGACCGCCAGTATACATGGCATTCATTGACATGGTCCAAGCCTTCGACCAGGTCAATAGACGGCGCTTTTGGAAGAAACTGGAAGCAATGAACTGCCCCTCTTCCATCTTGGAGCCAATACAAGCCCTGCATCAAGAAACATCGGTAAGGGTACGCCTGAGTGCAGAGGGACGCCTGTCAGACAAAATAAAAACGGCAAGAAGTTTCAAGCAGGGCTGCCCCCTAGCCCCAACACTATATAATGCGTATATAGCAGTCTGTGGCAATGCATCTCACGAAGTCGAGCATTTTCCACCAACATTAGGAGGTACGAAAATTCCAAGACTCCTATATGCCAATGACATAATCGTGATGGACCGAACTCCCATCTGCCTCCAACGACATCTAGACAGCCTGGTGGTCTATCTAAAGAAGAACAACCTCCAATTAAACAAGGAAAAAAACAAAATCCTAGTAATGGGAAAACAGTCCACAAGAACGCCCAAATCCAGTTGGTGTTGCGTTGGATCAAAACTGGAAAAAGCGAACACCTTCAAATATTTGGGGATAATTATAAACCATGACAAACAAGAAGTACCCATGCAAGACCTTGTGTGGAAAAATATAAAAAATCTAACCGCACAGGCGAAGGCTGTTGACAGGAAGTACGGGAGGTTCTCAATCATCCCGATTCTAAAATTCTTTAAGATGAAGGTGGTCACATCGCTAATATACGGCATGGACGCAATGCCCTTACTACCAAACTCAATCTGGGAGAAACTTGAGGGCTACTTCTGGAGAGGGCTACCGGGGTTGACAAAATCCACCCCAATGGCGTTAATTAGAAGAGAACTTTGTCTATCATCGTTGCTGGTAATGAAAATGAGAGCCTCTTTGATGTTGTATAGGAAAGTGACAAACGATCCCGAAGCCAAAGTCTTGGAATTAATCAGAAGGGAGATGGTGAATGGGTCGAATCTGAAGTTGCAGCAATGGGAACAGCTAAATATGAACATACTGAAAGAGCTGGATACAACTGCCGAATTGCTGACACAAAATCCAAACAAAGTCTCATAGAAGCTCCTTGAGGCAGACTGGATTGAAAACTCAGGAGGTGGCCAATAGGTACTCCCTGACCCAAGATTTCCTGTCAACACCTATGAAGTTGAGCGATGTCGGAGGGTACCTAAAGCGATTCCCAGACAAAAGGCTAAGCAGATCCTTCATAAGAATTTGGCTAAACCAAGTGAAAACAAATGAAATGCTAGCAATACGAAAGCAGTCGAACACGAACACTTGCCGGTTCTGCAAGGAAGATTCCTTAGTGGAAACTAGTAGGCACCTACTGTTGGAGTGCAAAGAACTCAAAAGTGAAAGAATTAGATTTCTTGCTGAACCACTGGAAAACTTCAGAACCTTGGACTCAGATAATCTGTGGAGCCTTTTGACGTGCGGAAACAGACGAGGTGTAATTGGAGTGACCTCTTTCCTGAAGTTCTTGGACATTCAGTAAACTGGAACTCTTGGTGGGGGAAAATTTGGTCGATCAACAGCTCCAATACACCTCTACCTACCCACCCAATTAGGAATTGACCTAACGAAAATTACGGTTTGGCGGATTTAAAATTTTGTAAAAAATTGCCTCGCAATTGAATCAAAAAATAAAAATAAAAAAATAATAAATAGGGTATTGGTAACTATTAAATATTAATTAAGGATCATTGCGCTTATCTATCGAATGTCAACCGATTCAGAGGTTCGGGGGATGTATCATGTCAATTGATGGCTGAAATCTGGAGATATAATAAAGATGCAAACATTGTATGAAACCGAAGGAAAGAAAAAAAATGTGCAAGACGTACCTCCAGTCCGGGTGTAAGGGCTTGCTTATTAGAAAATTATACAGTTAACCAGTCAGGTTGCTAGAAGCGGTCTAGTCTATAAAGAAGGAAAGTAAGATTGCTCAGAGGATTTTAAGTTCTGAGGTTCACCAGTCCGGTCCTATCAAGGGACCTATTGTCAAGTGGTGTGCATGATCGTGGCTGTATTGTTTCTGCTCGTCCGTATACGTGTGTTTAATAAGGCTCTGAAAGGCCATGCTCTGACATTGAGCAGCATTTTAAAGGGCATGTTCGAACACCTTAGTCAAAGGAAGTGACATCAAAATAGCTAGCCAAAACAGGCGGAGGAGTAGCTCTAATATTCAAAGAAAACATAGCTATTAGACCTCCACCCCACCAAGGAGAGGGAAACGTAGACATCCTCACTGCCAAAATAGCTCTGATCACCAAAAAGTACCATTAATCTACATGTTGTCTACCAACCACCAGGAACCCTTCTGATTTCATAGGGCAAGTCACCCACCTTCTACGTAATAATATCAAAAAATCTATCAAAATGCTACTCCTAGGAGACATTAATCTAGGCTTCAATGACGCCAACGACAAAACTGCCACATCCTTCACAAAGGACCTTAGTGGCCTTGCCTTCTCCCAGAAAGTCACCTCTTGCACACACTCAAAAGGTTGCATCCTAGACTGGGTTGTAGACCATAACTGTGACACAACCATTGTATCCAATATTGCCCTGCCATGGACAGACCACAACTGCATACAATTCACCATCCCCATAACGCCATGCGTTAAACTGACCACACCAGCACCGGCTACTCTAGCGAGAAGCACTAAACTCGCTGCAGAGAACATCAGTGCCCATCTCAACCTCCCATGCCTTGCACACCCATTCTCATCTGACCCCATCACTCTAGCAGAATTATTCAAAGACACACTGACCAATGCCATCAACACTGTCGCCCCACTAGAAAACTAAAAAGAGAAGAAATCCTTCCATTCCAATTCCTTGCTCACAGAAGAGCTCCTAAATCTGCAAAACTCCAAACGTCAGACACTAAAAACTTGGCAGGCGAACCCCTGTGACTCCACTAAAGATATCTTCCGATCCATCGCAAAAAAATACAAATACGCCATATTCAAAACCAAATCAGAAACCTACAATAATGGAATCTCCTCAGCCAATTCACAAACCAAAGAACTCTTCACCAGCTTTAAAGAACTAACAATACCTCCCACCTGCACTGACAAAATCGTTAAAGATGAAGCCTGGTGCTCCAGCATTCAAGCTGCTATGCTAAAAAAAAATAGACCTCCTCCAGAACAAAATCTCAGACACACTAGACCCATCCCAACCTAATAACTATAGACCCATAACAGTTCCATTTCTTCTAAAACTATTAGACAAAGCTGCCCACAGACAAATTCAACTGTACCTTGAAACCAATTCAATCCTAGGAAAGAGACAATCTGGGTTCCGCAAAGGACACGGAACGGAAACCGCCTTACTAGATCTGAAAAACCAAATCACCACCATCCTTGACAAGGGAAAGCCTGCCCTACTTCTGCTCCTAGATCTCTCAGCAGCGTTTGATCTAGTCGACCACAACACCCTCACCAACCACCTCACGCATGCAGCGCACTTCTCCAACCACGCAGCAACCTGGATCACTTCCTCCTTAGAAGGCAGAGCAATGAAAGTGTTCTCAAATATAGACAACGCAGAGCCCACTATCATACACTGTGGCTTACCCCCATATTTGCTCTCGACAAGTAGTTTTGCGAACTTACTGTCCAATTGTTATGTGAAGAAGCACTGCGCATGATGGGTATGGTGTAGCAAGCAGCAAATAGGAATGAATGAGGGGCATATGCAGCATACTGGAATTAGAGATTTAAAACTACTAGTAAAGCTTCTCCGTATTCTGATTGTAGTAGAACCTTTTGAGAAGTTTCAGGAAGGACTTTTATGGACTCTTAAGTGGTTTCATAGGGACTTGTGAGACCGCAGTATTTCTAGGGAGAAGTGTGGAACTGCTCTATGGGCTGTAGGATGAGTGGGCTAGGGTTAATTCTTTTCAGGCATTTCAGGGTACGTTGCAAATAGCAACATGGACTCTTAAGAAGATAAAATGCTTGTCTTCCGATTACTGCTTAAAGGTTGAATGCAAGTTGTGCTGTGAAGTTGTGGAATGTGAAGTGGGTACAAGCGCACGTGGTACATGCGCACGTTTTCTAATTACTCCATAAAGCTTGTATATGCAATGTGTCACTATGAAGTGTGACGTTAAACAGTGTGGACATGCGTCTTAGCAAGTTGAAGTCTTTAGGTTGAAGCATGAAGAGACTTTGGACAAATGAGTTTGAAGTTTGTGTTTTTGGGTGTTAGGGAGGTAGCGCCTCCGAGTGATTGTGGGTGAATGCCACAATGGTGTCGGGGAGGTAGCGCCTCCGAGTGATTGTGGGTGAATGCCACAATGGTGTCGGGGAGGTAGCGCCTCCGAGTGCTTGTGGGTGAGTGCCACAGTGGTGTGAGGGATGTGGTGAAGTAGGTTGAAGTATGAAGTGTGGTTAAAGATATTGTCCCAGATATTTTCAATTAGTTGCATCATCTCTAAAAGATGTTCAATATATCTCTCCGGAGTGAGTTTCCCCTGTAAGGGTATTCCGGTCTTGGTGATGCCATGCAAAGAGGGGTATGTCTGTGTTGGAAGTGTTTAGTTGATCCTCCTTCCCAGATTTTCCCCATGTTAGGGTTGCCCGTGTTAAGGAGGGGTGTGAGTGTGTTGGACATCTCATGTCTGGTTTGTCATCGCAAAGGGAGGAGATGTGTTGTAATGTTGGACATCTCATGTTTGGTTTGCCATCGGAAAGTGAGGAGATGTGTTGTAATGTACTTGCTGCCCAGTTATGAGCTGGCATGGAACAGTGTACGAGCCTGTGGAATGTTTGGCTATGAGTCCAGCTCCAGAGTTCCAATACTGTCAGTTGAGCCTAGGTGATGGGACTCAGTGGTCTCTCTTAGCTAACAGCTTGTGTAACTTAGAATAAAGAACGTACTAATAAGCCTAAGAAGTCTGCAGGAGCTGCTTTGTAACACGTTCCAGTGTAGATAGAAAGTGTGTAGTGTCTTTTAGATATGTCGCTTCTTTGTACTGTTGGCTAGAGGAGTTTATCAATGTATCTCGCCAAGGGGACATAAATGCTGTCTGTGGCAGCTATAATTGATCTTAGAGGAGGTAAGAGGATTTTTATGAATCTTGGGTAGACCATAAAAACTGGTATGATGGGAAATTTGTTTGATAGGTAGTCTTTAGTACGGTCCGTAATCCATTCTTCATAGAGATCCCTACTCAGGACTTCTCCAATGATTGGTGCAATGTCCTAAGTTGGGTCACGGTCTAGAATTAGGTATGTGTCGTCATTTAGTAGTGATGAGCAGCTTTGGTTATAATAGTCACTGTCCATAATGACGATTGCCCCTCCTTTGTCTGCTGGTATTATCGTAATGGATTGATCTTCTGCTAGTTGTTTCAGTAACGTATGTTGGTGTTTCCTAAGGTTATGGCCTCCAATGTCGAAGTATTTAACAGATTTCAGATCCTTTATCATGGAGTTTTCACACAGATCCAGGGCCGAATTCTTTTTTACACTGGGGTTAAATGTGCTCTTAGATTTAATTTCTAGGGAATCAAATGTTCTGGATCTTTCTTCCATTGGTGGTAAAGAGTCAAAAAAGACTCATGTCGAGTCAATTTCGCTACATTGTAATGTTTGTCAAATAATGCGGTGTTGCTGGTTGGGACAAAAGACAGTCCTAATTTTAGTAGATCAATCTCTTGTTTTGGTAAGTGGCGTTTGGAGATATTGACTACAATTTCACTTACTTTTTCTTTGTTCTTAGTTTTCGTGTGTCCTCTCCTTGTTTTGCTATTCCTAAAAAAGTAGGATGTGTATGTGTTGATGTTGTAGCACTTTGTAATGGAGGCCTAGTGGGTATCAATTGATTCTCTACTGTAGAACCTGAATCGGGTGGATTTGTTTGTTTCTGGAGTGCTGCCTGAGGTGTCACTAGAGGGATCTGTTTCTTCACTAGTGTTTCTGGGTTGTCTTGGCTGAATAGGTTGTCTATTTGGTTGGTAGGGTTTATTTGGATGGTAGCATTCCTGCCAAGTGAATATGATGTTACGTGAGTAATCTTCGGTGTCCTTCCTGAATTTCCTCAGCTTCCATTGTTCTATTTCTTGTTGATAGGTATCCAATTTCCTATTGGTGTCTCCTAGGATCTTTATTTCTTCTTGGGATATTGGGGTATTCAGTTGTTTTTTTAGTTTCATTATGGCTGAATCGATTTTTGGTAAGGATTTGACCAATTCTTCAGTTGTTAATAGGATTAGACCTAGAGAGCATTTGTTCAGAATGTGCTACCATCTTTTTACAAAATCATTATTTGCTTTGCATAGAGTTGGTCATAGGTATAGCCTAAGGCCACGAGTTATTCCTTTGGCTTTGTATTACTGAGCTAGAGTGGATGTGTAATTTCTGAGAGCTTTCTCTCTGGATAAATCTTTCTAAATTGTTGATTATTTTTGAAGGGCTCTCTTTGGTGGGAGCTGTGCTTTTGGTATCTTTATTGAGGTTAAGTATTCTGGTGGCTTCATCTTCACTAAAAGCTAGTGTTGTGCCATGTTTTGTGGTAAGTAGATTTGTGAAAACAAAATCAAAATATCGAGGCTGAGTACCCCAAAAGGAAATACACCGAACACGGGTTACAAAGGAACATACAAAGTACTTTATTTTATACTGAATCCAGTTACAAAATCAGAGCAAAATCAGATAGCTATCGGCCCTCAGTACAACACAACGAACTCCAGCGTGGTTCAGTGTGTTCAGTGAGAGACGCCGTACATTAGAATGCATTCGCTTTTTATACACTTGGTGGGCACGATGTCCAGCCCCACTTCGGGTTAATATTCCATTTAATACATCACCGATCTAGGGTTCGTGCCAAGTCTCGAACAACCGCACATAACTGGTTTGCCTTTAATACATGTATCAACAAGCCTATGCAATAACTGTATTCGAATATTTTCCATGCAGGCCTTTTCAAACATTAATACAATGTAGTTAAATGTTCTACGTTCAGTATTTGAATACATTGTTTCAGCATATGCTCGTGGATTAGTTTCATTGCACAAGTAATCCTTCTACACACAGGTCAAGGAAGGACAAGGTCTCAGTTCACGACCTCAACAAGTGGCCTGCAGGCAAGTTACATATTAGCTGTGTACAGAGGTCAAGGTGGCCATGTTGTATTCTGGAATGACATCGTCCACCATTTTTAACTCACAGGGTGACTTTTACAAAGCGAATCCTAAAATGGCGGTTTGACCTAAAATGGCGTCTTACATTGATTTAAGATCAGGACCTTGCAACACGGATTCTTTTGCAAGCGACTTTCGAGCAGCTTGGCGTAGGCCAATATTCATATATTTATTGCAATAGGAGGCACGATATTTCTCCAGCATTGGGGTCTGGCATGGATTCACATGCTCATGAATATTCCCCGTCGTCAGGCTGGGAATCCTCGGTAAAGAAAAAACCAGTATCAGTTTCGTTTCTGATCTGTCTTTCGTAGTAATAACCAATCACTGGTCTCTGCGTCATACTGACCACAGCCAATGACTGCCCTCTACCTAAGCACCGCCTCTGGCAGCCATCTTCAGATTTTTACCGCACGTTCATGTGTTGGGATCCTCGTGCTATTGCTCTCGAGCGTTGGTGCTATTTTTTTCACGTTTTTTCTCAAAAACTTCGTTTTTTCGGTCAAAAGAGCCTCAAGCTCCACCGACTCTCCATCCGATCAACGGGGACCCGTGTCGGATTCGTCTGCGCCCCTCAAGGGTGAAGATTTCGTCGAGCTACGCTTTTGGAGGACTCCAGAAGCTTCTCAGGCCCGGACATGGCCCAGGAGAAGGGAAGCTCGACGCCCGGAAAGCTGTTCAGGATCTGCCCTGGATGCCAGCTGCAGAACGTCTTTAAGGAGGACGAACACTCCTTTTGTCTCTACTGCTTACATGAGGACAAGACGCACGTGGAGAAGGACTGTGCGTTTTGCGGCAATATGTCGGAGCGGACCATGAAGGACCGCCATCAACGTCTCGCCAACTGGCTGGAAGGGAAGAGCCCGTCAGGCGAGAAGAAGAGGAAGAAATCCGAGCGGTCTTCTAAGACCTTTGAGGACGCCCCCGCGACGGGGGTCCAACACAAGGCCAAGCACCGCGAGTCCGCTGGCACCGGGAGCGCCGAACGGTCGGGCTCTACGGGCGCCAGGCAGGGCGCACCCTCCCCGGCACCATCCGCCACGAGCCAACGCTCTGGGTCGGGTAAGAGGAAAGGCGAGCACCCGGCGAAGCTTCTTGAGAGGCCCCGGTCGAGCTCGAAGGCCCCATCGGAGGGGGAGCGAGGCAGTGTCCCCCCCCCTCAAGGATAAGGCGGTGAGCGCACCTAAGGTGGTGAAGGCCTTAATCCATCCGGCCAAGCCCTCTATCGATACTGTCGCGGCGGCCCTGGCTCAGCCTGTGGAGGCTACACCAGTGGTGGCGACCTCGGGGCTCAGAGTCTCCCTGCCACCTCGGAGGGAGTCCTCTTTTGTGCCCATCGATGGGACCCCCGTGAAATCCCCGGCGGGGAAGAAAAAGGGGGGGCAGGGTGTCGTCGTAGATTCGGCCTCAACCTCGGAAACGGCGCGAGGCCAAGAGGAAGACGGTCCTCGCGGTGCCTCTACTGGACGACATTTGGGATGAGGGCCTCGCCCTCCTCAAGAACCCTTCCACGACGCCAGCTAGAAGAGACCGGTACGAGAAGAAGTACCGGGTCCCGGACGCGGCCCCCCTGTGCCTCCGGGCGCAGCCTACCCCGGACTCCGTCGTCTCCGCGGCGGCCAGGAAGAAAGCGGGGGGGGGGGGGTGCGGCCTCCACATTGACTTCCCCACCGGACGGCGAGGGAAAGAAATTGGACGCTATGGGACGCAGGGTCAGCGACGACGATTAAAGCGGCCAATGCCTTGGCTATCGTGGCCCGCTACGACAGGGAGCTATGGTACAAACTGGCTCCCCTGCTGGACTTCCTACCGGACGACAAGAGGGCGGATGCCCTGGAGATCCTACAGGAAGGTGAGGTGGCGTCGGACCACGCCATCACTATTGCGACGGACATCGCTGACACTGGGTTTCGCCAGTTGGGCAACGGCGTGTGCCTTAGGCGGCGTGGATGGCTCAAGGCTACGGACTTCCGTCAAGACGTACAGACCAGAGTCCTGGACATGCCGTTCGATGGGAACAACCTGTTTGGGAAAACAGTGGACGATTCCCTTCAGGCCATTAAAGCGGACACTGAGACGGCCCGGGCCCTTGGGGTTCTGCAGCAACGACGGACGCCCTTTCGGAGCAGCGGAGGCAAGGGCGCCTCCAAAGGTTCCGGCGGCGGTTTCTCCACCTACCGTCAAGCGGGCCGCTCGTCGTCTCAGGAGGCCTACAGAGGACAAGGCAAGTCTGGCGGACCCCGCCGTCGTCGCCAAGGAGGTCAAGGCGGCAAAGCCTCGTCGAAACAGGATTGAACCGGCCGTGGGGTCGGGCCCCCACCGAAGCACCCCGGTGGGAGGCCGGCTGGCGAGCTTCGTCAGCGTGTGGGAGTCCATCTCCACCGACCGTTGGGTGCTGGACGCCTTAGCCCCGGGGCCACGCGCTCGAGTTTCAAAGAAGGTGCCCGCGCGTCCCCCCCGTGGCCAGGCAAGAGCTTCACGTCCCTCAGCTTCTCCCGGAGGTAAAGGCGATGCTCAGGAAGGGCGCCATCAAACTCGTCCCAAAGAGGCTTCGGGGCTCCGGAGTTTACTCGCGATACTTCCTCGTGAAGAAGACGGGAGGATGGCACCCCATCCTAGACCTGCAACGTCTGAACAAGTTCATCAAGGCGCAGAAGTTCCGGATGGTCACCCTCCAGCACGTCCTGGGGCAGCTGGAGGAAGGAGACTTCCTGTCGTCGTTGGATTTGGAGGATGCCTACTTCCATATTCCCATCCTAAAGGGGCACCGAAAATTCCTCAGGTTTGTGGTCCACGGGCGTCACTACCAGTTCAAAGCCCTCCCCTTCGGACTACGGTCGGCACCCAGGGTATTCACCAAGTGCCTTGCACCGGTGGCGGCGCAGCTGCGCCGCGAGGGGATCCACGTCTACCCCTACCTGGACGACTGGCTCATCCGAGCCAAGACGAGGGAGCTCGCCGTGGAGCACACGGCAAGGACCGTCCAACTTCTCAAGGACCTGGGATTCTCCGTGAACTACGCCAAGTCCCACCTGGTACCCGCGCAAAACGCACTGTTTCTGGGAGCGAAGCTCGACACAGTGTCCCTTCTGGCCTCCCCGTCGGAGGAAAGGACCAGGTCCATCCTGGGCAAGGTACAGCGGATGTTGGTTTCCGACGCGGCCAAGGTGAGGTCCATCAAGTCCCACCTCGGAATGATGTCTTCTTGCATCTACCTCATTCCCATGTGCAGGCTCCGGATGCGCCCGTTGCAGGAGTTCCTGGACGCGCGCTGGATCCAAACGACGGGCGGCTTCGAGGAGAGGATCACACTCGACGAGAGTTTCCGCCGAGCGGTCCGGTGGTGGGGCAACCGCGCGCATCTGACGGCGGGCATGGACTTCCAGACCCCAGACCACCAGGAGACAGTGACCACGGATGCCTCCCTGGAAGGATGGGGAGCGCACACCGAAAATCTGCACGTGAGAGGCCTTTGGCTCCCGACGGAGAAGTCGCTCCATATCAACGTCCTGGAGCTCCGTGCAGTGTTCTGGGCCCTCCGGTCCTTCCTTCCGTCCCTCAAGTGCAAGGTGGTGAGGATCTTCACCGACAACACCACCAGCATGTTTTACATCAGGAAACAGGGCGGAACCAGGTCCCCAGCGCTGTCCAAGGAGGCGCAGGACCTGTGGCATTGGGCCGTCGCCCAAAGGATGTTTCTGGTGCCGTTTCATCTGGCAGGGATAAAAAACACCATTGCCGACTCACTCAGCAGGGAGCTGCGCTCGTGCCACGAGTGGGAACTACGGCAGGATCTAGTGGATCGCCTCTTCCGACGGTGGGGCACACCCCAGATCGACCTGTTCGCGACGGCGACGAACTCCAAGTGCCGGAGGTTCGCCAGCAGGTTTCCCCAGGCGAGGAGCATGGGCGATGCTTTCTCGTTCCCCTGGGAGGGCCTGTTCCTCTACGCGTTCCCTCCTTTGCCACTGCTAATCCGGCTCGTCAACCAGCTCAAGAGGTCACGGTGCAGGATGATCCTCGTCGCACCTGCGTGGCCGAGGCAGATATGGTTCCCGGACCTTCTGGACTTGTCAGCGTCCCCGCCAATGAAGCTGCCGGGGGACGCGGATCTACTCTCCAGGGAAGGAGGCGCCATCCTCCACCACGACCCGGAATCGCTGAACTTGCAGGCCTGGCTCCTGCAGCGCTAGAGTTTGGAGGATACGACATACCGGCCGACTGCAGAGAGGTTCTTGCAAAGGCCAGGGCGTCCTCGACTCTTAAATGCTACAGACACAAATGGAAGAGGTTCTCTGTCTGGTGCCACGCACAGAAGATTAACCCTCTACGGATTACGGCTCCCCAGGAACTGCCGTACCTGCTGACGCTGGCCAAAGCTGGACTGGCACACGCGTCCATCAAGATTCATCTTGCTGCGATCTCCCGATACACCAGAACCACGGGCCGGACGTCCTTGTGGTCTCATCGTCTGGTGAAAGAGTTCATGAAGGGACTGTTCAGATCATTCCCGCCGGTGAAGGCTCCGGCCCCGGCGTGGGAGCTCAACGTGGTGCTGACCAAGCTCATGGGACCTCCGTTCGAGCCTCTGCACTCGGCCCCGTTGAAGTTTCTGTCGTGGAAAACAGCGTTTCTTGTGGCCATCACCTCCGCACGACGGGTGGGAGAGATCCAGGCCCTTTCCTGCAAGGCCCCGTACTTGACTTTTCACGACACGAGGGTAGTGCTCAGGACGCACCCCTCCTTCATGCCCAAGGTACCGTCGGACTTCCATCTCAACGAACCCTTGGTGTTGCCTGTGTTCTTCCCTTCGTCGCCGGCTGAGAGGACTTTGCACTCGCTGGATGTGGCTAGAGCGCTGAAGTTCTACGTGGACCGCACAAAGTGTTTTCGGAAGACGTCACAACTCTTTGTGAACTTTGGACCTGTCAATCAGGGGAAGGCTCTCTCGAAGGCTTCCATTTCCAGATGGCTCTCCGGCTGTATCATGTACTGTCATCGGTTGGCAAACCGACCGCTGCCTGGCCGTCCGAGAGCCCATTCCACCAGAGCGATCGCAGCTACCACGGCGTTCGCGTTCCTTTCTGGTGTGCCCCTGCTGGACATATGCAGGGCTGCTACGTGGAGGTCGACGCACACCTTCACGAAATTCTACTGCATCGATCGGGATTCCAGGGAGGAGTCCAGGGTCGGCCAAGCAGTGCTGCGCAACCTGTTCGCCTGAGGTGAGCCTGGTGAGGAGGTAAGATGCTTAATGTTGAGTTTGATGTACTGCTTAATGTTGAGCCTTTTCCACCTCCCGTGGTTGTGCATGTGTGTACTGCTATGTATTCTTTATTCATGAGCATGTGAATCCATGCCAGACCCCATGCTGGAGAAGGAACAAGTTACTTACCTGTAACTGTTGTTCTCCAGCATGGGTCTGGCATGGATTCACATGCGAACCCTCCCGCCTACCCCTCTGCGGCTCTTCACTTGGTCATACTGCCACTTCACGTGCTTCCAAATCTGAAGATGGCTGCCAGAGGCGGTGCTTAGGTAGAGGGCAGTCATTGGCTGTGGTCAGTATGACACAGAGACCAGTGATTGGTTATTACTACGAAAGACAGATCAGAAACGAAAGTGATACTGGTTTTTTCTTTACCGAGGATTCCCAGCCTGACGACGGGGAATATTCATGAGCATGTGAATCCATGCCAGACCCATGCTGGAGAACAGTTACAGGTAAGTAACTTGTTCCTTCTCTTTTGACAAACCCTCCTTTTGGCCTATGCCAGGTGCTAAAAACTACTTTGGATCTCCTCGCAAATAACTCCATGCATCATCGTCCATGCACCCTGAATCACTATCGGAAATATCTATTGCCATTAGGTCATTTGCTAAAATATCTTTCAACACATATTCTTTGGAAGTTTTATCCGGGGCATACACTTTGTCCTATCGAACCTATCGCTTGTGCGCAACATCCCCCTAGCATTGAACACATACCAGGCAGACACTGAATATAGCAACAAAAAAACAGGATTTCCAAAATAATTAGCAAGACCGAAAGTACCTTCCAACCCCAAGATCGCAAAAAGTCCCGGAACCAAGCGCTTAGATCCCAGTTTCCCTCGGGAACATGCACTTCGGAACTAAGGATGTGCAGATTCTGTATTGCCTTGAAGATAGTTGGGGAGGAATATGGTACGAAAACACAGCAAGCGGACCCCACTAATTTACACACTCCACCACGCTCAGCCAGAATCACATCTAATGCCATTCGGTTTTGAAGTGCTACTAATCTTATCGCCTTTTGTTCTAACGTCA
This sequence comes from Ambystoma mexicanum, assembly GCF_040938575.1. NCBI lineage: Eukaryota > Metazoa > Chordata > Amphibia > Caudata > Ambystomatidae > Ambystoma > Ambystoma mexicanum. The sequence goes on along the minus strand of NC_090929.1, from coordinate 685,997,033 downwards.
TATTATAGAGTATGTCCGTGGTCCGGTTGATGGTTCTCTCCAGTACTCTCGCTAGTTTTCTGATATCTTCTGAATTCGCTATCTGCCCCCAAAATGGCACAACTGATTTAGCTATATCTCCCAAGATTTGTGCTCGGGTGTCTCTATTCTCGTCCCGCTGTGGACGAGCCTTCGAAAGTTCTCTTGTACTAGCTATAAACACCCCAGGTAACAGGATCCCTAAATAACAGGTTCCCTGCCAATCCCCGGGCAACCATGGGAATGCTAAATTACCGCAGACAAAGTAGACAGGTTCGCCTACATACAAAGGTCTGTTTTCCCCAGTCAAAATTGCAACGTTGGCACAACCTAGAAAATTTCCCATTGACTGAGTTCCATTCCTCTGTATGCAAAAAGAAACTGAATCAGGGCTATGGTTAACAGTGTAAGAAGGAGGCATGGCATCCTTATTGCCTATTGGAGCCATTTTAAAGGAAATCAGATTGGAAAGGACGAGACAGTTTTATCAGAAGGCCTAATAGAAGCAACATTCGGTTTACTCCTGTTTGCTAAAAGCGAGCATCCCAGGGGAGTCAAAATACGTTTCTCAAAACTATTCAAATTGGTGCCATCAAAGTTCCCTGAGATGCTATCATTCCACCGGCCAAAGAACAGTGCTCTAAGAGAAGCATAGCAAGCAGTTGTCACAGGTAAAGGATGAATATACCAACCTAGCCCCTTATCCCCGTGTTACGGTAAATGTGAGCAGACCCAACAGTTAGATTTATTAAAAATGGCATGCGTAGCATTCATGTTAAGCAGTAGTGTTATTGTGGTACCTTTGTCTGTGCTGAGAATCCCTAGGGGATAGAGTATGCAAATGTACAACGGGAGTAGGAACAATAGGTGCACTTTCAGTAGGCAACAAAAGTTCTAAAGAATGAGTTTCCTCGAGGTACCACAATCCTAAGGCAGCGAGGATTAAAAAACCAAATATTATAAAAATACAGCAATACATTTTCGGGGCCCAGGCATTTTGTCCATTGTCCCGGTTGGTCACCCCCTTATTTCCAAGTCCCATACGAGCGGTAGTCTTCAAATGGATACCCCAAAGTTTGTTGCTGGCAACGTCCCGGTCGAGCGACTTCTTAGTCCTTTCACAACTCTAGCCAACAGAATCCCCTTTCTCAAATTTGGGCAAAAACAAGCCCTCGATACTTTTCTTCAAATGCACACCTGAACCGTGCCGTAAGTCTATTTTCGTGGATGTATATTGTACCTTACTTTTTCCGGTACTGATTGATCTGGAAACAATATGTCCTCACTTCCTGCTGGAAGCAACGTGTCGGAAGCAAGTGAAGGTGCTGAATTCGAAATAGCAGTTTCCGATGCAAAATTTTCTAGAGAGTGTGGAAACAAAATGTCAGCTTCCCCAAGCCTCACGGGCTCAGAGATTCTCCGACACACTCTGAGTGCTACTTACTGCTTTGGGATCATTGGTTGCAGTGTCAGCGAGGGGTTCTGTTTCTTCTGTAACGTGTGGCACAGGGTGAGGAAGTTTCTTGACGTGGGACGCGTGGATCCAGTTCTTTCTCCCTGCGACTGCACCGCTGTCTGGGTGACCAACAGGACTTGGAATGGCCCACGCCAGCGAGGCGCGAGGCAAGAGGAGCGCTTGAAAGATTTGATGAGCACCCAGCTTCAGGCCGTATGCTGTGGCACGGGCCCTCGTATCACACAGGTAAAGCTTCTCGTACCTGGTGATAAATCAAATACAGGTTTTTAGTCGACTGGCTACAATAATCTGAAAGTAATACATTTTCAACATTTCTTAATGAGTTACATTTAGGAAGGTTCCAAATATTGGCAAGTTGCCCCATTACCACCTCAAATGGAGAGAGCCCAGTCTTAGTTTGAGGGGTTGTGCGCATGGATAACAACACGATCGGTAAGGCGTCCGGCCATTTTAGTTTGGTGCCGGCACACGTCTTAGCGAGCTGGTTCTTGATGATACCGTTGTGTCTTTCTACTAGTCCGGCGCTCTGAGCATGTCTGGCTGAATGGAACCGTTTGTCAATTCGTAATGCCGTACATATCTGCAGAATTACAGCAGCGACAAAATGTGGACCATTGTCCGACCAGATAACTCTTGGCAAACCGAACCGCGGGAAGGACTCTTTTAACATGGTTTTCACAGTGGTCATGGCTGTAGCATCTTTGACAGGGAAAGCCTCAACCCATTTACTAAAAGCACAGATAACCACCAGTACATATTTCTTATTATCGCATCGTTCCATTTCAATAAAGTCAAAGTGGGTCACTTCAAAGGGGACAGCGGGTGGCCCAAAACTACCCCTTGGAGTTACTGTCCCCTTTCCCACGTTGTTGTAGGCAAATCATGCATTCCTGGACGTAGCGCTGGGCAATTTTCGAAATTTTGTCATTTACCCAAACTTTCTCTAACATTTTTGTCATCTTCTGGGCACATATATGCGTAGGACCATGGGCCATGATGACCATCATCATGAAATACGCGTCAGGGAGTAGCCATTTCCCTTTTACTGTGTCTACCCAACACACGTCATCGTCAAGTTTCCCCAAGCCTTCAGCCCACCTTTTGGATTCTTCTAACGTGGCATCAACTTGGATATCCCGTACGGACCCAACACCCTCATCCATTGCATAAGCATTTACAGACTCCCTTGAAACATACATCTCCGTAAGAAGATCGGTAGCAGTTTGCCTAGCTATCTGATCAGCGATAGCATTCCCTTTCCCTATATCATCTAATCTTTCAATGTGCTGCACATTTCATAACTGCTAACTGAGTAGGGAGTGCAAGCGCTGAGAGTAGTTGTATTATTAGGGAGCCATGTTGAATTTTGGTGCCATGCGAAGTTAGGAACCCTCTCTCTGACCGAAGTCTCCCAAAGTTGTGAACCACCCCAAAGGCATACTGACTATCAGTATATATATATTTACTGCAAGCCCTTCGGAAAGTTCACAAGCTCGGGTCAATGCTATAATCTCTGCGGCCTGCGCAGAATTATGCGTGATTCTCTTTGTTTCCACAACCGTGCTCAATGTAGTGATCGCATAAGCCGCTGTGGATGTACCATCCGGAAGTTTGAAGCAGGAGCCGTCACAAAACAGCTCCCCTTGCGGATTATCCAAGGGAATCTCTTTCAAATCAATTCTACCCTTTGTCTCTTGTTCGGTCGTATACAATCAATCATGTGGCACTTCATCGCCGCAAGTAGTATCTTGCGGGAAAGGTAGGAGTTCAGCCGGATTAAGAACACAACACCTCTTAATTTGAATGTGAGGAGCAAACAAGATCAATTCATATCTTGTCAACCGTGCAGAAGTGAGGTGTTGCGTTTGAGTTCGGTTCAGTAGAACATCTACAGAGTGAGGCACCATCAGGGTTAGATCATGGCCTAGGACCATTCCCTCACTCTGTTTTACAGACGCAGCAGCGACAGCTTGCAAACATCTTGGCAAAGCGCATGCTACAGGATCAAGGGCGGAAGAAAAGTAACCACATGGCCTATTCCCTCCATGTGTCATGATGCCTGCCCCCGGAGGAGCGCCAGGCCCAGCACCCCCGGAAGCAGGCATCATGCCCTCGGGTAAAAGCCCAGCGGCCCCTTTTTCGGGATCTTTGGACTCAGTCCTGGCGCCAGGCTCATGTTGGACATCAGTCCTGGCACCATAGGCGCCAGGCTCATAAAGGGAGGTGTTTCGTGCACTTACCTGATGCAGACCATGCTGCACGCTTCAGGCCTCCCTGTGACCTAAAAGGGACTATTTTTTCATGGGGACTATTTTTTCACTCGGGCGTGGCCAGGGAAGGATACATACCTAGTTGGGGAAGGATACATACCTGGGACTTCTTTGGAGGCTATTTAAGCCACGTCCAGACAGCAGCTCCTGCTTCGCGTTGTTCTGCATTCCAGCAGCCGAACGCTCAGTGTCTGCTCTTGCTCCTGGACTCCAGCCACGCCCGCCTCGAACCTGGAACTCCTGTTGGGAAAGAAGAGAAGAGAAAGGTGAAAACCACGAACTATTTCAAACTTCTTACCTGCATCCGGAATCTTCACTCCAGCATCCCTGAAGAAGGACTTCCATTTAAAAGCATTGCGTTGCTCGCTGCAGCGCGCTCTTCACTCACCTGTCCTCGAGACATCTCCCGGCTCCATCGCGGCTTCCAGCACATGTCGCCACATCTCTGCGCCTAGGGGAGAGAAGAAGAGATAAAAGGTGAGCAAAGGGAACACCGGAGGAAAGCCTAATTTACAGCCATAATACTTACCAGCTTTTCTTGGTGTCATCCCATATTTCGGGTCGGCGCCGCTCCGTTGGCAGGTACCGCACCCCGGCCCCTATGGGGAAAGGACAAAAGACATTATTGGGAAATGATGAAGACATTTAGAGGAATCGCCCTCACTAACTCACCTGAGTTTACCATCGGCAATTAACCCCTTCAACGCATCGTCTTCATTCTGCATCTGAAATAAAGGACAGATCACAAGTTAGGAAGACAACATAAAAGGGGGCTCACTCTTGAACTTTTGAATCTTCATACTTACGGCGTTTCGCTCAGAAAAGTCAAGAGGATTTTGCCAGCGCCATTCTGAAAACCAGTGAAGTAACTGGACTAACGTGCGCCCCTGCACCAGACGCAGGATGGAGAGTTCATCCTTCCAAACCATAAGGTGAGCTTAAACCGGGGTTTGGAGGAGGAAGTTAGAGGAGAACGAAGGGGAACAAGGGGGGAATCAAGCACACTATTCTGCAGACGGTTAATTCCCTTTCTCATCTGCAGAAGGATATTCCTACGGGCCAGTCAAGCAAGATTTGGGGAACCAGTTCAATCGGTGTTCCGGGCTCTGCGCATCACTATTGAAGAGGCCACAGCAATCCAGACTAGACCTGCGCCTCGGTGGGAACCAGGTGAGCGTTACACCATGTTCCTGCATTAATACAGCCAAAGCACATCCATCACATTCATGCACAAACAGCACAAAGGCCTTTTCATAGTTTGGTGTGCCCAAAACTGGTGCAGAGCATAATGCAGTCTCAAGCAAGTCAAACGAGTGCTGGTGTATCGCGTTCCATGGCAATAGCGAAGAAATGCCTTTCTTTGTCAAAGCCAACATCGGTTTGATCACTAGTTTCATTGCACAAGTAATCCTTCTACACACAGGTCAAGGAAGGACAAGGTCTCAGTTCACGACCTCAACAAGTGGCCTGCAGGCAAGTTACATATTAGCTGTGTACAGAGGTCAAGGTGGCCATGTTGTATTCTGGAATGACATCGTCCACCATTTTTAACTCACAGGGTGACTTTTACAAAGCAAATCCTAAAATGGCGGTTTGACCTAAAATGGCGTCTTACATTGATTTAAGATCAGGACCTTGCAACATGGATTCTTTCGCAAGCGACTTTCGAGCAGCTTGGCGTAGGCCAATATTCATATATTTATTGCAATAGGAGGCACGATATGATTTCTCTTTTGACAGATTGATTTTTGAGAATGACATAATCTACAATTTTAACCGGGTGCTGCACCTTCGTAGTGCCACTCCACAGGTGGTGAGTGGGTACTGTACAAAAGATATATAAAGTAGGAGCGCACATCTCTAAGTATAGTCAAGCACAAGATAAGAAAATTGTGTAGATTTAAAGATGCAGGGAAGAAAATGCGACTGACACAATAAGTTGCTGCTACATACTGGAAAAGATAAGTGTCCTAAACTAATGGACACTCGTATCCCCTGCACACCTCGTGTACTGATCAAATTAGCAGTCAACATTTTTTAAAATTTGAGATATCCTTACGGTTTAAAGATCAAACACACCCAGAAATAATTTTTTGACCTTGAGGAACTTTGAGATATCATAAACTTGTACCTTCGTGACCTAATTGTGGTTACTTTAGAATTACTTTCCTTTTTAAAGTTTTTCTCTTTTCTGGTTGGTTCTTTGTCACATGAGTGTAGGTCACTTCGGAGACACTGAGTTCCTCTACTCAGTTTGTAAACTATGGGAGAATTTGCAACTGTACCTGCACTTATTTGCGCCAAGATAGATTGCTGGTGTATTTCCTTTTGCTATGAATAACGAATCCAAAAATTCTGTTGCATTTGACCTTTTTTTATTTTGTATTTACAGCCCCTCTTGGATGATACATGTTTCGGCATATAACCTGCGCCTTTTTTAAATCCGGGCCTTTAATGTGTCATTGCGGTTCACACAATGAATAATGCTCTTGTTGTAAACGAAGCACTTTTATTGTTGGGCTCAGTCCCACCTGAAAATTCTGATGCTTGCGCTACAAGCGTCGGGTTTCCTCTCCAGAGATCCCATGATTTAGGAGGATCTCCTAATACAAATGTAGTTATGATGGCAATGTTGCAGCCCTACTGCTCTATTGCCAGAGGTTTTGGCTGTGTAAGTTGTTTAGATTCATAAACTCTGAGGGCTGAAATGTTGCTTGGCACTGTGTGTGGTGTGGTCACTGGTGAGCAATGTGAAATGTTGCAAGATACAATAATACTTGGTTGAACTTTAGCTCTCCTGATCCCTTCAGTTAGAACAAATGAAATCAAAATATTGTGATTAAGCTTCTAAATCAAAGTATATGTTGAATAATCAAAATTATTTAAACTTTTTCAAGCATAAAATATGCATATTTGTACTGTAGCCATATGTTTAGCACATTTGGATAATTTAAATTGTGTTCAGTGTAGAATATTTAACTCTAAGGTCTTGTGTGCAAGCAGTTTTCGCAGCACACTTAGACGACCTGAAAGGGTCCATCGTAATTTCCAAGTGCAGTTGATTCCTTTTTAAAGGCCCTCACTATGCTCCGACAATTAACTCTGATGACCATGACACAATACAGACGTCCACTGAAGACATTGCCTGAACTGCTGACAGTTTATATTTGATTTGCATCCACTGCTTGTCCCTCCTAAATTAACTTTTGTGTGCAATAAGAAACCTACATTTAAGCTTGTAAAGTGTCTGGTCTTGTGGCCTTGCTCAATCAGGAACAGGCAGAATCTGTATACCTTGTTGCTTGCTAGATGATTTCAGTAATTCAAACAGTCTTCTTAGCATTTCCAAGATGCACAACAGCTTCCAATAGCTTAAAATTACATTTTATTATTGAGGTTGGCATCTGTGGCAGCTCAGAGTATGAAGGGCTTAATGTCATCAGAGTTTATAATAAAAATATTGGCATGAAATGATAATTCACGAGTTATGACATATCTTGATGGACATCTTCTAGGGCATTGATATTCTTAAAATTATAGTTCTTTCCACATTCTTTAAATATGGGGGATTTCAGTGCAGTAATTTGCACCTCGTAGGAATGGGTTGATCATATGGTGGCTTCACACTAACATGTGACACATGCATACAATCCTGGAACATGAAAATCCGGAACGTTTGAAAAACAATTTGAGGCGGTTGAAAAGGAAAATGCCTTCTAGGTATGCTGCCAGATATATTTTGAAATAAGACTTTTGTAAAAGCGTGATCAACTAAGAGTATAGAAAATGTCCAGCGCGAAAGGCTGCAGCTTTTTTACTTTATATAATACTTTGTTTATAGATTTAAAAAAAATATCATTAGATTTATTAAAATCAATTCAATGAGAATTTCTTCAGTCATTAAACACAATTCCTGAAATAACTTAAAAAGGTTATAACATATCGGATTCTCAGGTGCCTACTGTAACGCTTCATTTGCAGCAGTGAGACTATATTATAAACAAATAGAATTTTAGCAACTTTCTAATATGGGATATGTTTTAAAAAAACAAAACCTCAACACACCCTTAAATGCCTTAGACAAAGGAAATGCCAATTTTGAAAGGGAATTCCTTGCCATGACCCTGTGCAAACGTTTAGAGGTAGCGGCAAAAATGTAATATTCAGATAAAACCTATGGAGCTATATGTTACAAAGTTTCTTCAAATATCTGTGCATCGTACCGGGCGTCACTGTTAGTATATTGGCTAAAGTTTTCAATTCAAACAGCGTGAATAAACGGTAAAGCTTGCCTATTTCTGCTCATTTTTTTAAAAAAAGTGTTATAAAGTGCAACTATTTAGATATGAGTATATATATTTTAGATGAAGGGCTAGGGGTTTGAAAAAAATTACACAAATGATAATTTATAAGTTTGCTAGACAGCCAATTTTATTTTTGTGAGCGCAAGATTGACTGTCAAAAACTTCACAACATTTACTGCAGCGCAAGCCGTAATTTTAAAGCTAGTTGGACCCAATTCTAATGGAACCGCTGCGATTGGAGTTTATTTTTTGTTTCAATCCTATTTGGTGCAGCAAATTATTTCCAAAATGTTGTTTTAAAAACATAATTTGCTGCACTAAATAGATGCCAGTTTATGGCGGGGCCTCAAGTTAATGTTGCATGGTTGAGAGGTAAAACATTTACCCACATCATAAACCTGTGTAATTGCTTTTTTAAGACTGGCGTGAAAGAAACACACAAGCCTTATGAAAGTAATTTCAGCACTGTTTTCTTTAGAGTTCATTTCTAAAGATATTCCAAACATGTCCACTATAGCTGAATGTGAGTAGAAATTAAGTTGTAAAGGACATGTTTGCTGTGTCTTTTTTTCTACTCACATTCAGCTATTCAGGAAATCTATCCTGGGTCTTAAAAGTCAATTCTAAAGGCAGAAGGAAAGGTGGTGTAATTACTAACATAAGATATTGGCTTGTCTCTTTACAATTCTAAAGGCACACCAGTCTTATGAAAGTTTTGACATAACACTACAGTGTGTCTTTAGAATTCAATGCCTTGAGGGTAATGAAAAAACACAATCTCCTTGCAAACATGCTGCAGGGGGTGGTGTTTGATTATTGCAGCCAAGGAATTGATTCATAACACTCTGCAGTATTATAAAATGGAAGCCTGCATGTTTGGAACAAACGTGCGTTTGGGGCAAATAAAGGTGCTCATTCTCGGTTTGAAAAATGATTTGTTTGGTTCTATTTAATGTTTTGTAGTTGCAGGGACTTTCTAAAAATATAAAAATAAAATTGAGTGCACCCTTCCTTTAAGAGTGTAAAGCGCTAAATCTACCCTGCAGAAAGTCTGTGCCCAGGTGCATCGTAAATTAAGGTTTCTACATTAGTCGCATGTAAGAAATTCATGACCACTAATAATAAAGAAAGGCCCAATAGTCTGGAATATATACATATATCTAGGTTAACTACTATTTGAATTATGTACCCATGTATTAAGGTGAACTGAGTGGTAGTCCAAGCTATGATACATCCGGTAAAACGTTGGTTTTATTCTTTGTACAAACGCCAACTGTTCCTACGGATAACACTATAATCAATGAGGGATTCTCTTGGGATAAGAGTGCAGATGTGGACAACAGAAATTGGGGCGCTTGCTGAAGTCCAGTACATACAGGACTACTCAACAAAAATGAATAATGCCTTATTCCAGGGGGCAAAAATTCAAGTTTCAATCTACTAGCCAGCTTAAAAAGTCGCCACCTCGATACTACAGATGCACACAGCACGCCATGTCTTACTCTCCAATAGTCAAATATCACCAACCAGTTGCAGAGTGCACATTTTGCACCCTGCCATATAGTCCGTTTCTTCCAAAATCACCATATTCTTTTATTTTATTTATTGCATTTATGGGGTGCGACCCTTAACATAATTTTGTAACTGGGTTTCGATACATCATTAAGCACATTAATTTTGAATCAATGTATATATTTTGAGTAATTAAAACAGGATATTGTTTAATTATAAAAGTCAGTGCTCGAAAACAAATCAAGAAGTGAATTTCATCAACTTCAAAATATTCACTTTATCGGCTATTACAATCAGTATGATTTCAACAAGTTCAACAACTTGAAAGCTGATGCTACTATGTGGGAATAAACAAAGTTAAGACATTTTGGACAACTCTGTGAGGCAAAACAAAGAGGAGTACAATGATTCAAGACACAAGCCACTTTTCTAAAATATTCACATGAGTCAATTTAAAGAGCAAGTCTAATTCCTTTCTTTGGTAATTATGACTATAACAAAGAATATAACCTAAAATAAAATATTCCCAGCGTGGAACATGAATGTGGATAGATGAGTATAATTAACAAATAAGTACAGAACACATCAGCAATGAAGAACTGTTAGATGGTAAATAGATCAAGGTGTCCTTGACATTTATAAGGCACTCACTTAGTTAAGTATTAAAATGAATGTTATTCTAACACATTTGACACATTGAAGAAATACATTGGGAACCAGGAATAAATGCGAGGATCTAAATAAAGAACTACAAAAATGGTGCGGATGGTGTCACTTCAGGTTTTCCAGGGATGTCACTTTTGGTTCCCGCGTATAGGGACCGGAAATAAATGCAGCAAAGGAGAACGCAAATAAGGAAGACTCTTTTTGCCTTGATGCTGACGAGACGCATAAGAGCAACAGATTACCTTATAAATTAATAACATAAAAGTGAAAATTGCAATGAAGGAATATTAGGAGGTCACAGTATAAAATATGAGCTGAGTGAGATTTTTTTCTTTTTGTTGAAATAATACGACAGAAGAATAGACAAGATAAGGAATGATAATTTCAAAACAGAAGGTGAAAGATTTTCTAAAATCAGGAAAGAGTCCACGTCAAAGATGGGGGTCAGTGTAGCAGCAAAATAAGGTCTATTAAAATTGACAGTTAGCAATGAGATAAGACTATACATTAATCATATATTCTTTTCATAATTTTGCAGAACATGCATAACATCTAAGTTGATGAGTTTCAGACCCTGATCAAGAAAGGTTTTATTTTGAAAAGCGTTGTTAGAAAGAACCCATTAACCATCAACGAATGGTAGAATTGGATGTATATAGCAGTGACAATAGTTAAGTAAATGATCCAAACAAAAGAATCTTCTACCTGAATATAACATTCAAGAGTTTAAGATAAACATTTTTCTGTGTAAAATATTGTTCATGAAAGACTGAAAATTAATAAATAAAAAGAATTAAAGTGAATTAACAAATGAAAATGTTATTTTTGAATGACGATTTACTTCTTTTGAAAACGCAAGGAAGGATTATTTCAGGACAGAGTGCAGAATTAACCCGTCAGATGGTTATCTGTGAATTTGACATTCATTTTCCAGGGACCTTGTGGAGATCCCAGTGGCTCCAGCACTGATGCAACAAAGTAATTATAATACAATCACTGAATTTAGACCAATAACAGTAGTGCAGTCTAATTTGGTTGGTATGTCTCTAGATATCTCTTGTCTTCCTGGAACACGCCCTTTATCTGAAAGGTAAGCTGGGTAACCTAAAAGAAGTGCCTTGAAATTTAACCCAATTTAAAGAGAATACATGGCAGGAGAGAGAGCCAAAGTAATGATTTATATATGGGTGTGCAGGATCACATTTTCTGGCACCTATCATCAATTTTGTAGCAGCATGAAAAGCTTTTTTACGACTCTAAGTAGAGTCCACATAGCCCAATCAAGATCGTACTCCCTCAACATAACGTCGAGTTTTGAATTACAGAACGCAGAGGTTAGAAACTCCTTGATTTGATGAAGCAGGGACAGGTCACAGTAGTTTTTGTGAACTTTCCTGTTCATGTAAGCTTTCAAAGGTAATTTTGAATCGATAAGAAAATCCTAAGGATTTAGTAGAGAGATTAGTTTCCAGAGGTTTATTATCCAAAATTACAGGTTGTAAACCTGGTTGGATAGATGTCGAGATTTTACCTGCACCAAACCATAGACTTTCATCCTTTGACCTATTCAATTCTAGGCATACTGATGCCATCCATTCTTCAATGTCCAATAAACCTTGACCCAGATGACAAATATCTTCATCGGAAGACACTTGCATATATGATATCTGCATACTGTTGGATGGAGATTCTGTGCCTAAACTCTAAATCTTCTATCAGTTCCAAATACAAATTCAAAAGGATAGGTGAAATAATTGCTCCTTGGGGAATTTGACGCCACACAGGAAGTGGGGAAGAATGTATGGTGCCAATTTTTACAATTTGATGTCTGTTTGAAAGAAATGATCAAAAGCAGTTCATAACTGTTCTTCATGCGGCATGAGAGGATGTTGAATGGAGAATGGTCCATAGTGTAAAGTGCTGCTGAGAGATTGAACAGTACCAATAGGCAGGCACTACTTCCCATCAGTAATGCGCAAGATATCATCTAGTACCTTAATAATTGCAGTTTCAGTGCTATGATCTGCACTCAGACCCGATTTTATAGGGTTGGAGGAGGTTCGGTTTATCATCCTCAATACTTTTATTTTGGCTAATGGCATACAAAGTTCATACAAAACAATCAAGACATTCAAAAATACACAATCGAGCCAGTGTAGGGCTAAAAACTTGTACAAACTTCAATATATAAGAATAAAATAAAATAATCTAAAAATGTTGTAAAATAGCATTATATACTAATTTGGCTTACACTCGACCTAAAATAGTGACAACCCACCAGAACCAAAAAAGACACCGCAGAGTTCGGTGACTAGTTCAGTCTACCGCTGTTGCTCGTACTGCTCGAACCCTCTGTGAGGAGCTGCTGCGACGTTGTTGGAACTACTGTCCCTTTAATTTTTGGCCCATCCTTGAAAAGCTCTGAAAGAGCGCGCAGTTCGGTGACGAGTTCAGTCTACCACAGTCCGCTGCCTGCCCTGTCCTGCCGTGTTGCTGAGAGCTGTGAGCCTGCCCACATCGCTCGAGGAGAATCTGTGTAAGAGCGATCCGGAAGCGGTGTTGGGAGACCCAAAAACACCAGGGCATGGCGTCTACTAGCCCTCAAGGCGGGCCGCAGATGCGGCATAAATCCTTATTATGCCGCAGGAAGGTACCACAGAGATCCTTAAAAAAGGTAAGCCATGTCGACCGTACAGAAAGTGAAATCGATTTTGAAAGCAATTTATGCTATGCTGAAAGCAAAGTACCCTCGCTTATCTCCTTGACATCAACAGCTTTAAAAGTATTGGGTTTTTCGCCGACGTTGGCAAATGCAAAGCGAGTGGGTAACATTGCCGCGGCATTAACCTCTGCAGACGCAGATGAGGTTGATCTAACGGCGTTACCCTCCCCATCTGTGTGTGTCGATGCAAGTGAAGTTGCCCAAGAGTCCCCCTTCGAATTAACTGATTCAGATCTAATGGCAATCAATCTACCAAACATTTTGAGCCAGGAGGAGTTTCTGGTGTTGACTCCTCATGCCGCCTCACAAAACTGTACACATGGATTTGGAGCACTTCACGAGCTGCCCATTTCAAAACAAACATGCGCTCAAAAAAGTGCTTTGGTGGGCACTCGGATGTGGCAAACGTCGCTCAGAGTAAACGGGATGGAAATAGAAGCGAACCCTCAAGAAAAGTGCTCTAGCGGAAAGTTACAAACTGAACCATCACCAAATGGGCATATATCAGAAACTGTCACAGCCCGGGGTATGGTGCACAGTGGAAAGGCAACTGCCGCGGCTATTCTAGGTCATGACTCGGTTAATTCAAATGTGCAAAATTCGACCGGCCAGACCGAGCCGACCTGCATTATTACGAACATTATTGAAAAATGCAGAGAAACACCGAAAAGAATGCTGCATGCTGACGTTGCACAAACCGAAATATCTGCTTGCGAAGCACGGTTGACAGCAAGATTAAAAGCAGATTGTTTGGCTTCATATGATCGATTAAATGACAGTTTCCAGCAAAATCTACATACACCAAAAAAAAGGCTAGAACCTGAAAAAAACACATTTGCAATGAAAACTGCAAGGAAGACATCAGTTGCAGCGATTTCCATGGCGACCAAAAAAGTACCTTCATTAATGACTAGTGGTTGCCTGGAGCCTCTAGTCACAGAGGAAGTTGAACAGAGCCGTGATGAGTGATTCAAACTTGACAGGAATATTAAATGAGAAATTTTCCACGGCAAATCAAGAACAAGGTACAACGAAGGAAACAACAAGTGAGCAATCTTTAAAAAGTACATTATCAACAGCGGCCGGCATTCAAATCCATAATGTGCTGGCGGCAACTTCGATCGCCATATTGCCTTTTATGAAGCTTTACAAATCGCTACATGAGGCTGTGCGTGACCAAACATCGCTGCTAGTAGCTGTAAACAATAAAATTTCATCTTTAGAAACCTTTCACAAATCATTGCCCAAAGACTCGATAACGAGGCAGAAACATCTTCCAAATGGCAAAATCGACTGTGATTTGGTACAACGGGTGAATGGTGATAAAGCCTTCTTAGCTGATGTAGTAATTGACTGCACAAAGTGGATGCGTCATAACATACCGACAAAACAGCAGTTCGGTAATGCAATATCTGACATTTATCATAGCCAACCCCTGGCTCCTGATGGAAATCCAATTGTGCCTCGAAAAGGCCTCAAAATTCAGCAAAGGACCATTGTTACATCGGACAATATAGCCGCCTAAGAACAAAGTGAAGGCAAAATTATGGACTATGAACAAGCGTCTAAAACTTACAAAAAGAAAGATCTGGCGTCTAGCAATGCCATCAAAAAACAGAAGCAATTCGATCAAAGTAAGGCCAACTCACAAGATGCTGCAAAAGACTTAACTAACAATGGAGCAACTCATCTCGCAACATCGGAGTTGGCGCAAGCTAATGATGCCTGGCAGCCGGTGCAAGGGAGCCTTGGTCTGGACAAAGAAATTTAACCCAGAAACTGTCCTTTGGGATCTTTAAAAAAGCAGTGATCCCAGACTCCGGAAATGACTCCCTAAAGCAACAAAAAAACAGAGAAGTGAAAAAATTGCTGAAATGTTCAAATCAAAAGCCAGTGGCAAAACGTGCACGTACTACTGGCGCAAAAACATTCTTAAGGAACATTTCTACTCCACCACGTACATCAATATTTATTGACACTGAGAAAGCAAAGGTCCAAACACAGAAGTCCACAATTGAACCTGGTCATCGACCCACAACACAAAAATGCTCCAAAAGAGCAAGAGATGATTCCGTAGATGTAAACGATGTAACCTCAGATACATCGATTGAACTATGTGATCTTTCAACGTACTCTATTGATGATGAAGATGATGATGATGATGCTGCTTCTATTGCATCAGTTCGCCTATCTACTGCTTCTGGAACAGAAAAGACAAACACGCCTCAGCCGGGTGTGTCAATTGTGTTCCCTTCTAAAGTCGGTAGCCCAGCAAAAAACAAAGTGGCGAAGTTGTCAAATCCGCCAGTAAAGTCTAACGAAAAAATATCTCCAAGCAAAAATGGCAGAGGCAAAACAGTTAAATCAAATGCTCTCAGTGAAAGGTTAAACCCGAAACTAACAAGAGCCTAAGCAGAAAAACTTGAGAGAAATTCAAATGAGAAGAGCAAAAAAAAACAAACAAATTCCACGAAATGATTGTGGCAATTGGAAGGTCCAAATTAAAAACATATTGACGGAACAAAAAGAAGTAAACTTGAACCGAGGGAATATATTAAAACTTCTTCAGTGTATACCAACGCTTCGAGCAATAAAATCAGAAGATATAGCGGTGGTGGAATACATGTCAGGACCACCTTGACTGGGTCAGGCTACACCTCTGTTCTAATTCCCTCAGGATGGCAATAAAAGAAGCAGCAGAAGACCTATTGTTTTTTGGCATTGAAATCGACTAAGGTGAGGATCAAGAGGAACTGCATCAAGACTTTTTGCGAATGGACAAAACGGAGCGAAATAAGGAATGACCTATGGGCCCAGATGAGCATAAAGTGATCATCGAATAAGGCAGAGAATTTAAACAGCAAATAGCTAAGCGCAGTTTCGACTGACTGTAGCTACTGACTGATATCATGGAACACTCGAGGCTTTGTACACCTTTTTCAAGAAAAATGGCAATTTCCTGAACAAAGCTTTATAATATGCATGCAAGAAACATGGCTGCGCGAATGTCCAGAGTGTGGCGGCTACACAGTTCTCTTGAACCCAGCGAAAAATAACTTATTTGGCCGTCCGTTTTCTGGATTAGTCACATTGGTAAAAAACTCAGACGACTGGAAGATCTTATCGAAAAATCTTAACATGTTTGTACAAGTCACCACAATCCAAAAGACCCGGTCCACACATTCATGTGAGCTGGTGATCTTGTTAATAAATCTATGTTGGAATTCAGCAATGGTATCACAAATTGTCATTATTGCAGCCGTAATGTCTGCAGTTAGATGACTGCTTATTAGCATTTAAGGATGCGATGATTTTGATATGTGGAGACTTTAACTATGCATGGTTAAATAGCCCATTAATAAAGCAAAACACATCTAGGGATAATAGCAATCTGAATCGCAGTGATCGATGGGCACTTGAGATGGAGCAAAGATACTGTCATGTTGAATGGGAGCACACGCGGTGACATTCCCCCAAGATTTACATGGAAGCGTGGAACCTGTAAGAAGACTCTTGATTACAACTGGGCGTCCAGGAATTTTTTAGACAAAGTCTCATATCTTGAAGTCATAAAGACAGAAAAGAGTGACCATAATGCCTTGTTGCTGTCTTTGAAGTTGGCTCCAAGGACAGCAAATGATAAATACATAGGAAACATCACAGTAAATAATGGTACATACAGATTAAGTTTGAATGCCCCTCAGCTGGCCTCGACGACAAAAACATTTCTAAATGATAACTCAACTACGGCGAGGATAAATTACCCGATGTTGCTACACAATTTCAAAAAGGGGAAAAACATCTGTAGAGGTAAAGAAATTGAATTGACACATCCCTTTAATTCACCCATAAGTAGAGAAAAGAAAAAATTAAGGGATATAAGATTGATAAAGAATTTTCCGAACACAAATCTCGCCAAAATAAAAATTCAGCGCCAGCAATATCGAAATTGGATCAAATCATTCAATCTGATTCAAGACCAAGATCAAGCCGAACAAATGTTAAAACTGATCCTAAAGCATGACAGTCGCCGCATCTGGGAGATTATAAACACAGGCAGTGTAAAACACACATACGCAATGTCAAATGGCGTAAACGGTGCATGTTGGGTTGATCATTTTTCAAAGATATTTGACGATCTTGACTGCTCCAACGTCTCAGATATAAAGATAACAGCGAACAGGTGGAATGTGGCTGACTCCGAAGAGGACATAAAGTGGGCGATTCAGAAGCTCAATTCCTCTAGGGCGGCCGGTCCGGACGGCATTTCAACGTAATGTTAAAAACCCATTGTGATCTTTGGGCAAATTTGATGACGACCCTGTTTGGAAGAATTGCGGCAGAGAAAGTACTGCCCGACTCTTGGTTAAAAGCGGTAGTCGTGCCTGTGTTCAAGAAGGGAAATCAGGACCACCCTAACAACTACTGCCCAATTTCCCTCTTGGACTCTATCGGCAAGGTCTTCGCTTCCTTCCTGCAAAAACGTCTTGCGCGTTGGGAAACCGAGAATGCAGTCGTTGATCCACGTCAAACAGGATTCACGAAAGGAGTGGGAGTAGAGCTGAACCTGGTCCTTTTTAACATCTTGAAACTGGACACATTGAAGCGGAAAAGAAAGTTGTTCCTTGCCTTTATTGACTTGAGCCTAGCGTTTGACAGTATCAATCGTAGTTTATTATGGAAATAACTAAACGCCTGGAAGTGTCCTAGTGATTTGATCTCACCGTTGATTGCCTTGCACACTAACACTTCTATATGTGTACGGCTGAACGAGGAAGGCGAGCTGTCAGATGAAATCACAACGTAAAACAGGGCTGTCCCTTAGCTGCACAACTCTGTAAGTTATTCATTTCAGATCTATCATTGTCCTTTACTGACCTAAGGATCTTTCCACCTACAGTAAATGGGCAAAACATAAATTGGGTGATATATGCAGACGATATTGTGATTATGGACGCCACGCCAACTGGTCTGCAGCGATTGCTAAGGGCATTTCATTGCTATTGTGCCCTAAATGATTTAAAAATCAACATAAAAAAGTCTAAAATCATCGTTATTGGCCAAAGAAACTCAATGAGCTCCTACAACTTTGCATGGAAGTTAAATGACGAACGCCTTGAAGTATCAAACAGCATACAATATTTAGGTGTATTAGTCAACAGTTCAATACGTGAGTGGGAATGGACTCAAGACCTGGTGAGCCGAATGCAAATGTTTGCTTTACAGGGCACGAAACTAAATACAGCCTATGGAAAATTTACCTTAAAGCCAATATTATAATTTTATCTACAAAAGGTGGTTTCCGCAATATCTTGTGGGGGAGAAACCGGCTGGAATATTCCACACGAGATGTGGGACAAGCTTGAGGGGACTTTCTGGCAGAAGGTGCTAAGATTACCAAAATCCTCTTCAATCATTGCAATATGGTATGAGCTAGGCATAGATTCTCTCTATGGTTCAGTACTGTGGAAAGCAATCTCGATTCTTAGGAAAATGCGACTAATGCCGGTTGCAAAACCATATGAAATATTACACGCAGTCTCAAACCATCCATCGTCCTTGCTTCTGAATGATTGGGCTAAAAAACTCATGTGCGTTTTAGATTACGCTGAGGTTTCTCTAGACACCTTGCTGTTACGCCCTCAAGAAGCAAAAAAGAAATTGCGATACAGAAATTGGATTACAAATGAAGAAAAATGAAAGAATCTTGTAACAGCGCTTGATTTTGGTAAAGTCTTGAATAAACTGGATGTGATCCCGAAATATTTGGCTCAATTCCCATCACGCTATCATCGAGACATGTTTCTGCGATTACGTCTTAATCTCTATAAAACAAAGGAAATCCAAGTGCTGAGGCGAGATCCCTCAGTCCGAGACTCACTGTGTCGATTTTGTAGACAAGCCACAGATTCTGTGAGACATTTAATCACTGACTGTGAGGCGATCACTGTTCAGCGTTCTCTGCACTTGGCTGACTTCGTACCGTCATCCGGAAACATGGATGCCTGGTGGAATTACCTGATTGCAGGGTTTAACACTAAGTTAACCTGCGCCATAATTAACTTCATGGACGCTCTGAAGTTGGACAATGAAGAAATTTAATTATGGAATAAAGATGAATGTACATGAGGAGTTTGAAATTACGATATTAGCTTTATCCTTCCTGATTACTCCTCCTATATCTTCCATCTCTTTTTTCGTTCTTACAGAAGCTCCTTGTGGATACAATGATTTTGGATGTGATGATTTTGTAACTTTTTGTTTTGTATTAAACTGTTACAATAAAAAAAGACTACTAGAATGAAAATGCTGTGCACAACCATATTTGATAACTGATTTAATGTAGAAATGTAAAATACTGACCCTGGTTCAGAGATGATTATAACTTGATAACCACTGCAAATTCCCTTTGGCCTGAACACTCACTCCGGAGTTGTGTAAGAGTCGGATAAAAGAAAGTGCAATGTGCCATCCTGTATGTGAATTTACCATTGGAGGCCCTGTCGGCCCCTTATTGATGGTTACAAACTTTTCTCCTGAGTGACCAGGTCTGTTGAATGTAATGTGAAAAGGCAAAGACCACACAATAGTCAGCTTTGCTTTTGGATATTGGTAAAACCTCATGTAGATGTCTATTATATTCCAGTAAAAGGGTCCTAAGGTACCTTTTTCTAAGTGCCAGATAAGAGGGGCAGATAAATAAGAGATGCTCAATTGATTCCCTGTCTGATGTGCAGGCAGGACAACTCTCATGTTCAGAAGCAGATCATTTAAATAGTGTATTGTGGGTAAACCTACACAGGCTATGTTTAATATACAGGCTTCTCATCAATGATGTACCAATGTTGGCCAGATAATCTTCCTTCTCGAGGGTTGATTTGCAGCTCTGATATCCATGTGCTTGGGCCATTGATATCACAGCCAGGGGTTCGAACTGGACATTTAAATCATTTAAATGAATTGCCGACCAGCAGAACCAGTGAGTCAGTGCATAGGGTCTCTGAAAGCTGGTTCAATCAATTAATAACTAAATGCAGAGCATTGTCTGTACTTCTAGTCTCCAGCATGGGGTCTGGCATGGATTCACATGCTCATGAATATTCCCCGTCAGGCTGGTAATACTCGGTAAAAGAAAAAAACAGTTTCACTTTCACTTACAAACTGCGGGGATCCGTTGTCTGTGAAGTTCAGCGGCCCTCAAGCGCGTAGATCGTCCAAGGTTACAGAAGGCCATCGGGCCTTCTTCGTGCCCTCAGACCATGACGGAGGAGAAGCAAGAAGGAAGGTCCCTCTTCAGGTGCTGCACCAATGACGGGCTACGAAATGTGTTTGTGGAGGACAAGCACCTGCAATACCTCTACTGCCTGCATCCGGACCACAAGGAAGAGGATTGCAAGATATGCTGCAGATTCTCCAATAAGACAAAGGACAGGCACAGTAGCATGGTGGCGTGGCTGAACGCCAAGGCCTCTGCCCCGTGCTCAAAGCAGGGGCATGCCTCACCCAAGACTGGTCGCTCTGAGGAGCGCGCTTCTAACTGCTTTGAGGGAGCCTCATCCGTGGGGGACCAAAATAAGGCCATGCATTGCAAGTCTGGGTTCACTGGGGTCGCTGCGGAAGCGGGTCCCACGGCTGACGGGGCACGATCAACATCACCCTCTGCCTCCATTGCCCCCCGAACAACTGCTGATGAAGAAAAGGAAGTGCCATCTGACGCCCCTCATTTCAGCCTCCGCGTCGGGTCCCATCTCCCCAGCATACCCAGACATGGGGACAGTTGTGGCCATGATGACGGATGATAACGATATCGTTGGAGCGGGCATTGGGTCCCTGCAGCCTAGGGCATCCCCACCGGATGAGGTGGGATTGTTCCATTCTATGATCGCCAGAGCCTCCGAGCTGTTCCAGCTTGTGCCCGAAGAAACCAGGAAGGAGGGTTTCCTGTACCAGAAGCGCCAGGCCAAGCCAATCCTGGCAGTGCCCCTCCTGGACAACGTGTGGGAAGAGGGCATAACCCTCTTGAACGCTTGCATGGCTCCAGCCAAGCGGGATTGGCTGGAGAAGTAGTACCGGAGTCCGCACCCAATTGCTGAAGGTCGCAACCGTTGCCAGATTCGGTGGTTTCAGCGGCCACGAGGAAGTGGCAATCTAACCCGTCATCTTCGGTTCCTCCGGACAGCAAGGTACAAGAAGCTGGACACCATTGGGAGGAAGGTGATTTACACCGCAGCGTCCACCATCAAGGCAGCCAACGCACTGGCGATCCTAGCCAGGTACGACAGGGAGCTGTGGTACAAGCTGGGTCCTCCACCCCGACGATGAGAGCATGGAGGCGATCGCCCTCTTCCAGGAGGGAGAGTTAGTGTCGGATCACGCCATCACAGTGGCGTTTGATGTTGCCAACACCGGGTTCTGGCAGATGGGGAACGGTGCCTGCCTTCATTCCCATGGCTGGATGAAGGCCACAAATGTCAGCCAGGCGGTCCAAACGAAGGTACTGGACATGCCTTTCGACGGAGATAACCTTTTCGGGAAGGTTGTCGATGAGTCCCTGCAGGCCACCAAGGCAGATACAGAGACGGCACGTGCCCTGGGCACCCTCCAACAGCACAGCTCTTCCTTTCATTCCTCCAGATGAATGTCGGGCAGGTCATCGAAAGGTTTCTCCTCCTTGTACCTTCCGCCTTCCAGATCCACGGCCCTGGAAGCCCACAGAGGCTGTTCCCAGGCCTACGGGGGAAGACAACATCGTCGCCAGCAGGGCAGGGTGCCAGCACCGAAGCAAGCCTGAACCAGCCAGGATGTCGGGGCCCCGAAACGTGCACCCCTTTGGGAGGCTGGCTGACTAGGTTTGTCAGCGAATAGGAAAAGATCACCATCCGATGGGCGCTGGATGCTCTCACCCAAGGAAATACCCTGGAATTGCAGCACAGATGTCCGCGGATCCCTCCATTGGCCCGTCGGGAGCAGCGCATCCCTCAGTTCTTGGAGGAAGTACAGGCCATGCTACGAAAAGGGGCGCTGGAGCTGGTTCCCCAACGACTCCAGGTCTCCAGAGTCTACTCCAGATACTTCTTGGTAAGAAAGTAGACTGGGGCGGAAGGCCCATTCTAGACCGCCGACATCTAAAGTACCTCAAGTCTCAGAAATTCAGGGTGGTCACACTGCAACATGTGCTTGGCCAACTGGAAAGAGGCGATTTCTTGATGTTGCTGGACCTGGAGGACGCCTACTTCCACGTCCCCATTCACAGGAAACAATGCAAGTTTCTATGCTTCGTAGTGCAGGCACAGCACTACGAGTTCAAGGCCCTACCCTTTGGCTTGAAGTCGGCCCCAGAGTGTCCACCAAGTGCCTGGCACCGGTTGCGGCCATCTACGTCTACGGGGGATTCACGTTTACTCGTACCTCGACAATTGGCTCTTCTGGGCCCGCTTGCGAGAATCGGCCGTCAGACACGCAGAAATGGCCGTCAAGCTGCTGAAGGATCTGGGATGCTCCACCAACTATCCAAAGTCCTGCTTGACACCAACGCAGAACGCGCTGTTCCTGGAGTCCAGACTTGATAGTGTCCTGCCTGGCATTGCCCTCTGAGGAGAGGGTGCAGCAACTGTTTTCAATGAAGACAGCCACGGTGCGGACCATCAAGTTGTTTCTTGGCATCATGTCGTCCTGCATCTACCTCATCAGGCTCTGCAGGTTACAGAGGCAAACTCTTCAGGAGTTCCTGGACACTCGCGTGAACTTCAGACAAGATCACTCTGGACAAGTTCCATCGGGAGTTAAGGTGGTGGGGCGACTGCTCCAACATCGCCCCGGGCACAGGTTTTCAGAACCCTCCATTCGAGGAAACGGTCACGGATGGACGCTTCTCTAGAAGACTGAGGAGTCCACAATGGACGTCTGCACGCCAGAGGCCTGTGGCTACCGGAGCAGAAGGATCTCCATATCAACATCCTGGAGCTACGGGCAGTATTCTGGTCCCTCAAGGCATTCCTTCCGTCTTTGAAGGGCAAGGTGGTGACATCACCACAATGCTCTACATCAGGAAACAAGGGGGCACTCGAACCCCGCGCTCTCCAGGGAAGTGCAGGAATTGTGGTGCTGGGCCTGTGGACAAGAAATGTTCCTCATCCCTCTTCACCTAGCGGGAGTCAAAAACACCATTGCAGATTCCCTCAGCAGGGAATTGCGCTCCTGCCACAAGTGCGAACTTCGGCATTACCAAGTGGACCACATCTTCAAGTTGGGCAGGCCCCAGATTTATCAGTTTGCGAAGGCAGCGATCTCCAATTGCCAGAAGTTTGCCAGCAGATTCCACTAACCGAGGAGTCTTAGAGACGCCTTCTCCTTCCCATGGGAAGGGATGTTTCTGTGTGCGTTTCCTCTGTTGCCTCTCCTGCAAGGAGTCATCAGTACACTTGGATGGTGTCGGTGCAGGATGATAGTCATCGCCCTGGTGTAGCAGAGGCAGATTTGGTATCCGGACCTTCTCAGCCTGTCAGGCACGCCTACGATCAAGCTACCAGCGGTTTTGGATCTTAACGCCAGAGCAGGAGGGTGTGTGGTCCTGCATCACGACCCAGGATCGCTCAACCTGAGGGCTTGGCTCCTGCAGCCCTAGAGTTTGGAGGATACAAGTTGCCTGTGGACTGCAGGGAGGTCCTTGCCAGGGTGTCGTCAACTTTGAAGTTCTACTGTCACAAGTGGCAGCATTTCGCTACTTGGTGCCGGTCGCAGAAGATTACCCTTCTGAGTGTCACGGCTCCACAGATCCTTCCATATTTGCTGTCTTTAGCCAAGGCCGGACTGGTGCACGCCTCGATCAAGGTAGATCTGGCAGCTATCTCCTGCCACACCAGGTCTCCAGGAAGGTCTTCACTTTGGTCTCATCGACTTGTCAAGGAATGACTCAAAATACTTTTTCGTTCTTTCCCACTAGTGAAGGCTCCTGCCCCGGCGTGGGATCTCAACGTGATTCTGACGAGACCCATGGGGGCTCCCTTTGAGCCAATGCATCAGGCCCCTCTAAAGTTCTTCTCGTAGAAATAGGCTTTCCTTGTGGCCATGACCTCCGCCAGGAGTGTGGGTGAGATACAGGCCCTATCCTGCAAACAACCATACCTGACTTTCCACGAATCGAGGGTGGTGCTGCGGAAGCACCCCTCTTTCATGCCGATGTTTCCATCTGAATTCCACCTCAACAAACCTTTGATACCTGTTTTGTTCCCGAAAACCTTTGTCGCCATCTGGACGTTGCTCGTGCCCTGAAGTTCTACGTGTCATGCACAAAGAGTTTTAGAAAGACTTCATAGCTGTTCGTGAACTTTGGCCCTGTGCACCATGGGAAGGCCTTGTCCAAGGCTTCCATTTCAAGGTGGTTCTCTGGCTGCATCATGCACTGTCACTGGTTGGCGAACTGACCGCTGCCTGCCCGCCCGAGAGCCCACTTCACCAGAGCGAATGCTGCAAAGATGGTGTTCCTAGCTGGTGTACTAATGCTTGACATCTGCAAGGCTGCTACGTGGAGGTCCACGCACTGTTTCACAAAGTTCTACTGCGTTCACAGGGATTCCAGCAAGGAGTCCAGAGTAAGCAAAGCAATGCTACACAACCTGTTCGCTTGAGGCGATTCTGTTCCGAGGTAAGAGTTGTTTGCTTCTGTTGAGCCTGCCACCTCCCTTGGTTGTGTAATGTTGCACTGCTGTGTATTCATTATTCATGAGCATTTGAATCCATGCCAGAGCCCCATGCTGAGAAGGAACAGGTTACTTACGTGTATCTATTTTTCTCCAACTTGGGTCTGGTATGATATGGCATTTGTAACGCGCCTGTACACAAGTGTTTCAAGGTGATTGACATGCAAACCCTCCCTCCAACCCCTCTGCGGCCTTTCTTGGGCATACTGCCACTTTACGTGCTTACCAGATCTGAAGATGGCTGCCAGAGAGAGAGAACGGTTATTGGATGGTGGTAGTATGACCCAGATTAGTGATTGGTTTAAAGGAAAAACACAGTTTGTAAGTGAAAGTGAAGCTGTTTTTTCTTTTATTGAGGATTCCCAGCCTGACGACAGGGAATATTCATGAGCATGTGAAGCCATGCCAGACCCATGCTGGAGAACAATAGTTGCAGGTAAGTAACTTGTTCCTTAGAGACATTGAAAAGAATTATGCGTTTAAGCAGATTTTGTAATAAATGAATTTCTTGAACTTCTGCAGTACTAATAAAGGCTGATCTGACCTCACTTGGAGAACCATGAATCAATCTAGGTCACCAAGCCACCGGATGGGCGCCCGTTGGGACCTTGAAGGGCTAAAGCTGTGTAAGTAGTGTAACCTTGAAAATGTCATGGTCTGCATTACCAGGTCTCTTGAAAGCAGAGGACCTGGTGAGACCTAACAAAATCACACCACTCATTGTTTTGGAGATTCGTCTGTAATCCCACAATGTTCCATGAGTGCAAACTCAGCGACTAAGTGGATTTTTTAGACGATGGGCCACTCGCGCAATCAATCATTATCGTCCATACTTTGACTTGCATGTGATGATGGTGCAATGCTAGGCTGGAATGGAATACTACTGCAGGATACCAGATCCTTCCTGATCACTGATTTGCAATCTCTCACATTTCAAATCCAATGGATGAACTTATTTAGAAGTGCCTGAAGATGTCATGATCTCTGCTTCCAAAAGGTCAGGGTTTTCCCAACTCCCTTGGAAGCAGATCCATAACCCAGGTTCCGAGTGCCAACCAGTCCCAATTGGGACCTTTTGGACCCAGTCCTGGCGCCAGTGGCACCAGGCTCATAAATATGCCCAGTCCCAGCGCTGGAAGCGCCGGGCTCATAATGCTTGGGTGGACTTACATGCAGCAGACCATGCTGCTTACTTGCCTGCCAGTTGAGCCTCTGATCCTCTTCTGTTTGGAACTACTTTTCCTGTTGGGTGAGGCAGGAGCCACTCCCTAGATTCAGAACACTGGAACTCTTCTGGAAAGCAGGAACTCTTTTCTTACCTAGGCGTGGCTGTGGAAGGAGACACCTAAGCACTACAGGAGGCTATTTAAACCACACCTGCTGGATGAATCTTGCTTTGCGTTATTCTGCATCCTCTGCAGCAGAACGCTCATCGTGTCTTCTGCATCTGATCCTGGGCCTAAGGAAAAAGGCTTACCATCCTGAATCCAGTCTTCAGCAACACCTATAAAGACAAGAAAGAACAGGTTAGCATTACGGTCTTCAGTGACAGCTCTTCACTTACCTGGTCCATCGGCTGTCACCAACGCCTCGCGCTGCATTCCGGCATCTGAAAGACAAAGGCTTACCTACTCTTCGTGCGCTCCGGAGGTCTTCACACTGCATTCCGGCATCTGAAAGACAAAAGCTTACCAACTCTTCGCACGCTCCGGAGGCCTTCGGCGCTGCATCCCGCATCTGAAAGACAAAACAAGGTGCGTTTAAAGACATTGGGGAACTTTAATACTCACGTGCCATTACTCCTTTCCACATCTAACCCAGTGGGTATTCCGGCACCCTGCAGCCGCTCCGAACTTGTACCTGCAAAATAAAAAGACAGTTAGAGCGCATCGTGAAGCAGGCAACAAGCGCTTACTTACGTGCTTCCAGGCGCTTCTATTCATCACACGGGCTCCATCTTCAACTCACTTCAGCCCGTCATCCGCCATCGCCGGAACCCTGCAAAACAAGAAACATCATTACTAAAGACTTTAAAGACATTCGAATTACTCGAAACTTACCGTTCGTGCAGTAAATGACGGACAGCAGTCCTCTGAAGTCAAGAGGCCTGCTCCCCTTATCCAGTGAAGAAACTGGTTACAGCACCCTGCCCCGAGGCAGATGGAGAGCACGGCGTTCACTTACCTAAGGTGAGAGCGTTAACCTTTGGGGTTCTACAGGAGAAGAGAAAGGGAAGAAGAGAGACATTCAATAACCCAGTTCCTTAATCCCATATTTTCTATCTGCAGACATCTTACCCTTCAAGTCAGACATACAGTGCACAGAGGTCCAGCCCAAAGAGCCAGCCGTGTGTTACACATCACCTTTGCAGATACGGTATACGCCCAGTCAAGACCGGCGCCTCTACGGGAATCAGGTGAGCGTTACAGAAGAGTTTGACTGACCTTGAATTAGCTTAGGGACCTTATGTACATAAATGGTTCCATCCTGCTTCTGTCGAGTGGCTAGCTCCTCTACCGAGGTCCATTGGTCTTTTGCCAAGTGCCGTTGACTGAGGTGCCTGGCGGGGGTAGTTGTAGAGGTTCGCTTTATGAAGTCATTCAGTTGTAATAAAACTGTTTTTTCTAACATTTACCCCAGAAATGGTTGATTGGAAAGTGGAGGATAATTCTCAAGTTCAGATTGCTTTTCTTTAATAGTGGAGTAATAATGCCAGATTTCAGATCATCAGAAAATATGCCTTCTCTAGGGGGAAAACATAATATGAAATGGTATATCAAATGCTCTTGTTAATACATTCTTAAGGATTTAAACTATAATTAAAATCATTCGAGTAGTAAGTCTGCTTTAAGGTGTCGACCATATTCAGGAACATAAGTACTGCAGGAGGAGAAATGTATTCTCAAAAGAATTCGCTTTCCAAATGAGAATAATTATTAAGGTTAATACTCAAACTCCTTACAGATTAGCTCACTTGTGTCTGAAAAATAGTTATTGAACTTTTCACAGAGACCAGAGGTGGGATCCAGAGTAATATGTTTGTTGGTAAATTTATGGTCTTGATTAAAGAGTTGAAGAAAACAGTCTTGTATACAACTGTTTTGCATAAGGATGGCCAACTCTAAGTCCAGACCGAGCCGTAATTGGTGTAAGCTTGCAGGCTACCTTATTTAGGCATCATAAAGGTTTGTGATTGCCAACGTAAATGTTGCAAATCCTATATTTTAGGACTATTCTTCTTAAACACATATTGATATTCTTGTCGTCACTTTCAGACACTCCTCTGTATCTCCCATCCTCCTAGTTGCTGTTTATGTACTTGATATTCTCATCATCACCTCTTTGCTTCACCGCTGTCTGGTTTGCACCCATTCTTCCTGACAGGACTTTAGCAGATCTTGTCTGAAGTCCCGCCTTTCAAGTTTTCTTAACATGCTTCTTTCCAGACCTTTAGATTCTGTCTGGTTCTGGCACAGCTAGTCAATTATGTGGTTCACCTCTGGTTACGAAAAGGGCCCCTCATGCATCGTAGGTTCAATTCCTGTTTCTTGGGTGCCTCCTGCCTGTTTGGTTCATTAGTTTTCTCAAATGATCCCTTCTGGACCTTGGCTTTAGTCTGTCTTCCTGCTACTGGGTCCCTGGTGAAAGGCTTTTTCAACTGAGATTTGCACTTTCCTCAGGATGTGGCAGCTCCTTCTTAAGAACTAGTCTTCTTCAAGACCACTTCCGGTATTTCTCCCACATCGCTACATCCTTTGTCCAGACTGTTTGACTTATTGCTTTGGCTTCTGCCAGTAGCTCCCTTGCAGCAAGGAAGCATGAGCAGCCACATCAGACTCCTCGTGGACCCTAGTAAATGTAAACAGGTTTTTTGGGGGGGTTTCTACAGGCGCAATCCCAAAGATTCTTCAGGATACACACTATCTATTTTGTTTTCTGAAAATGTCTTAACAATCATTTTGCTGCAGTATGAAGTGGTGCTTTGACAATCAAAGTCAAAATAGAAATTTTGAGATTTACACAACATGATTTATTTCGCTATGCCTTTAGCAGTTGCTGAGCCTAAGCGTGCTTCGAGCTATGCTCTTCAACATTTAACTGCAACTTTCTTATGTATACTAGGATTGTTAGATACATGAAGGCAAGGCATAATGTTAACCATATTAGTTGGTCAATTACATACATTCGCAAACATAAGTGTGACATGGAGTCAAAGGGTGTGTCAGTTCTCAAACAGATAGTCCAATATTCCAGCAACTGTTATGAGGATAAACAAAAATATGTAAAATATCCATTTTATGCATGGATAGCAGTTCAACAGCTAATATCATGAGGCAAACAAAATCATAGAGGGAAGGATAACGAGAAGTACAAACAAAAATGAAATCATACAATAAGTTAGTAAATCAACCAAAAATTGTTTTCTCATTGAGTCACTCTTTTAGGGTTAGTATTCTTGGAGAGATTACATCATTAGTTGGGTTAATATCCTTAAACAATTTAGGTCATAGTTAATCATTCATTGAGTTAATATCCTTAGACCATTTACACCTGGATAGACCATCACTCTACACCCGTTATTGATAAATAAAAAGAATGTGCTGCTAGAGATATCACCTGAATGTTCAAATAGCTTTGTGGGTAACCCCCCACCCCACCCTCCACCCCCTTGGGTAATAGATCAATCTGTGATACCTGTCCTAAGGTTCTTAAGTGACAGTGACGCATGACATGGATCATGTGATACATTCACACCAGTTGCGTTGAATACAGTTCTTTTTCGCACATTAATTCCATGTAATGTAGATATCTAAAATAGGCATTGGTCTATTAGCGGTGTGACCTAAAGAATACAAGGGGCTTAAAGGCATGGTCTAGTAAAAAATTTTATTGGCCCTACGGGTCGGCCATGTTTTTTTAAGCCTAACTGGCTCGATTTTAGAAAACTTTCCTATGGACCTTACCCGAGTTTTCGTCCATTAAACGCACGCGAAAACAAGCACCAGGGAGCCGCCATTTTCTGATAATCCTATCTTTTCCCCGATCACCCTGGCTGACCTGCTTTTGCGGCACTAAATCAATTCTCCCGCCCCTGAGCCTGACATTATCAAAACATTCATATTCCCCGCCTCTCCCCGTGACGTTACTGTGCTGCGTAGGCAAACAAGCCCAGTCGTCTTCTACGCGACTCCACACAGAACCCGGAAACCAACACAGATCAACTCACAACACAGCACGCCACAATTCGGAATATGAAACTGTACTTTAAAATGAAACAGCAACACGGTACATTTGGTAAAGTACATTTATTTGACATTAAATGTTTAGAGAATATTCAGCAATTGACATATGAACTCCGGAAGCCATTTATTTTCTTTTATCTGTATCCGCAATAACTGTTCCGTTTCATCTTGAGTCACGCGCTGTTCCTTTATGGTACACACGGTGTTCATTTTCGTAAAAAGAATCACTTTGGAAGCACGGTGAACGGCAAGGCTGTTCCATCAACTAGGCACTAGTCCAGCCAAAAGGTTGATATGTTGCTTCTAGCCACTAGTACAGCGTAAGGGCATGTGGGCCCTTGGCGATTGTCCCATAATATGGTGATCGTGCTCCAGTTGTTGACACGAAGCTGCAGGTGTCTGCTGAAGAATCCATCCGCCGGTGTCTCAAACAGATGGCAGTGGCAGAAAGGGATCAAATACCTGTTATGAAAACAAAAAAATGATAATTAGTCTCGCTAGCCGAACTTCATTAATATTACTCATTTTATTTATTACGGCCGATCAGAAACTATTTGCTTGCAAGGATAGTTCAATGGAGTATGTTCGTCTCTAAAATCAATGCGAAAAGTAACGAGATAAATCGAGGCCAACACACAATGATAAACGACAGTCTACATGCGTGAGGAATGATATGATATATGATATGGCATGTGTAACGCGCCTATACTCAAGTGTTTCTAGGCGTGACGAGGCAGGTGAGGAACAAGGGCAGACAGACAACGATCCTACTAGGCCAGGTGTCTTTCTGATCGCGCATGGGGAAGGGCTGTACATGGTTAGTTGAATACAAATTAAATAGGGCCAGCTGGTGGCAAGTGCAAGGTAAATGCCGGGAGAAGGGGCTGAAGGATACAGAGACAGTCCCGTAGTGCAGGTAGGCAGTGCAGGGAAAAGTGGCTGGGCCAAGGACCGAGATCGGTGAGACCAGTGGACCTGCATGCCCATGTGCCCACTACGAACAGTTTTACTTGCTTTTCCTAGCTCGTCATTCATTCATTTATTCATGCATCCATTCATTAAATCTTCATTCCGGTATAAAAGCGTGTAAAGATTTACTTACATTATATTTGAAATTTCCATTGTGTCTCTTCGTAATGCAGTCTGAAAAACGGACCGTGCTCTTGACAACGATTTTTCGTATACTGACGTAAAATGAAACTCGGTCTAGTTTCTGAATTTTCTGCCTTATCGTCTCTTACGTTATTGCGCACTCCCTTCAAATGTAGTTCTTTCGGCATGGTCCCTGTCTCAAGGTCAAAAAACAATAGACCCTTATACTTCCAGTGCGACTTGTGGGCCTCATCTGGGCGCTGTCCTTCGCATTCTTTATTTGCAACATCACGTAGTATAGGCATCTGTGAGAACTTGAAGTTTAGAATCCGTCTATGTAGTGCGCCTCAATGTGCAAATGCGAACTGGCTTCTCTCCCAAATGCCACGGCCCGCTTGGCTGGCGCGTTCTAAGTGCCCCAATTTTGTCCCCGTTGTCTGCGAGCTTTGCAGCCCAAATTGAGACATTTAATTTTTGGCAGAAGGTCAGGGAAAGTATAGAGTACCACAGGAGTTGAGTTAAAAGTGAGATTTATTGTTTGTTTGTTATTTGCAATACGCAAGCCTCCCCTCCGTTAACAGTGCGCAGCATTTACATTTACATGAGATGAGACATGAGAAAAATATATACATACACATATGTGAGGTGAATAGAGAGAATTCAAAGACGACACCCAGCTTGTTCGCCACCCATGATGGTGAAGGTAGGGGTTAGGTTTACAGGTACACTGTACAATAACATTTATTTACAAAAAGACAATCGTATTGCAATTATTTAAACCGGGATTTGTACTTCACAATCAGCTGTGCTTCGGGTGGGCATGGCCCAGTCGCAATGTTCGGTGGCAATGGATCACTGCTCTGCACAGAAACGTCCAAAATTCCATATCTGTGCTTCTCTAACACAGCAACAATAGGGCCTTTCACAAAGTCGAACTGCATTTCATCATAGACTGGTTTGATCACCCATTGCTTACTTCGTTTTGAAAACACCTTAGTGTAGCGAGGCATCCTTACTTTACCCCTAGTCCTAGATTGTTCACGTCCGACATTGCTGTTATGGGCCAAGACCGCTAGTAGAGTGCGATGTTTCATGCCCCGAAAGCTAAAATGCAAGCGCTTTGGCCTGTACTTTAGGCACATATTGTGGAACACCTCCAAATCTCCTGTGTGACAGAATTCTGTCAGTCCTCTCAAATCTCTTGATAGAGTTTTGTCGAAAACAATCTTCTCAATGGCTTTGTGTGTCGGTGAAGATGGAATCAACCACTTCTTCTTCCGTGCCTCCTCTGGGGACAAAGGGCCATGTTCACATTGGTGGAAATGTTCATTTGCTGTCCAGCGGTGAACGTTGGTACAGTGGTGCATCAGTGACCGCCATTTTTCAAGTAGTATTTCCACTGACCCCTCACAAGTTTTTGAGCTCCACCAAAGATGGTTGGTGATAGAATGTGACCACTGCAAAATACTTTCAAAACCTTTTTTTTTCCCTGCAGCCGAGATTTTCTTATTGATTGATTTAGCAAGATGCCATACGTCAAATTGATGTTTAATATGTGGGAACTGCTCTCTCATTGTCTTGGCAATTGAAACGTGTCTATCCGTGGCTATGAGGTCGATGTGCATTCCCCTCGATTGTAGATATTCCACTGATTTTATAAAACCTAGTTTCTCCATGGCCACGGAGGATGTAAATTGTGTTACCTGCACGACCACCGAACTCACAATTTTCTTACTATCCATGTCCTGAAAGTGGTAGGTGCAGTACTTGGCAGAAAATCCAGGGCTGTCGCACTGTCCATCGCCGGCTAGCCTGAAACCTTTGCCTTCGAATGTACTTGCTAGAGACAATTGTTAAATTTTCCAAGCATCACTAATGGCAGGAAACAAATCACGTTGGTATGTGTAGTACAGCGCTTTAGAAATGAAATGGAGTCCCACAAACTGAAAGAAAGCCTCTAACTTTCTAAAACTGGAGCCACTAAAAAGTGATGCAGCTGCACACAGTAGATTGCCTGCTGGCAGTTTCCCCAGCATCGGTTGTGCAGACCATGAGAACCTATGATTTAATCTACAGGCGGCATTTATTTTGACGTTACTGCCTTTTATTTGACGAGTCACATTAATCAATGGCTTCCCACATACTTTCCCTCTAATGGAATGCACACATTTCAGCATACTTATAATTTCCATCAAACAACTGTCGAATACAATGTATTTGCTCTCTCATTAGACTGTCATCCTGCGTCAACGTTGTTTCGGCCTTTGACGTTGTGGAGATTTCAACACATTGGAAAGTAATATCGCTGATATCAAGTTCTGATGCGCCTATGGATGCTGCGGCTGGTTCATTCTCTGTCATTTCAACATCTATTACTTCAACATTGATGGGAGAACACAACAATGTCGACAGGTTTTTTGGTGGCAAATTTTTGGCGGGTGTAGATTGTGTAAATTGATCTGCAACTACTTCAGAGCTATCTTCAATGCATTCAATAACATCTTCTTGTGGTGGTGCGGTCGCACTGTAGCTATGGTCCAATGCAACTTTGCTGTAGTCTCCAAACACAATTAATTCATGTTCTGGCCATTGGACATGAGCATCTCGAGCCTGAATACGCCTCGCCTCAATTAATAGTTCCTCCATAGTGTACACGGTCTGGCAAGCCACATCTCTCATTCGCTTCACTGTCTGTGTGTGTATAGTTCTGACACCCACGGGTAATTGGAGGAGAGATTGGAAAAGGGATGTTCAGTTTAAACACAAGATGGAGTGTAGTAGAATTGACTGGAAAAAAAACATAAAATTATGAACTGTTGGTAACCTTTTTTTTTTGTTTTTTTTTCTTTGCAACTTTTTTGACTCGACCTTCAACATCTGCACGCTGTAGCTCCGATTCGTTTCCGCATGTCCTCCCTTCCTCTTGCGCTGCAACAACTATAATTTCTGTATCCGCATAGACAGCACGGAATGAGGCTCTATCGTCTCCCTGAAACATAGTACTTTCATTACTATGTATCAAAATATTGTTAGCATAAAACACGTGAGGACGAACACACAGGTACATCTCAATAGCCAAATACGATTTAAACATTGTGTGCAACAATCAAACGACAAGTATTCGACCAGTGATGATCTATTTCGATGGAACTGCTTTTCAATATTGGAAACACAACACACACTTGGGGTCGAACGCACAGGTACATATAAAGAGATAACCGCGAAAGATGCATTGTCCAAAAGAATCAAGGAAAATCCAAATATGATCACATTTCATCGACTTATTTCAACGATTCCTTTACATCTGCATCATCTAAATGAGATGTTGTGATTGTGGTGGAAGCTTCGTCGTCTCCCTGAAACACAGCACTTGCGTTAATAGGGAAGAAAGTATAGCAAATGGAATCACGTTATATGATCACGCATGATGGAGCTGTCATTATCCATACCTCGTGCTGCTGAAGAATATCTATGGATGTTGCAAATGTAGAGCGCACTTCCGAAAGCTGTTGCGCCGATTCGTCTACTTGAATGTCAGGCTCTGCATCAAGTGCAGGGGTTGACGCTCCATCAACTGCCTGAAACATAGTACTTGCATTAGTGAGGATTACAATTGTGAAAACATAACACACACCTGGGGTCGACAGCACAGGTGCATATCAACGGCTAACCACAAATGAAACATTGTGTAGAACAATCAAACAACAAGAATTCCAGCTCTGATGATGATGCTCGATGGAGCTGTCAGTATCCATACCTCCTGATGTTGAAAAACATCTAGAAATGTTGTAGATGTGGCGGACGCTTCAGCATCTCCCTGAAAGACAGTACTTGCATTAGAATGGATAACACTAATTATAACTGAAAACAAACACCAGTGGACGATAACTAAGGTGTATATCAATTGGAAAGCAGTAACCAAACATTCGGTAAAATAATTACACGATAGAATAACTATTACTTGACATGCATAAAACAAGTATGTAGCGGATTAGCCTAGTAAGATTACCTGATACGCGCTAGAAGTGGTTGATAAATGCGACCACGTCAAGGATGTAGAATGTTCTTGCTTCAGATTCAAGGGATAGTCAAGTTGTAAAGGTCAATTAATGATAATGAAATGCCAATATTAAAAATAGCCATGTAAGCCGACAGAATACTTGTAAAATGCTCAATACAGCACAGTTCCCTGTCCCCATATATATATACATTGCGTTTGTGGGTTATGAAATCGAAAAAGATTATATTGATAAATGTCATTATTCAAAAAACTATACACTCATATCAATATCGAAATTATTACAAGGGATAGAACACCTACAATACCAATTAATCCATTCGGCTACACACTACCGCAAGGCCGAAAGCTAAATCCGGACACTTGACTCACCGGTGGCGGAATGTGGACGAATAGAGTGGGAATAGCGTTTTCGCGCAATTTCCGTGTCGTTCGCCGTTTATTCTTCTTTGTTACCCAAGAAGTTGTGTACATGTCCAAGGAAAAGTGCCGGCTGCAGATGCGGTATCGATCACCCCTCTTGTCCTCTAAGACTTGTTGGACTGTACTTTCCAGCTCATCCAGTGGATATCCGCAATGTCTGACCCATTCTCTTATTCGATCAACAGTTTTCGGGAATACATGCATTGTAGTGCCTTCAGATTTCGCATGGGTCTTCGAAGGGCAACCGCTAATCGAACAGGCAGGCATTGTTGATCAATCTGAAAAGTAAATATCGACATGATTATACAATCTTCAAGAGTAAAGATTTGATACAAAAGTAAATGAATCATACAATGATCAAGGCAAGGTTTGTTTTGGTCGCAGGAACTATACCAGTTCATTATGTGCTGCTTAGTATTTGCATAAGTTGCAGAAATGTATAATTGATGTGACTGAAATCTGAACATGTGACTCGTCCCTTGGATGTTCTGTCTTGCACGAGAAGGAAACATGCTTACATTATAGACTGGACCCCCGAAGGATACAATTCAATGACAATAGACACAGATGAAAATAAATAGATCTATTGATAGCATAGCAATAGAAACTCAAGTCAATACCAATGAGACCAATGAACATAGCACTATTGTGTACTCTACTCGAAAATGGATAGAAATTTAAAAATCTGCGAAATATGACCAGGATACATGGCCTTACCTTGACCAACAAACAGTTGGATTCAGCAAGCAGAGCAGTATGTTGCGGGAGAATAGGTGGATGGCCACAGGTAGCGCACAGATGGGTATGCTCGAAGCGGTCACAGAAGTTCACGGATAGCACGACGACGAGCAGATTAGCATAGATCTCAGTGGTTCCCAGGTAGCACGTTCAGGAGTTGACTTGCAAAGCACAAAGATGTTCTCATGAGACATATCGAGTGGTTTTTAAAGTATTAGAAACTGGGGTGTGTTTGTGAATGAATGACGTGTGTATGTCGTGGTATTAGTGGGGCGGCCTGCTTGAAGGGGAGGCCTGTCTGGAGACACGGGGTCTGAGGAGGCCATGTGACCGATGGCCCCTTGGCGTGGGACACCTTTAGAAGTGTACATGTAGTTTGGCACCTTGGCCTTTCGCGCCCCTGACAGCCCCCCATGCCAGCGCTCATCCCCGGGTGTGAACCGCCTTTGATAGAGGGGGGTAGGATGGATGGGCCTGGGGCGTGCAGATAAGGCACAGGAAGACTGCTGAATGGAGACACACTTATGTGTATTGCAGGGGGGGCGGTCTGCCTCAGCGGAGGCCTGCCTGGAGACACAGGGTCTGAGGAGACCATGTGACCGATGGCCCCTTGGCGTGGGACACCTTTTGAAGTGTACATGTAGTTTGGCACCTTGGCCTTTCGCGCCCCTGACAGCCCCCCATGCCAGCGCGCATCCACCGGCACGAACCGCCTTTATATCAATATACAGTATATCGCCTTTATATCAATGATAGTATATCGTTGTTTATCAATAACAAATGCCACATACCGGAGATTCTTGTGAGCACAGACCCACACTTCAACCGGTGTATTATAGTGGTCAAGACTGTATAATACAATGGTAAATGTTAGTATAGATATATGTGTGACTTTTATAGAGACATAACCTACTGAAAGACTTTGAACAAGTGTGTTTTAGTGCATGCATTATCGAGAATATGTTGTTAGCTCAGATAGATAGTGACCACCCTGCTTCACAGCAACCAGACCTTCACCCATTCGGAGCACAGATGTCTGACGTCCATCCTTGAATGGAGAGACACTTGATTCATTTAAAAAATCGAGACAACCGTTGTTAAAATATATGTGGTGTTTTATTTTGTATCTTATTTTCATGACACAAAAATACAAGACTTTAAAGATTATACAGGTCAGGTTGCAGCACAGCGAGAGAAAATCCCCTGTACTGACCGCTGTCACTCGGGAACGTTTCTCTAATGGCACGAACGGCACAGGCGGGTATCACTCTTCGAACGCGGTGTCCAAGCCTCCCGTGAAGCCACCATGTAAAGGAACGATAGGCCACCAGCCTGTACCACCTGTGAAAAGGAATGAAACAAACTGTTTTTAAATTACCAAAATAAGTTTAATAAACGTTTGTTGTCAATGACAATTCTTGTAACTAATGGCATTTTACACGGACAAATGCTATCTAGACAATGCACACTATTCAACGACTTACATGCGTTACAATGATATGTAGATGTAATTTTGGATATAGTAGAAGACTATGAAATAGGAGTGGCATGACAAGCAGAGTATACTTACTCATTACTCGGATTACGAGGACGAACAGTTGCTCGAAGTTCGTGCATAAGCACCATCATTATTCTCAACACGGCCCGTGTGAGGCAGGCTGCCCTGAAGTCTGGCAGCTCGGTGATGCATTGCGGTCGTGGCTCGCCTTCTGAAATGTAGGCCAGGCATCCCGAATTTTCTCGGCAGCAGCAGTTCTCGTCCTCAGTTGGCATTAGCTCGCACTGATTGCATGTGCACCAGGTGGAGACGCCGTCCATTCGACTAGGCCCAGGCTCTTCATCTGTTGATTCGTCCTGCCAACTGCCGTCCGAATCCCCATCGTTTTCAAGTGCTTCCCTTTCCATTAGTTCCTCCTCGGTATACTCGGGCTCGTACATGTAGGGCATTATTGTGTAGCCATTGTGTGTTAAACAAACTAAAATAATTTATAGCGGTGGTACTGGTATCTGTTCACACGGGCTACAAGCGGCGAAGGTAGCTGACCAGAGCACTGAAACGAGTCACAGAATACTCAAAGTAACACAGAGAGAGGAATGGAATCGAAAATCGGCTGCTGTGTGTTGTGAAACGGTCTGTTTATACTTATTGAGGAGAGAGGCGTCCTGCCATTTCCATGGCAACACGTCATTAGCTGAAGCGCAGCGAATGTTGACACGAGACGTGCTTTGGCGTTGGGAAATGGGCGGTACGAGTCTGCTGATGACAGGCTCAGGGGCGGGGGAATTGATTTAGTGCCGCAAAAGCAGGTCAGCCAGGGCGATCGGGGAAAAGATAAGATTATCAGAAAATGGCGGCTCCCTGGTGCTTGTTTTCGCGTGCGTTTAATGGACGAAAACTCGGGTAAGGTCCATAGGAAAGTTTTCTAAAATCGAGCCACTTAGGCTTAAAAAAACATGGCCGACCCGTAGGGACAATAACATTTTTTATTAGTTTTACTAGACCATGCCTTTAAGGTGAATTAAGTAGATGTGAGTAGCATGATATATACAAAAACACTGACCACCTTATATATGTAGCAGCATGTTCATTGACTGTTTTGTCATGGCTGCACCTTGTGTTAAAGTTCCTACCACAATATACTTAAGGCTTTCTTTTGTAAAGGCCTTTCTTTCACCCAAGCAGAGACCTAGTCTCAGCAAGATTTAAAATCCCCCCATGGACTAGATGGAAAACTTCAATGCCCGGCAGACATAGAGGTCAGTTTGTCGAGCGCGGTGAAGACCCCACAGACCTCCCACTTTGCTATTCTGGTTATCATCATCAACCCACAACACTCTTCCAAGATGCATGTAATCGAGGTTTTTGTGGACAGTGGGGCATTGGCAACTACATGGATCTGGAAACTGCTGGCCGGATAGGGTTACCGGTTTGCCCAAAGACAACAGCCGACAACGTGACAGCGGTAGATGGATCCCAACTACTTTCCGGCCCTGTTACTCACTGTACTGCTAATGTCACACTGCTCTGTCAAGACGGTCATAAAGAAGAAATCTCGTTTGATCTCATCACGCCCCCACAATTCCAGGCGATTCTCGGCATGCCCTGGCTGGAGGCTCATAACCCTCTAATAAACTGGCAAGCTTAAACACTAGTTTTCTCGAAGGAATGCAATCCCTGTTACGAGAAGCATCGTCCTTCTGTACACCAGTTACTCGCGTCACCAAAGTCGATACCTGTGCTAGGAATAATAGGAGCCCTACCTGCCGAATACCAGGAATATCAAGGGGTCTTTGATAAGGAACAAGCTAATACACTTCCCCCTCATCGTTCTTATGACTGGCAAATCGATTTACTACCCGGGGCCAAAGTACCATGCAGCCGGATCTACACTTTGACAGAGGGAGAGAATACCCACTTAAGTATCTGGACCAATACCTAGCAAATGGCTTCATCCGTCACTCAAAATCACCTGCAGCTTCCCCCCTATTCTTTGTTCCCAAGAAGGAGGGTGATCTCCGAACATGTATGGACTACCGGGAACTGAATCGGGTCACCATAAAAAATAGGTACTCACTGCTGTTAATCCCTGTCCTGCTAGACCAAGTACGACAAGCGCAAGTCTTCACGAAACTAGATCTTCGAGGGGCCTATCACGTGGCGCATGTTAAGAATGGTGACAAATGGAAGACAGTGTTTCACACCAGGCACGGCTTGCACGAGTATCAAGTGATGCCGTTCGGCTCTGTAATGCCCCAGCGGCATTTCAACACTTCATGAATGATGTTCTACGGGAGTTAACTCGATTTGTGTGCAGTAGTGTACAGCGACGATATCCTCATCTGCTCGTCTAACCTACAAGAACAGGTTACACATGTGCAAGCAGTACTCCGCAAGCTATGCGAAAACGGTCTATACGCCAAGCTTGAAAAATTCTCATTCCATGTCACTCAGGTGGAGTTTTTGGGGTTTGTGCCGTCTCCGCAAGGCATCAAAATGGACAACAGAAGGGTTGAAGCTATACTCACTTGGCCTTCACCGACATCACTTAAAGGGGTACAAAGCTTTTTAGGCTTTTCAAATTTCTACCGGCACTTCATATCCGGTTTTTCACACTTGGTACACCGAATTACCTCTCTCCTCCGTAAACATTGAAGGTTTAGATGGACACCTCCTGCAGAAGAAGCCTTCTCAGCACTGAAATACAGGTTCACGTCAGCTCCTGTATTACAGCATCCACAACCCGATCTCCCTTACATCGTGGAGAACGATGCTTCCAGTGTAGACATGGGGGCAGTCCTATCCCAGTGCAATCCTGACACTGGCCACTTACATCCTGTATGGCGTTTTGGTCACGGATATTTTCCCCAGCAGAATTAAACTACGCAATTATGGATAAAGAGCTACTAGCAATCAAAAATGCCCTTAAGGAGTGGAGGCACTATTTACTCCGAGCCAACCATACCATCACAATCATAACAGATCATCGAAATTTACAATACTTATGCTCAGCCAAAGCCCAATCATCGGGACAGCTTCGCTGGACGTTCTTAACCGAGTACGATTTTGTAATCACTTATCGACCAGGAGTCAAAAACGGCAAAGCAGACTTATTATCTCGCATCGGCAAAGGACAAGAGGCCTACAGCAATCCAGATCCATCAGACATAATCCCTAGTGATAAAATCCTAGGCGTTTGCGGAAGCTCTCTCACCACTGGATACGCTCAAAGAAGAGGTAAAGATCAGCGTTCCGGCAGAAGAGTTGAGGACTTAGAACCAGAAAGGAGAGCACTTTTACGTACAAGATGACCTCCCCTATTTCCAGGAGCGTCTGTACCTACCCACGCGGGCTCTTGGGGAGGCAGTTCTCACCAGTTACCATAGTTCACTCTTGGAAGGCCACCCTGGAGGGGCTAAAACTCTTGCCAAGATAAGGAGATACTACTGGTGGCCAACTTGGCGGAATGATACCATC
Organism: Ambystoma mexicanum; assembly: GCF_040938575.1. Taxonomy (NCBI): domain Eukaryota; kingdom Metazoa; phylum Chordata; class Amphibia; order Caudata; family Ambystomatidae; genus Ambystoma; species Ambystoma mexicanum. The sequence goes on along the minus strand of NC_090929.1, from coordinate 685,955,876 downwards.
AACTTCGTAAACTTGTGTGGGATCTGTGCTTCGAACAAGGCATCAAGGCAAAGACCAGTTGGTATGCTACAACCCCGGACTATACCCCCCGCTCCTTGGCACATGTCGATGGATTTTGTCACAGATCTGCCTTCCTGTTCCGGGTACACCACCATCTTGGTGGTGGTTGACATTTTTTCCAAAATGGCCCACTTCATACCATTGAAAGGAATACCTTCAGCTCAGGTTTAAACCCAGATCTTCCGAGACCGCATAGTGAAATTACACAGGTTCCCATCTGTAGTAATATCTGACAGTCAGTTTGTGTCGCAGTTCTGGAAGAAATGCTGTGTTTTAGCACGAGTAGAAGTCTGATTGTCCACCAGCCACCATCCACAAACCGACGGACAGACTGAACGCACAAACCAAACTCTGGAATAATATCTCTGCTGTCTGCTGCACCAAACAAACCATGATTGGGTGGAAATTTTGTGGATGACAGAATACGCTTGCACATGCACATGCTTCTACTCAACTGACTCCGTTCTATACCGTATGTGGGCGGAACCCACAGACTTCCATATATACGATCCACCCAAAACAATTGACATGCCAGCAGTCAAGACCTTACATGAACTTATCACCCGGGCAGCTAAGGAGGCAGTAACACATTTACAAACCTCTAAGGAAACACAGAAAAGATACACCGATCAACACCGAAAGAAGGCCCCAAGCTATCAGGCAGGAGACTGTGTGTGGCTGGCATCAAAATATATAGCGCTTAAGGGACCAAGGAAATTTCAACCTAAATTCCTAGGCCCTTTTACAATTGAAGCTGTATTCTCCCCAGTAGCCATGAAACGAGCCTTGCCACCTCACATGCACATACATACGGTGTTCAATGTTTCACTGTTAAAACCTGTGCATCCTGGGACACGAATATCAATACCCCCAGCTCCAATAGTGGTAGAGGGTGACGAGCCAGAATACAAAGTCAAGAGTATTCTAGACTCTAAGGTAACAAGAAATACCCTATGCTATCTGGTAGACTGAAAAGGATACGGGCCGTAGGATTGGTCATGGGAACCGAGTGAGAACATCCACGCCCCATGGTTATTACGTACATTTCATTGGAATAATCCCACCAAACCCGGACCAGAAAGAACACTGTTGGGTGGGGCCTTGAGAGGGAGGACTGTCATGGGAACCAGCATAGGGGCCTACTCCTCGTTAACACAAACACAGGGGGGAAGGCAGAAAGCACAAACGGGCTAAATGGGTAAAGGCCTGGCAAGCAAAACTCATTGAGGTAGTTATAGAGCGTACCTCACTCACATAGCCTTGTTTTAGCATAGCCTTTATTATCCAGCTACTTCCTGTACCTCCAACATGGATACTGGTGTAACATCCAGGAACTGTGTAGCATACTCTAGTGCCTGGGCATGGCTGCCTATATAAGCCACGCCCAAGAACTAGCCCATGCTTCGTGTGCATTCTGTAGCCTTGAGCACACGTTGACGGCAGCCAGGACTTCAATTGGTCCTTACCTGTTTCCTGCATCACCGCAGCCCGGACTTCAATCGGCTCCTTACCTGTTTTCCGCTTTACCGCAGCCCGTACTTCCAGTGGATTCCTCACCTGTTTGTTCTTTGCGATCGAAGCAAGCTCCTCATCTGCACGTCACACCAATGCCCTGGACCCGACCTGCAAAAGAAAAGGAACAGGTTAGAATCAGTAATCGTGCGCATGCAACTAATGCCTCTGACTACGCACGACCAAAGATACATCCATTCTAACTTACTTCTGTGTGCATGCTGAGCAGAGTACTCCTCACCACGGCCGCATCCAGCAGCTGCTCCATTTCTGAAACCTGCAAAGACAAAGAACGTTCATTAACTCTACGCACGTATAGCCAGTGAAGTAACTGGCCATCATAGAATTTACCTTCCAATCGCAGTTGAACTTACCTGCAGCTGAACTTGCAAACAATTCCCAGTGCAATAACTGGGCAAATACTGAAAAGAGCGCGTTTTACCGGAAGGACACCCTCAACCTGAACCTAGTGAAGCAACTAGCACCAGACCCCCAGACTACTGTGCCCCTGTAGATGCAGGATGGAGAGCGCGCTACACTAAAGCAAAAGGTGAGCCACGCACAAAACAAGGGTATACGCTGCGCTTGGGACACAGGAAGGGTGGAGGGAGGGTTGGAGCACCTTCTTCACAGAAAACCCACTAAAACACCCATTCTCTTGGCAGGTCAGCTTTCCAGCCCGGGGGTAATGAGAGGAAGAGACCGGAGGAATCCATTGCTCCAGGAGAGATCCAGGTGAGCGTGACACTTTCATGAACGTCTCGCAGGTTTGGCAGAATATTTGGGGCTTCCTCAACCCGGGGTTAAACAACCGTAGGCGGGGGGTTCTGGCCTAGGTCCTCATTCTACACCCACGCCGATAATGGGGATTCCGATGCAGAAGGCCGTTGTTGCCTTGGCCAAGAAGGGATGGATTAAACCCTAATTGTGGCCCAGCCTACCAATTGGCACCTCAACGCCAAGTACAGGCAATTGGAAGGGGATCCACTCTTGCTGTTGGCGCACCCTCAACCACACTCGTCAGTGATTGCTGCTGCATCACTCTACTCCAAACCTCTGTTCTCCTCGACCACCTAGTCTTCGGCTCTTCTAGGCATGGAGGAGAAGATCTTGGAGGCCTATGGAAAGAAGGTCTATTCCAACACCTCTCTGCACCTTTGTCAGTCTAATGCAGACGCCATGCTCGCAGGCGTTAAATCAGGGGCTTTTGCAAAATAGCCAACTTCCTCCCAGAGCTTCCGGTTCACAGTCATGCACGTTTCAAGGTGGGGCTTGCAGAAGCAAAAATGGTGGTCCAGGACCTCATGGAGACCACCGTGGTGCACATAGACGCCTCAGACCGGGCCATCTGCATCACCACGGACATGAGAAGGACGGCATGGCTATAGGCAACGAAGCTCAACCCGGACGTCCAGGAACGCATATTGGAACTTCCATTCGAGGGAGGCAAACTTTTTCATACCACCACCACCCATGAGGAACTTGATAAGAACAGTTACCAGACAGCTAAATCATTAACTATCTTCACAAAGGCCACACCCAAAACGTACAGCCAGATGCATCAACGTTCTGACAAGGGGCATACCTTCGGTGGGTTCCCGGGCTTCTAGGAACAGAGATCAAGACAGCACGAACGGTCTCCAAGTCGACACCGGCATAAACAGTTTAAGGGGGGGAGCAAGGGCTTCTTTCAATCCCCCGCCTCCACCCCAGAGGGAAAGAAGGCATGACACACCCCTCCAGATCCACGTGTCTTCAGTGGGGGGGGCAGGCTTGCCATTCACCCATATTGGTGTGCTAGGTTTGCGGACCCGTGTATACACTTGTTTCCACTGGCTACTGCCTACTGGTTCCTCCCTCCCCTCCACAGATTGGGATGGCAACTCTATTGACGGAGGTTCGATTGCTCGTAGAGAGTCAGGCAGTGAAAGGTCCTAGCCTCCCAGCGGGGCATGGGCTTCAACACCAAGATTTTCGCCATACACAAGAAGAACCTGCCCTTTGGCATCAGTTCAGCCCCCAGGTTCTTTACAAGGCTTATGAATGCAGTGGCAGCCCTTCTCAGGGCCACCATGTCTACCCATACCTGGACGACTGGCTAGTCAGGGCCAAATCCCCGTAGGTTGTCCATCACACCTCCTCCGCCTCATGAATATACTGCACGAATTGGGATTTTCCATAATTCTCAAGAAGTCCCAGCTGCAGTCCACAGTGTCTGAATTTCCTGGGCCTCTTCTGGTACATGACCTCCGAGAGAGTGTTTCTCTCGGAGGACAAGATCACAGCCACCAAGAGGGCCACTGGTCATTTTCTCAGCAGAGCGGTGACCTCAGCATGGTGGTACCAGCACCTCTTGGGTATCATGACAGCGTTTTTACTGGCGGTACCTTACACAAGGGTCAAAATGAGAAGATTGCAGCTGCACTTCGCAGCTTCATGAAGTCCGGTGCGGGGTTCCCAAGCTGAGCTTGTCAGCATACCTCCATTTCTACACCAGGACCTGGTCTGGTGGAGCACGGACTGCAACTTGCGGATAGGCAGGCCCTTCTGACAACCAGCACCACAGCTGACCATCACCACAGATTCCTCCTTGGAGGGCTGGAAGACCACCCTGGACAACCATAGCGTCCATTGAGTCTGGTCCCTTCAAGAGCAGGCGGCCCATATCAATTGGCTAGAGCTGAAGGTGATCTGGCTCGCTCCCAAAGCCTTCCTGCCGCTAGCATATAGTACACCAACAAGCAGGGTGGAACCAGGTGGTCTCCCCTATGCAGCCTGGTAGTCGGCATTTGGGAGTGGGCTCTGGAAAACAACATTCACCTGAGAGCAATCCACCTTCTGGGGGAGTCAGACTCAGCAGATTAGCTGCGGACAATTACGAATGGCAATTGAATGATCCGGTCCTTCAGGGGATCTTGAGCAGATGGGGACAGCCCCAGGTGGATCTGTTCGCCACCTGGTACAACAGGAAGTGCCCTCAGTTTGCATCCTGGCAGGGCCTAGGCTCCCTGGTTGACGCCTTACAGTTAGTGGAACAGCATGAACGCGCATGCATTTCCTACCACTCCCCTGATTTGCAAGGTGATCTGCAAGATAAGAGTCCCGTCACCTCAGCATCATTCTGATGGCTCCTTGGTGGCCTGCAAGACCATGGTTCTCGAAGCTGCTCAGCTTCTCGGACCAGCCTCTGATTCACCTCCCATTGGGCCTGGCCCATCTTCTATCGCAGCAGGGAGGCAGGGTCATCCACCCCGCTTGCGGAAGTTGGCCCTCGCAGTGTGAATCCTGAGCAGGTCACACTAAAGCACCTATGTCTGTCGCGTGCTAACCTGGACATTCTACAGGGCGTTAGGAGCGATGCCACTAGAAGCCAGCACAAAAGCAAGGGGACTAGGTTCTGCCAGTGGGCTTAGTCAAAGGAAGTTGATCCTCTTACTTGCACGTTGGATAACGTGCTAGCCTTCTCTGCACACCTCACACACTCTGGCGTGCAAATAGACACATGCTGCACCTATTTGGTGGCCATCGGGGTCTACCTGAACTCGGAGGAGGACGTTTTCTCATCCTCCAACACGTGGTTAAGACATCTGGTGGGGCTCACCAGGCTATACCCACCTACTCGAAGCCACACCCCATGTGGGACCTCAACGTAGTGTTGGGCGCCCTGGCACACAAACCTTTTGAACCAATAGCATCTGCGGACATCAGGCTAGTCCCCATTAAGACAACCCTCTTGGTGGGCCTTGTGTCTGCATGCAGGGTTAGCGGAATCCAAGCACTGGTGGCTTCGGAACCTTACACTACATTTCAAAGATACAAGGCGGTCCTGCGGATGCACCCCACGTTCTTACCTAAAGTAGTCTCTTCGTTCCACCTAAATGAAGGTGTTTCCTACTTTCTTCATGGACCCTGAAGACGATGCTCAGAGGGTCTTGCGGTGTCTAGATGTCAAGCGCGCTCTGAAATTCTATCTGGACAGAACCAAGAGCTTTCGCAAATCTGATGCTCTTTGTCACCTTCGGAGGGTCGAGGCCAGGATATCGGGCTTTTAAGGCCTCCATAACCAGGTGGATGGTTTTGACTGTCAAGGAGGATTATGAGGGGCAGCACAAACCGCTTCCGGCAAACATGCATGCCCACGCAATCAGAGCTAAGGCCACGGCAGTCGCGTTCCAGAGGCACGTTCCGTGACAGGTCATCAGCATGGTGGTCACGTGGGCCACTACCTCGGCCTTCTGCAAGTACTACTATTTCAATATCGGCTCCAGGTCAGATGTGGCATTTGGGCTGGCAGTATTAAGGAACTTGTTTTCTTAAGGAGGGTCACCTCACCACCCTGTGGCTACATTCAGTTGTAATCACCCATACAGTATGGAGAAAGGGGACAGGACGTAGGAGAAATTATAAGTTACTCCCCGTGGTGACTAACGTACTGCTAGTCCATAGTCTCCTTCCATCCATACATCCCACCATCCCCCCTAATAAAACTAGTGTCATTAGACAAAGGTAATATTGTCGACGTGTCAATGGGGCCTGAGGAGTGGCGCCGGTGGGTGGAGTCCGGGGGCTGCATGCTCCCAGGTTCCGCACCTGAGCGCTCCTCTAAATTTAGAGGGGAAGAAGATTTTTTTTTCTGGTGAAAAAGGTTCAGTCTCCTGTCCCTAGCTAGGAACGCCCATACATTATGGAGGAAAGGGGATTATGGACTAGTAGTACGCCACTCACTACAGCGAGTAACTTATTTCTTCGTGATAACAGAAAATACATTTTTATGAGGCCCATCATGCCTAACTGATGAGTCCTATGATTCTTATGAAGGCAGTAGTGTGTTGGCAAATAATTGGAGATAAACTGTTTAAGAGCGTTTTATGTTTTATATATACCTCTGAATGAACAGTTCCATGCGATGTCCTGGCAAAAAAGTAGGCAAAAGTGTATATATTTTTTTTTTTTTGCAGGGACATTATTTGTGTACTTAGAGCACCGAAGGTCCACAGGCATAGGGGCGCTTCACATAAAACTGGATTACTAAGACAAACACATACCACCTATTCTGAAATCTGTACTATCTACTCGTAGGTCCTGATTTACTTAGACATGTATATTTAGGCTCCTTTTGAAGGTCATGTGTTTAGGCTCAAGTCAAAGAGTAAGAGTCCTCCGTATGTTATCACATTGAACATGCGGAGAACACTCCTGCAACACCCAAAACCTTTTTTATTCTCCAAGGGGACACCCCTGCTGCCTCTGATCCCATATGTATGGCCACAACCTTTTCTCGGCGACATTATGTATGACGACCATATATATTGCGAAAACATTACTGGCTAACGAATGAACATGGTGGTAGAAATGTATAGCTCTTACGTGAAGGAGATGGATCTTGATCAATGATGTTTTATTGTATTTTTCCCATGTTTGTTTTAAGTGTAAGTTGACAAGAAGTGTGGGACTCGTGCTCCTGTTTTAAGAAATTCAAATTCAGAAATGTTAAAGATACGGGTTGTTAATGGGTTTTGAAAAATCCATTCTTCACCATGGGAACGTAATGCACAATATCTCTAAAGGATTTTTGATGGTTTCAAACTCTACCTTGAGTAGTTGCTCACTACCTTAAGCCAGAGTATGAGATCCTTGCATCTTTCTACTTATGTGAAAGATGTTGCCACTTAGCTTTGTTCAGTCAAATGAATAAGCAGTTTGTAGGGTCTTTATAGAAGTATTAAGGATCACTGACTACAGCAGATTTGGAAGGACTTTCTGATAAGCTCAATAGAAAAAGAAATGATTGTATCAAATCTATGCTGTGTAGCACTTTTTTTTTAATGAGTACCCTTTATAAAGCTCTTTAATAGCTTAAATCATTAAGTCGAAGTGTCTATGGCTGGTGGATTAATATTATTATTGATCTTGGAACAATGTCACGATTTTCAATGGTATTAGGCCTAATAAATATTAAGCATTTTTTGGGAGTTTAATGCACAACAATTTTAGAAAGTGTATGTTGAATGAACTTTTTTGAATTGACATGTAGTGTTATTCATTGATTTGTCTGTGAAGGCTGTAGCAAACAAAGTAAAAAAGACAATTCTATTACAAACGATTGACAAGGTTGTAGTGTCTGGATAACCTAGTGTTTGAGAGCTAGGCAAGTACTTCAAAGAGTTTTAGGTGGTCTATACCGATCTGCAGTGTTTTACAAATATGCCATTGTTTCAACCTGTGACTGACCTCATGGAATTTGTAAAAAAAAAAAAAAAATGTAAGACTGCGATTATCAAATTTACCAAATGGTGGGGATCAAGTTCATAATTTTCAGTTCTTAGTGTTTAGTTTGGGTCTCTTACAATCTTTCTCTAAATATGATCTTGGATTTATGATGCTACCGGCGTGCAAGACTAATGACTGAATATCTCATGGCACGGACATACTTAGATAACTTTGATTTCTGAGCCAATATGTTGTAAAATAATTCTAAATATTCAGATCATTTTGTTTCTTTTTTAACAGGTTGGCCCGTTGTTAAATGCTATGATTAAGGGACGCTATGAAGACCATTTGAGCTAACAGGTTATTAATATTAACATTTGTGCTGCTGCCACCACCTTCATTGCCGGTTTTAATTCCTCTTTTTGAGGATCTTCTGAAGTTGCCAGCAGATGTACTGGTGAAGTGCAAACATTGTGTGCCACTATCAACAAAACCAATGGAGTGTCAGGTTTTTCCAACTTCAAGTGATCTACAAAAGGATCAAATATTGGCCTTGTTTTTTAACCTGTAAAATCAAGGCAGAAGATGAAAAGTCAACAAACACTCCAAACAGTTTGCATGTCTTTCAAAGAAAGTCTCAGAGCCTTGGCATTAAGGATGTTTTTATATAAAATTTTATTTATATACTTTGACTTTGTTTTTTAAATCCAGGATTCATTGCTGTTACTTTGCGAGGTCAGCTTGATTTTTGGTCTTAAACTGTTTTATTTTTTTTAATCAGTTTACTTCCTGCCTAGATCTGGTACTATGTATGGAGATGGAAGGCAAAACATTTCCTAAATCCAAAAACTGTGAAAAGCCTGTCGTCCTGCCTGGCGCGGTTCAACACATTGGTTATTGACAATAGCCATGGCTTCCTGGATTGTTGGAGTTGTAACGAAAGTCAAATGGTGATTAAAGACGCTTTATTCACCTCACTCTCTCTTAGCCTATTAGCCTTTATGCAAACTGAATTTGTTTTAATGGGCTGGAATCAGAGAAGAGGTGAATAGTTTGGTGAAAGTAAGTTGCTGGAACATCCGTGCCTGCTTGATTTCAAAGATGTAGGAGAGTATTTGTGACACAGTTTGCATGCTAAGCCAGAAAAAATGACTTATATTTTTGTTGGGTTATTCCCCTGTTCATGCTCAGCATTTAGATTGCGTATCTATATGTGGACTCTTTTGATAATAAAGTAGTACAGATGTTTGAAGATGTGGACTTAAGTCGCAAGAATGCTGCTCAGTTGGTCGTCATCTTAAATCTAAACACCACAGAGATAAATCACCAACTTGGATTGGCTGTAGTAAACACCACCCGTTACCTATGCATCGTTTAAAGAAACATTGTATTTTGTGCCCTCGTGAATTGCCCTGGACTCTGCCTTATGCTGTATTCACAATTAAGTGGCAGTCTGTGTATTTTTAATATAAATGTTAATATTGCAGGACTATGTCATGGAGAATGAGACACAAAGTCGGCCTGGATTTCAAACTCATGCTTTCTTAAGCAATGTATGGGTTCATATTGTGTTGCATGATTATTTAACTGAAAGGTTTTTCACACCTTAAAATTCAGTGGAAATTGTGACCCATGGAAGTAACTGCTGCCCTTCAAAATTCTGAAAAACTAAGCACACTTCTTTATTGGAAACCTTTTTCTATTTCACCTAGGGGAGTACAAAAGTCTGTAAAAATGCCTAAATGACAAATTTGTTTAATACACATTTGCCTCATTGAGTTGTCCTTATTGCCTCCATTTGTATTTTCTTTCCCTTTTGATATTTAAAAGGGTGAGCAATATGTGTCTGGCTTAATTTTGATTAGTTGCCTCTACTGGTAACCTAATCGAAAGAGTCCCAGATGTTGAAGACTCAACCGGTGTTTTGTTGTTTTAAGTGTCTTTTGTGGATCAAGTAGTCCTAACATAATCCATTTTCACATTACTTTGAGTTTCAAGGGAATGGGCTTGCATGAGACAAGTTTTCTTTGCTTCGAACATCTACCAGAAGTAATACATCTGCTTGTCGTTGCTTCTATGTGAATTCTTACATTTGTTGCACTTTCTAGTGTTCTTTTTTTTTTGTTCTTTCACTATTTGTGAGGTAACCTTCCAGAGGCTTTATAACTCTATCCCCTGTGCTTCAAATACAGCAATACAAATCAGAGAATCAACGATAAGCAGGTGTCTGACCTGTGTTACTGCAAACACTGAGCATTGCCACACAGAGAAGCTCTACTATTGCACCTGATTTGAGGAAGGTTCTAGAAGATCAACTGAATTCTATTTACACTTGTGGTCATTATAAAAACCGCTGTCAACAATGTTTTACTTACAAAGTAGGGATTCAAATTGTCCCACCTCAAAATCTACCTGAGCCCATGTTTGAACTGGTAATTTCCAAGCAGTAATCCAGTACACACAACTGCTAACACTTTCATAATCATTGTATGGTTAACAAATTGTTACAGGTTCTATTTGTTGCAACATAGTTGACAGCATTCCGAATACCCATTAAGCACACATCTAATCTGTTTTGATTATGCTCATTATTTCTATTTCAAATGACCTAACCTTGTGACGCTTTGTGTTCCAGATATGTACCTGTGGACTTTCTCTCTTTGTTCATAAACATGATTTATTCTCACACTTATTGAGTGGAACAAGACCTTATTTGTAATTGCTTACTATGATATTTTCAGCACCAAAAATAGTCCTGATTGGGTTCCCTTAATTTTGCTTGCTTAACAATGAACTTTAACCAGAATAATTTAAATGTGGTGTAGGCTGTGAATAATCAAGTTCTCGCCTTTTGCACACGTATGCACAACAGTGATTGAAAAGAACAAAATAGTGTGTGTTTTTCTGAGGCTTGTGGATCTGCTTAGAATCGCTTGCTTTCAGTAAGCTGCACAACAAGTGCTTGTTGCGGAGTGTTACATTATTTCTTTTTGAAGTTAGAAAACAGGACATTGACCGGCCGTTAACGTATTACTCTACTGCGATGTGTACAGCACCCTTGATCCTTCACGTGTGGAAGTACTCGGATTGTTTTTTTTCTGCCATTGGGCAGGTTGATATTTGCAGTGCTCTTACAGGTATTCATCATCATTAAACTTTTATTCACGAGTGTCATGTTAAGCAAATCATATTTACATTTGCAATATAAAAGGGAATTGCATCAAAGGTCTATATTTAGCACTGTCCAGTATTTGAAAATGGATAAGACCTTTAGTTGAAATTCATATCAACAAATACATAATTCATAAGATAAAAGTTCAATGCACCCTGGTTGAATCCGGTGGAATCGAAGTTCCATTTTGCAACTGTTTGGAATCTTGGAAGATCAGTATCTAGATGATGATATGGACTATTCAAGAACTCCAGTCAGGGACAATAATTTGCATAATTCAGTATTTTGTTACATAATACTTAATTCATTTTATAAATATCACATTAATATCGTGCAAGTCTGGTGTTTTAACCAGATGGATTGCATCTTTGATGCTCTTTGTCATACTGGTTGAACAGTTATTATTGTATGCTTGAGATCTAGCAGGATTTAGACTATTAATATTGTTAGTCTACATTGACACGAAAGATCACTCGACGGCGTCTACACACCCACCACGATTCTTCCGCAAGCAGGACTCCAACTTTCAGAAAATCAGCAGTGGACTATCTAGGTTTCCAGACCTTTTCAGTCATTACTGTAGAGAGTGGGGGAAATACATTACACTAGTTTCACTATTGTAAACTGTCTCAATATAATGTCCCTCCTATTTAATATAATCTCCCTGTCAGCCAGCTCCGGCAATTGAAAATTCTCCATTTAAGTTTTGTCCCTCCTGTAAAAATAAATCTGCATGGCTGCGAGGGTCAGTATTCAGACCAGAGAGACAAGCCACTCTTGTAAACCTGATGGCTGAGGATAATCCTTTTTGAAAGCTGGTTGATGAAGCCTTAGTACCAAAAAGGAACACGAGACAATCAAGACCTTGGACCTGATCACAAGTAAGACCCTTCAACAGAAGGGTTTGGCAACCAGTCGACGTGGCTTTCGTATGCAAACCTTTTCCAGAACAGCTACTCTGTCTGCCTATTACCAGTGTCAAGTACTGGATTAGAAAACCAAAGTCAACTGAGCACAGCGTCGTCAGGCTTTCAAAGGCAGTTTTTGGAGGGGAAGAAGTCGTGGAATACGGCAATCCTCTGGGAGAACACCCTCTGCCCCAACACAATCGTGCTCTGGTTCATGATCCTTCAAATGATATCATTGTACCGGGTCGATTAACATCATACATGTTAGGTGATCCTCTGCACACCGACCCACTTCACACCAGAATACTGCTCACATTTCACCAACACCTCCTTTCAGGGTTCGAGGCTCATGTGATTCGGTTTACCCAAAGGACCGAAAGCTCCGTACCAGGTATGGTGTACGGGCTCGACTGCAACCCTTCCTGCACTGGCAGTTGCCATGGAGAACATACAGCAGAAGGGGCGGCGTTACAGCTCCATGCCGATCACGTGATCCAGAGTGGCGTTCCTCACGTGACCTTGGTGGACGTCACATGACCCCCGAAACGCACAGTATATAAGGCTTGAGACAAGGAAAACTCATTGCTTCTCAGCTGTCTTCAGACCCTGTTTGGCGTTACGTTTTGGTTTGCTTTTCTGGTTTACCTTGATCTTGGAACTTTCTCGTGGACTCCTTCGGATTACCCCTTTGTACCTTTGCTTGGAACTGTTTACCTGTTGCTGGATTTTGGACACAAACCTGACTTGCCTTCGGATCATCCTTGGTACCTTGTTGAACTTCTACGTCATTTCCTTTTTGGGATTCAAGTCACGCCTTCAGTCTTACAGGTGGTTCATCCTGCATCCACACTTGTCTGCGGTCCTCATGTTATAGGGACCGCCTCATCTGAGTCTCGAACCTCCCGCCTAGGTTTCCTGGGTTTTCCAAACACCGGATAGGTAAGGCTATTCAGATTCTTTGGTTATCGTGATTATATACTGTAATTGCCTTGTACTTAACCTCGTTCTTTTTGACTGCAGCCTTGGTGTTCCAGAGGTTCTGTGGATCCAGGAAGTAACCTGTGGCCCCAAAGGTCGCACAGCGGGTTTCTTTTAGTTCCCCTGTGCGTCACTTGAGGACGGAGGTTTCTACGGTCTACACGACACTCAAGTCAGAACAATACACCAGGCGTGGAAATGAGTAACGTCAGACAAGTGGGTCTTGTCCACTTTTGAGGCGGTATTTTATAGGGTTTGAGAAACCGAGCGATGTTCCCCCAGAAATAAAGGAATCCTGCCAGAACAATGTCAGATTCTGCAAGTGGATTACTGACATTACTTGAAAAAGAAGCACTAGAGTCAAACAACAGTATTTATTCTGTATACTTTCTTGTTCTAAAGAAAGACAAACAAGACCAGTGCTGGATCCTAGACCAGCAAATATATGTGTACAACCTTTAATTCCTAATGACCATATTACAAGAGGTCATTCCTGTACTCAAGGAGGGTGATTTCCTAGTAACACTGGATATGAAAGATGCATACTTTCATATTGCACTGCTTCCAGCACATCAAAAGTACCTAAGATGCAAGGTACTTCCTTTTGGAAATGTCAGCTCCTCCAGTGTTTACGAAAGTGCTGTCAGTAGTAGCGGCACACCTCTGCGGGGAGGGCATCCAGTGTACCCTTAACTGGACGACTGGTTAATTACAGCGGAAAATCCAACTGTATGCAGTGAAACTACTCTGATAACAATCAATCTTTTACATCGACTGGGGCTTTCAATCAATAAAAAGAAAGTGTAATCAGCCAACAAAAACAGTTCAGGTCGCCATGATCAACACAATCATCACCAGTTTTCCTTGCCAATGAGAGGGTTCAAAACCTGATGAGCCAGGTTCCTGTGTTATGTGGCCAGTCGGCAGGTAACAGTCAGAAGGGTCATATGTATGCTCGGCATGAAAGCATCTTGTGTCTTCATTGTGCCACATGCCAGACAATGCATCCAGTACAAGAATGGTAGCGAAGGTGGTCTCAAGCAGAGAGGAATTGGGATGATCTAGTGGCAGTTTCACAAACACTGGTTTGGGCTCTAGAATGGTGGACACAAGAAAACATGCTAAAAGGGAAAACATGTGTCAACCCACCAAGGGACCTAACTATCGCAACAGATGCATCACTGACAGGTTGGGCCACCCATTGCTTCCACCTCACAGCTCAAGGAACTTGGTCTCTCCCGCTGAGGAAGCAGCACATAAATGTACTGGAACTACTGGCAGTATATAGACCACTACATAGTTTGCAACAACATCTGATAAACATTGTAATTGCAAAAGACAGCACAACAGCCATGTTTTACATCAACAAACATTCCCTTTGGTTGTACGTACTTGTTCAAAGAATTTGGAAATTGTCTCCAAAGGGAAATACATCTTCATGCCCAACATGCTCCAGGCTAACACCTATTTCTAGCTGACAGTCTAAGCGGAGCACAACCATTAGAGCATGAGTGAGAATTGCATTCAGATGCACTCAAACACATTTTCATTCAATGAGGACAACAACAGAAATGTTTACAATGGCGGAAACGCACAATGCCCAAATTACTCACCCAGGTACTCTCCCATAGAAGGGATCTTTGGGGAATGCTCTATGGATCAATTGGTTAGGGATATTTGCTTAAACCCCCCTACCCCAATTATGCAAAGTGATCCACAAAATACACCAGGAACATTTAACAATTATTCTCAGTGCACCAATGTGGGCATGGCAGACATGTTACTCCCACCTTCTTAAAATGTTGCAATGCCCATCAATAAAATTGACACCCACTCACAATCTCTGCTGTCACAGGGTCAGGTCCTACACCCTAAACCTCATACAACCAACTTAGCAGCTTGACACCAGAGGTCCTAGAGTTCGGGTACCTCCATTTACCAGATGCATGGAGATGTTAAAGGAAGCATGTAAACCCGTCACTAGGTACTAAATTTAATAAATAGAAAATCAAATATCAATCCTGTTGATTGTTCAACATCACCTTTTCTTCTTTACCTCCTGTGTTTGCTAGATTAAGGACAAGTCTTGTATTCTTTAAAGGTTAATTTGGCAGCCCTGTCAGTCTACTCCACATCTGAAAACAAGGTCTCCTGGTGGAGAATTCCATTTGTGAAAGCCTTCATGAAAGGAGTAAAACTATTAGACCCGCCGGTTGCTAACCCGCCACCAAGTTGTGATCTAATTTTTGTACTCAGCAAGCTCGTAGATCTTCCTTTTGATCCAATGCACAAATGATTCATCAAAGACTTTACTTATAAAGTGGCTTTCCTTGTAGCCATCACAACTATTCATAGAATTAATGAGCTTCAAGCTGTATCAGTAGCTGAGCCTTTTGTCACAGTGTACAAAAACAAGGTGGTATTAAGAACACACCCATGTTGTTTGCCTTAATACATATCTGCATTTCATGTCAACCAGTCTATTAAACTATGAGCTTTCTTTCAAAACCCTTGGAATTTCAGGGTAGAGCTCTACATACACTGGATGTAGAGCTCGTGTACTACCTTAACAAGACAATACAACTTAGAAAGACTGATCAGATCTTTATATCACTTGGTCAATGGGAAAGGAGACCCTGTCTCAAAGGCTATCAACAGATGGATTGTAAGTCCTCCTCAACAGTGTTACATTCCCTCAAGCAAAACTCTTCTTTTCACATGTAGGGCACATTCTACAGCTATTATAGGAACTACATTGACTTTCATTGTGTCACTGAAGGCTATTTGTAAGGCAGCTACATGGAGTTCAGGACACACTTTCACACAACACTGTGATGGAAGCAAGAAATGATTTACAGCTGGGACAGACCTTTAAAATCTTTGTTTCTGTTCCTTCAGTTCATCGGGCACCTTGCTACTCTATGCAAAGCATGGGATTTTAAGCAGATCCACAAGCCTCAGAAGGCAAACATTTCCTTCCAGTAATTGTTTTTCTGTTGCTTTTAGCTGTTTAGATTCACATGTGCCCCATCCGCCCTGCTATTGGAGCTGAAGATATCACAAACATGTTAAATCATATTTGCTCTAAATTAACTTTCTACACCTTATTAGGCTCACTCACAGTTCACTATAGACTTCATGCCTCCTCGGGACAGAAAAAATAAAATCTGAGGACCTAGTGAAAGATGATGGTAATCTTACGTCCCATTACCTTTCTCCAGCATGGGGTCTGGCATGTATTCACATGCTCATGAATATTCCCCGTCAGGCTGGGAATCCTCGGTAAAAGAAACCAGTTTGACTTACAAACTGTATTTCTCTTTATAACCAATCACTGTCCTCTAGGTCATCCTGCCCCATCCAATGAAAGTCCTCTCCCTAAACTCCGCCTGATGCAGCCATCTTCACATTTTTACCGCATGCTTTAGTGTTGGGATTCATCGAGTTTGCTCTGTGAGTTACTTCTGTTTGTTGTGTTTTTTTGCGGGAAAGGGTTCTATTTTTGTTCCGAAAGAGTCCTTATGCTGTTCTCTCCATCTGCCGACAGTGGGGATCCATTGTCTGAAGTTCAGTGCCCCTCAAGGGTGAAAATCGTCAGTTTCCAGAACGCCATCGGGCCTACTTCGCACACTCTGACCATGATGGAGAAGAAAGGAAGGTCCCTCTTCAGGATCTGCACCAAGTGCGGCCTCTGAAATGTGTTTGTGGAGGACAAGCACCTGCAATGCCTCTACTCCCTCCATCCAGACCACAAGTAAGAGGATTGTGACATATGCTGCTGTGGTGACCTTAACCGGGTCTGCTGGCACGCCAGAGAAGGGGGCACAGCCTCAGAACCTGGTTCCAGCCCCTCAGGGGAAAAGGGGGGGGGGTCAAGGAGGACCAGTCCGTGGCCAAAGCCATTTAAGTTTCATTCACTGACGACGAGGACTTGGAGTTCCTACACATGGTCCAGGAGGACGTGGAAGAGGACGGTGCGGGGCCTAGTGTACCAATTACGCCGAGCGATGTGTTGCTGGACATTTTATCGACCCACCACACCTTGGTGTCGGTGATCCAGTAGAGGATGCAACAAGGGCCTGTTCCAACAGTCTCCCAGATCCCATGACCAACCGCCGATGAAGAAAAGGAAGTGCCATCCGACGCCCCCATTTCAGCCTCTGAGTCTGGTCCCATTTCACCCAGCATACCCAGACATGGGGACGGATATGGCCACAATGAAAGACAATATTGGCAGAGCGGGCAGCAGGTCCCCGCAGCCTATGGCCTCTCCACCGGACGAGGTGGGATCATTCCTTTCTATGATCACCAGAGCCTGCGAGCTGTTGCCACTTGTGCCCGAAGAAACTAAGGAGTGTTTCCTGTACCAGAGGTGCGAGGCCAAGAGGAAGACTATCATGGGGATGCCCCTCCTGGATGATGTGTGGGAGGAGGGCCTAGCCCTCTTGAAACATCCTTAGACTGCTCCAGAAGAAGTACCGGGTACCAGAATCCACACCCAAGTGCCTGAGGTCACAACCATCGCCAGATTCTGTGGTTTCGGGGGCCGCGTGGCAGCGGTCCTCTAACCCGTCCTCTTTGGTCCCTCCGGACAGCAAGGGTAAGAAGTTGGACACCATGGAGAGGAAGGTGATTTACACGGTTGCGGCCTAAGCACTGGCGATACTAGCCAGGTACAACAGGGAGCTGTGGTACAAGCTGGGATTGATTCTGGATTTCCTCTCCGACGACAAGAGTATGGAGGCGATCACCCTCTTCCAGGAGGGAGAGGTACTGTTGGATCACAGCATCACATTGCCGTTGGACGTTGCCGACACAGGGTTGCAGCAGATGGGGGGGGGGGGGGGAGGAACAGTGAAGGCCACAAATTTCCGCCAGGAGGTCCAAACAAAGGTACTGGACATGCCTTTTGACAGAGAGAACCTTTTCAGGAAGGTCGTCGACGAGTCCCTGCAGGCAATCAAGGCGGATACCGAGATGGCACACGACATGGGCACCCTCAAACGGCACTGCTCTGCCTTTTCGTTCCTCCACAGGAAAATTGGGCAGGTCTTCAAAAGGTTTTTCATCCTTGTACCGTCGGCCTTCCAGATCCATTACCCTGGAAGCCCATAGAGGCTGTTCCCAGGCCTATGGGGGAGGAGGACAGCGTTGTCATCACCAGCAGGGCACCAGCACCGAAGCAAGCCTAAACCGGCCAGGCCGTCGTCCCCCGATCCGTGCACCCTGGTGGGAGACCGTCTGACGAGGTTCGACAGCGAGTTGGAAAAGATCACCACCAGCAGATGGGTGCTGGACGCTCTTGCAGAAGGACATACCCTGGAATTTCAGCACAGATGTCTGAGAATCCCTCAGGTAGCCTGTTAGAAACCTGAGGGTATTCTCCCAGGTAGACCTCGGGGAAACCCTTCTTCAGGTGGCCCGGGGAGGGGTGGCGCTCTCAGATCCCAAACCTGCTGGTGGACGAGCGATGGAGGATCACCTGGGTAAGGGGTCCTGGGGTTATGCTGGGGGGGGGGGTATGCCCCAGGTGAGACGCAGTATTTTACTGGGGAAGAAGAGTGATGTCCCTGAGACCTTTATGGGCTGTGCCACATCTGCCCCCTTTCTTTCCATTGGATCTCTAACCCAAATCCACCGACCCCTCTGTATATCACCTATTCCTTACGATATCAAACTGTGTCACATTCAGAAACAGTCTCTTCCAAAACCCCTGTATTCCTGTGCCTTACCTGTATACACCCAGGTCCGGAAGAAGTCCGTCGGTTGGCGACCCATCCTGGACCTTCGTCGTCTAAACATGTACATCAAGTCTCAGGAATTCCGAATGGTCACCCTCAGGCATGTGCTGGGACAGCTGGAGGAAGTTGACTTCCTATCGTTGCTGGATTTAGAGAATGCCTACTTCCACATCCCCATTCTAAAGGGACCTCGCAGATTCCTACAATTCGTGGTCATGGGGTGGCACTATCAGTGGCACTATCAGTTAAAGGCCCTTCTATTCGGATTGAAGTCGGCGCCCAGGGTATTCACCAAGTGCCTGCCACCAGTGGCGGCACGGCTGCGCCTGCAGTGGATCCACGTCTATCCCTACCTGGACGACTGGCTCATCCAAGCAAAGTCAAGAGATCTTGCCATCGATCACACAGCGAAGACCGTCCAACTGCTCACAGATCTGGGATTTTCAATCAACTTTGCGAAATCCCACTTGGTACCGTCCCAAGTCGCCCTGTTCCTGGGAGCTAGACTCTACACAGTTGCGTGATTGGCTTCACCATCGGAGGAAAGGACGAAGGCCATCCTGGGCAAGGTACATGGCTGTTGACCAGGGACGTGGCCAGGGTGAGGTGTATCAAGTCCCTGCTCGGCATGATGTCCTCGTGCATCTACCTCATGCGCCTATGCAGGCTGCGGATGCGACCACTGCAGGAGTTCCTCGACGCCTGTTGGATGCAAGCGGTGGGCAGTTTCGAAGACAGGATCTCACTCGATGAGACTTTCCGCCAAGTGATCCGGTGGTGGGGCACCTGCACGCATCTAGTGGCAGGTATGGACTTCCAGACCCCGGCACGTCAGGAAGCGGTGATGGCGGACGCCTCTGTGGAGGGATGGGGAGCGCACACCAGAGATCTCCACGCAAGAGCTGTGTTCTGGGCCCTCAGGTCGTTCCTTCCGTTCCTCAAGGGCAAGGTGGTAAGGGTCTTTACCGACAACACCACCATGATGTTCTACACCCGGAAGCAGGGGGGCACCAGATCCCCAGCCCTATCCAAGGAAGCGCAGGATCTGTGGCACTGGGCCGTCGCCCAAGGGATGTTTCTGGTATCCTTTCATCTAGCAGGAATAAAGAACACCATTGCTGACTCACTCAGCAGGGAGCTGCGGCAGGATCAAGGGGATCTCCTATTCCGACGATGGGGCAATCCCCAGATTGACCTATTCTTGACGGCGACGAACGCCAAGTGCCGGAGGTTCGCCAGCAGGTTTCTGCAGCTGGGGAGCATGGGCAATGCCTTCTCATTCCCCTGGGACGGCCTGTTCCTGTATGCGTTCCCGCCGTTGCTGCTACGACTCATTAGTCAACTCAGACGGTCCCGGTGCAGATGATCCTTGTCGCACCGGCGTGGCCGAGGCAGATTTGGTTCTCGGACCGTCTGGACATGTCAGCGTCGCCCCCTCACCCCCCAGTCAAACTGCCGATGGACGCAGATCTTCTCGCCCGCGAAGGAGGCGCCATCCTCAAGCACGAGCCGGCGTCGCTGAACCTGCAGGCCTGGCTCCTGCAGTGCTAGAGTTTGGAGGGTACGATATCCCGGCGGACTGCAAGGAGGTGCTTGCGAAGGGCAGGGCGTAGTGCTATGGACACAAATGGAAGAGGTTCTCTGTCTGGTGCCATGCACAGATTAACCCTCTGCATATTACGGCCCCTCAAGTGCTGCCGTACTTGCTATCACTGGCCAAGGCGGGGCTGGCACATGCCTCCATCAAGATCCATCTGGCGGCTATTTCCCGCTACACCAGAACTCCGGCGCTGTCATCTCTATGGTCTCATCACCTGGTGAAGGAGTTAATAAAAAGACTGTTCCGATCGTTCCCGCCGGTGAAGGCCCCGGCGTGGGAACTCAACATGGTGCTGACCAGGCTCATGGGGCCGCCATTCGAGCCGCTGCATTCGGCACCGTTGAAGTTCCTGTCGTGGATGACAGCATTTCTTGTGGCCATCACCTCTGCACGACGAGTGGGAGAGATTCAGGCCCTCTCCTGTAAACCTCCATACCTGACATTCCACGAGACGAGGGTGGTGCTGAGGACACAGCCCTCCTTCATGCCCAGGATGCCGTCAGACTTCTATCTCAACGAGCCCTTGGTGTTACCGGTTTTCTTCCTGTCGCCTTTGTCGCCGGCTGAGAGGACTTTGCACTCGCTGGATGTGGCTAGAGCGCTGAAGTTCTACGTGGGCTGCACGAAGAGTCTTCGGAAGACATCACAGCTGTTTGTGAACTTTGGAGCTGTGAACCAAGGGAAGGCACTTTCGAAGGCTTCCATTTCCAGATGGCTCTCCGGCTGCATTATGCACTGTCACCGGTTGGCAAACCGACCCTTGCCTGGCCGTCCGAGCCCATTTGACCAGAGCAATTACTGCTACCACGGCAGCCTGGTCTGGTGTGCCCCTGCTGGACATCTGCAGGGCTGCTACGTGACGGTCGACGCACACCTTCACGAGATTCTACTGTGTCGACTGGGATTCCAGGGAGGAGTCCAGAGTTGGCCAGGCAGTGCTGTGCAACCTGTTCGCTTGAAGGTGGGCCTGGTGAGGAGGTAAGAGATGCTTAATGTTGAGTTGTTGAAATGCTTGATGTTGAGCCTTGCCATCTCCCGTTGTTGTGCATGTGTGTACTGCTATGTATTCTTGTATTCATGAGCATGTGAATCCATGCCAGACCCCATGCTGGAGAAGGAAAAAGTTACTTACCTGTAACTTGTTCTCCAGCATGGGTCTGGCATGGATTCACATGCAAACCCTCCCTCCTACCCCTCTGCGGCGGCTCTTCATCCTACTGCCACTTTACATGCTACCAAATCTGAAGATGGCTGCCAGAGGAGGGGCTTAGGTAGAGGGCAGTCATTGGCTGGGGGCAGTATTACCCAGAGACCAGTGATTGGTTACCAGTAGAAAGGCAGTTCAGAAACTGATTTATTTTCTTTACCGAGGATTCCCAGACTGACGACGGGGAATATTCATGAGCATGTGAATCCATGCCAGACCCATGCTGGAGAACAGTTACAGGTAAGTAACTTGTTCCTTATTTTGACACAACGCCACTAGGACTGCCTTATTTTTCATTTGTTGATTGCTGCTTGCTCCCAGTTTAGATTTAGGTTTAGATTAGGTGTTTTTCCAACCTTCGCAAAGCATTCATTGACAATGAACACCCTTGAACTGTGATCACTTGTGTCTGTCTTATTTGTGTTCTCCATGAGTTCTTTGCACCCGTCAGGAGCAGCTCGTCCCTCAGCTCTTGGAGGAAGTACGGGCCATGCTACGAAAAGGGAGGATAGCGCTGGTTCCCCATCGACTCTGGGGCTCCAGATACTTCTTGGTAAGAAAGAAGATGGGGGCCGGAGGGAGGGTGTGGGGGTCCGAGGGTAGAGGCCCACTCTAGACCTGCGACATCTGAACAAGTACCTCAAGTTTCAGAAATTCAGGATGGTCCCATTGCAGCATGTGCTCAGCCAACGGGAAAAAGGGGATTTCTTGATGCTGCTGGACCTGGTGGATGCCTACTTCCACGTCCCTATTCACAGGAAGCACTGCACGTTTCTATGCTTCGTAGTGCAGGGACAGCACTACCAGTTCAAGCCCTACTCTTCGGCTTGAAGTTGGCCCCCAGAGTGTTCATGAAGTGCCTGGTACTGGTGGCGGCCCATCTGCATCTATGGGCGATTCATGTTTACCCGTACCTCGATGACTGGCTGCTGACGGATCTGTGATTCTCCAACTATTCAAAGTCCTTTTTGACACCATCGCAGAACCCACCAGCCATCGACCTTCAGTTTAGTTTTGCATTTGCCACCCGTAGGGGGGTTGGTGTGCCCCAACGTGGATCCCTACACTGTTGTGGCTAGAAACTCCAGCTGCACCTCACTGTATTGTCTTGCTTGTGGTCTCATGCAGAGTGGATATAACCTAGCGGTTAAAAGTAGACTGCCCCTTTTGGTGGGAATGACCAAGCCTGATTTGCATTTGGTATTTCCCCTTCTGCAATGGCGAGGGATGCTGACAAATGATGGTCTGGAGGATTGCCAAGAGCACTTGCCAGTGGTTCAAATTAAATTATAACGCACCATCCATCCTTGGCCAGAACATATGTTTTATTGGAAGGTTTCTTCCGCCTGTTTGATTTTTCTTTGGTAATGATCATTTTTCACAACTCTACATCTAATCTTGATTTCAGTAATAAAATGACAGGACTTTTCACATGTTTCATGTTTATTGACCTTGTCTGCCTGTTTAGGTTAAACTACAAAACCCGCTGTAGGAAGAACCAAGCTGTCAAAGGATTTTCTCCCAGGATATAGGCTCTCCTAATGGTCAATACATTTTGCTATGTGGGAGATTGTTCAGGAAATCTTCAAAAATTGGTGACATTGCTAGTTTTTCTTACAGGGGCCAAAAATAGGGAACAAATTTGAATATTTAGGCTTCAGTTATGTTCTTCCAAGTAAAGGGTAACTCATTAAAGGTTTGGACTATCACAGATGACACAGCAATCGCTTCAAGGCTGAGATGGTTCAAGGTTTTTTAATTTGATTTTTCAATTGGCCCTATAGCTGTCCCCTAACTTGAAAATAACCTCCTCCCTAATCCAGGCATCTGACTTTTTCTGGGTTAAATGCTCTAGTCTTGTCCACACTCTTGTCTTCACCTTTGCCCCGCTCAGGTTCTGGATACCTGGGTGCTATTTTGTTCCAGGTACTCCTCCTCTAATGGTGGCTAGCGACTCTGTTGACATTTTATGGCTGCTTATCCCTCCGTTTGAGCCCTCAAAAGATTGGCCATGCTTGTTGGTATTGCCCCAGCCCCTATTTTCCCTGCACAGGGTGTAGAGTTCCCTTCCTTTGCTGTTAAGGGTCTTTGGGCCGGCCTCAGAAAGTGCCTGTCTCTCCAGCCTCTGTGGATTTCAGTGTGGCAGGCCTGGGAGATTCGAGTTGGCTCTCCTTTTGAGTTTCGGTTATAGTGATTAGTCCCTGCAATACGGAGGTCTTATACCCTGAACAGATTTTGGTATTCTTTAGTTGTCTTCTTGTATGATGTCGCCTTGGTCTTCTCTGCCTGCTGTTCAAATTGTGTTATATTTCAGCCCTAGAGAAGGTCGAGAAAGTACAGTCTTTGTTGGTGCCTCAGATCCAGTGACAGCACTGCCATTTCTCTTTCTGAGGGACCAACTCCCTCACAGCCATTGATAAGGGACTAGATGCAATAGCTAGTCCTTTCTTGGCTTGGTAATCTTTCTTGATCTGGCTTCAGGCTTTGATTTTTGACCCAGTCCCTCAATAACTTCCTCCTTCTCAGTTTTCGCACAGACCAACCTAGCTAGCACTTGGCTGGCTCGAATCCAATAAGTGCTGCTCTGTAGATTGTAGAGGACAACCTTGATCACTTGATGGTAGTGACGTTCATTCACTCCTGCTCATGCATCCAGTGAGTGTTATGAGCCAAACCAGATCCTCCTATCAATTCCTTTGGGAAAAACAATATGGAGACCGGTCCTGACCAGCTCTTGCTCCTTGGTGGGACCACCAGCACCATCTCATCCCTATATAGATTGTAGCCTGCAATGGTGGGAGTGGCACTGCTGGGCAACCATGCTGTTGGTAATTCGCACCATTTTTAGCATCTTGGATGGCAATGGGTGACCTATATTGGAATCTAGTGGATTGTCACAGATAACACTCCTAGACTCGGATGGTTGATTTTTCAATGGCCTTCTCGCTGTCCCCTCACCCCCTCATGTCTTGAAAAGAACGTGCACTCTCTAATCGCCACCCACTTCTCTCTGCTGACCCTCTAATGTCAGATTCCTTCGAAACCTTGCTTCCACCTTTTGATGTTACTCATTCTCCTCCCCACTCTTACCCCTCCTCCACAATACCTCTTCTACACAACTACTCACCTTTCTCTCTGAACCATACACTTCACAATCCCTTCCTACACTTCATATTTTACCAACACTTGTCCCTCTAGCACACTCACTCACACTGCAGCAACTCTTCCAATCCTTGGCCAGTGCCTCACCTTCTCCAGAAATCTCCACAACTCACTGCTCCTGTGCTAGTCTATTGGTTGTTCACCTCTAACCCCCAATTCCTGCATGAATAATTCTCCACCCCCTCACCCACCTTTGCTGGTATGGGTTCCTGTCCTCTCCAATTGGGCCCCATCTCCACTATTGGCGTGGATAATAGTGGAAAAACAAGAAATAGTCTGCCCACTTTTTCCCTGTGGAACAATAATGGTGGTCTGGATTGGCAACATTTTAGTTTTTTGTGGAGCCATCCCAGGTACCCTTGAGTTAATTATCCCTTTTTTTATTCCTGGTGGTCTACGGATTTTCCGTGGGTGTGAATGGCCTTGCCGGAATTGCCTGTGAGCAGCTTGCAGTCCTCCTGGTTGCGTTTGGTTGCAGCTCTATGACGCAGGTCTCTCTGTGTAGTGGGCAGCTCCAGGGGTGCGCAGCCACACCAGTGGGTCTCGCATCAGTTTGTAGTTCTTTGCGCAGGTGACTATTGTTGCAGCTGTATGTTAATTGTGCTTTCTGTACGCAGATGTGGGTTGCTGGTTCTGGCTTGGATGCACCTGGGTCTTTGGGCCCGGCGCGCTATACAAATAAAGAAATACAAATGTATCAACTAAACACAGACTGGCGTGCACCTTGCAATGGAGGCATGACTTGTGACAGATGTGTCCTGTAAAAGGTCATATTGGCAGACAGGTGGGCCGGAATTGGGCCTTCTCAACAGCCACTATACTTGCAGTTAGGACTGGCTCTGTATTCAGTCAGTCAAGAGGGTGTCCTGTCCCCACTTGGCATGATCTATGTACTGGTCTTGTCACATTTAGCAGTCTTGCCATACTGTTTATCCACCAGCTAAAATACATGTTAATACTCGGCGTTACCAGTTTATTGAGAACACTTCTCTATCTGATGCAGACTGGGCTTCACCCAATCAGACTCAGACCACCAGCACTGATTCACTATTCCGTCTGTTAATGGCAGATGCGGTCAGGGTGGGTGCCCTAGTCTTGCTAGTACACTCAGCAGCTTTTGATACATGGCCATTCCATAATCTTTGACCAGCTTCGTTTTTATGGGATGCATGGATTGTTTTGTGCTGGTTTTACACTCTTCTCTCAGATAAGAAACTGTCTGCTTCTAGTGACCCTTTTTTCTTCAAACCTATCATTATTTGTTCTCGGTTCTACCTCTCACCTTATTCAGTCTTTAACATTTGTTCCAGCTGTTCCTTATTGGTCACAGCCATGGTTCAGTCGCAATTAGATTATTACAGCAATGTTTATCTGTGGCTTTCTTACTCTCACAGTAGCCAATTCTACAAATTGCAGCTGGACGTCCTATTTTCTTGTCTTCATGTTGTGCCCATGTCACTTCTTGACCAAATTGATTGGCTTCCCGTCAAGTGTAGGTTAATTTTTAAAGTGCTGTCTATGTTCCATCGATATCTATATAGTTGAACTTAATCACTACAAAGGTAGATGCATTTTGTTTACCTTTTTTAGGCAAACGTGTATTAATAGATATTTGTTCTGGTTCGTTCCCTACCTTTGTTGTTGGTCTGTGTTATTAAGTTGCTTTCCTGCTGACTCTCGTTGTAAGTGATATGGCTTGGAGGGAGATCTTTTTCTTGCTAGGCACAATCTTTGTGAAAACCGCCTTCTGATATACCTTTGGTTAAAAACGAATGTACTTTCTTTTCATCAGCAATTACTTGGCTGTCTTCCACTCTGATTTGGACTGCTATCATTTTTTTCTCGAGTTTCATTGGCTCCAAGAAATCTACTTTTTTGTATATATGTTCAGTAATGAAATACATTCATATACATTTGCCCTCATATATTGGGATATTAAATTTACCCGTTTACAAAGTCTTATGCCAAAAATGCCTTCCATTCTTTTTAGCTGTTCTGCCCAGAAATAAATAGGGAAACATCGAAGTGCCAGCAACTTGT
Organism: Ambystoma mexicanum; assembly: GCF_040938575.1. NCBI lineage: Eukaryota > Metazoa > Chordata > Amphibia > Caudata > Ambystomatidae > Ambystoma > Ambystoma mexicanum. Next base: position 685,929,286 of record NC_090929.1, on the reverse strand, counting down.
TTTCTTTTTGATTTCCTTAATGTCTTATTAGGAGATACTCTGAGCTTTGGTGGCCCAAATTCATATTCATGTTGAGGTTTGAAAAAAGGTATTGGGTATGGTCATAGTTTGCCTCTAATAAAAAGGTAAACCTTGGTAGAATCATCACATTTCTACATCATGGGATATGTGTTGATAGTCATAAATACTCATAGTAATAGAAAGAAACCCCATTAAAAAATGGATTAAGCCTTTATATTTTTCTTTACTGGAGCACATCGGTGACATTTTGGAAGACAATGTCCTACACCCTTGGTAGTAACAAAGAAAAGGACAGGGAAACAATAGGCAAGCGTTGAAAACATAATGACACTTGCAGCTGCCCTCCATCCTATACTGTCCTGGCAGTTGAAGCCGGTTGTTTATCCCACCCACTGTGGAAGATTTAGGAACACGTTGCACTACTTTTTGAATTTGGTTTTGCTTAACCATTTCTCATCTTTTACTTTGCGAGAACCTTTTTCTTTTTTTGGGTGGGTTTAAGGTTGTTCTTTACTATGCTTTCTCCACATCCCAGCTCTTGAATTGCCTCCTTAACAGCCACATTACTGGAGTGTCCCATTAAGGAAAGGCTGCAGAAATGGAATGGGGGGGGGGGCGGCATCTGGCTTGGGACAAATCTGTGTTCATCCATTGAGCATTCCTAAACTCCTGAATCTTCAGCCCAGAGAAAAGCCAAATTGGAGGAGGATTCTCACCATCCTCGGCTTCAATTCGAGGAGCACCACTCTACATAGAGAAGTGTACAAATAGGACGTCACGTGCCGCTTCTTGACAAGATATCCCATGTTGCAAGGTGAGCAACTTCGTTGTCTAGAGCCTCTGTCAAAATACTTTCTGAATGCCTCCAAGGAAATTTGCCATCTGAGTACCCACTGGGTTTTGAGAGAGGGGCATAAAGACCATTGTTAACTTTGGCCAAGTCCACAAAGCTGACCCCAATCAACATGGTTTATTCCCTCAAAAAGCAGCATCACCCACAGAGACCTGTTTCTCCGCAGAAGCCTATATCTCTTTACAAGTAGTTTCCAACTCAAGTGGATACATATACTACCACAGAGGACTCTGATTACTAAACAAAAGGAATGTACTCCAACCTGGCGGGGAGCATGCAAACAGACTATATTATCGCTGCGTCTGAGGTACTGACGCTTTCAAATTGAATATCCCTATGTCTGCACCCAGACAGGCATGCTCCATCAGGGACACTTCATCTGAAAGATCTGCTGTGTCTGATCCAATTGGTTCCTGCGTTGCTGCAACAAGTTATGAGCACTTCCTTGTCTCCCATGCAAGTGGTGCACAATCAGAGGTGGGATGAGAAATACAGAGCAACCCGTTCTAATCGTCCTCCTCCATATGCTTTGATCTTTGCTTTCTTCTCGTGCCAGTAGCCAGAAAGATGTTCTTTACAATCATGCTACATGTCATCTTTGCCTCTACTGCACTGCAGCAAATCTGATCTTGGCTTCAAATTATCTGACACTTCAGTGGAGATATGGCTAATCTCTGTACTATTCAACTAAGGGAATGGTTGATTTTCTTCCAAAGGACAAAAAGGAGGGCATGCAGGAGATATTGTGGGAAGGCTGCACAGTGGTAAATGGTCATCCGTGTGCCCAACGATGTGATAGATTTGCTCACGGGTTGCCCTGGCAATTCCATGAGATGAGTATCATGGGCGAGGTTGATTGTCCTGTGTGAGACAGTGTAGCGGTTGATTTTTTTTGTTTTGTCATTCTCTGGAGAATCCTTCTTTGGAGCTCACATAAAATGAGAAAGTGGTATGTATTTAGATCTTCTTTCAGCCACAGAAATCATTTCACCAACGCAACTGCCCCCTAAACCTTTTTTTACCTTTCCTTAAATATGCATTGGCCTCTCATGTAGAGGGCTTGGCTCTTGTTACATTTTGCATTTTAAAATTGCAATACAATTTAAATTAAAAAAAATTATAAAAAAAAGACCAGAGCTGATGTTTAAATGACAAGTCTGTGGCCGAAAGAAGATCTAAATGGTTTAGGGTGAATATAACGGGATTTGGTTGCAAGATAAAGCTGCACATATGAAATGCATGTAGATAACAACGAAAGTTGTGCTGCGGGGAACCGTTTTCCCCCATTTCAACGTCCCCTACCCTTCAGTTTCCTAATGCTGGTGACCCCCCTGCTATCCCCATACCCTCCTCAACCCCCCATTCCCTAACGTCTATCGGGTGGGTCCAATCCAGCAACCCACAACCCATGATGCCCTTTTTCCCTGCACCACCCTACCCATGCATACCATTCATGCAGGCTCATCCACACAGACCCCCACCTGTTCCCCAAACCCCCTCCTTACTTGTCATACTGTGGCCTCTTCCTCCGCTGTGCGCAGTAAATGCATGCATAGTCCCAGACAGGCCGCCGTTTAATGAAAGCCGTCTGTCGGAAATTATTTTTGGCGAAAACGGCCAATCCCAGGTAAAAATACAAACGGTAAAATGTATGTCCTCTTTAACTTTGGGGGAATACGAAGTTAAGCAATATAAAGTCTAGATGTGCGGGCCCTGCGGACCGTGCACCATGCAAAGAAAAGTGTCCCCTCCAGAAGGATATGTCGCCACTAAATCTTATTCTGCAAGTCTACAGCACATCATCTTCTCCCCCTACCAAGAGTATTGTTCTTCCGCCACTACCTTCTTGTCTCTTCATGAGTTCATCTACTCTAAGCTTTACTTGTTATAGCATCCATGTCCCATCCCTCTAATTTCCATGAACCCGGAAAACATAGTCCATGCACCAGTGAGATCTTTTCTAGCACAGATACACGACGCTGTTGTTATTTATACACATTTGCCTTCATTCCACTGATGCAGTTGCTGTGGCTTTCCCATGGACAGATTTCAATAGCTCTTTAGCTTCTTGGATCTAGCTGTGCCACTTTTTCATTTAACTTGTGTGAAATTTGGTGTCCAGTTGTGCTAATGACTTCTCAATCTGAGCCAGGGATGCCAATACCGGGTGCCTAGCTGGCAACACTGTTCGGGTTGCATCCAAGTTGAGTTGTCCGCTACGGGGTGCGAGAAAGTCTACCTCTGCACCTTTGGTCTTTTTCTTGGACTTCCCTGTTCCCATTGTTCCTCTCCTGCCACTAGCGTGCCACCACTCTGTGGCTGGAGGTGAAACAGACGAAAAAGGAAACTATGTGGAGCCTGACCATCCGCTACCCACTTTTGTTGTTGCGTTTGAGGGTCAACAGCTGCTTATCCGGTGCGCACTCTTGAGATATTTGGTGTTTTTGGATGCACATACATTTGGTACGCCCAGGTAACTCTGTCATCAAGTTCTTAAGTAAGAGCATATTTGCCCCTAACCAAGATGGCCACCTCTCGTACAGCTTCACTCTCCATATTCAAACAAAGCGTGTTGCCCTCACCCAAGCTCGTCACCACTTACTCCGCACCTTGGAGGCCAAAGCCCCTCCACTCTTGGCTGCAGCCTGTGCCACGAGTCTCCCAGAGAGACTGCCAGCGGGGAAACCTCCATTGGTCACAGGAACCTCCAGAGTCATCTGGGATAACCCTGCTCGCCTCTCCGGCACTTTAAAGAACGCAGGAGGGCACTGCTCCCTTTATGACCTAATGCGGTCCTCTGTGCCAGTGTGGAGATATCAAACATCTTGGTAATGAAGGTAACCCTCTCCTGAAGGCTTCTGCAGCTCACCACGCAGTGCCTGTGTCTGCACTCCGCCGAAATATGTCGTTACCAGGAAGGTGTGCACGGAGCTCATTGGGGACACTCCCGCACAGCCGCCTTCTTGGCCACACCCACCAACTCTGGTCTTTGTAATCTTGTGAGGTAAAAGTAGAATTTGAAGTACAATATAATGCAAGTACAGGGACTGCCTGATTTGGAATCTCTCTTGTACTGATGTATGTGAAAGTGAAGAGAAAAGAAAAAATAATCCTTGCATGATTTCAATTCTGCTGTGCTTGCACAGTTAGAATTGCACACTGCTACAGGCATGAACCTAAGGAGGACGCTTACTGCTAATGTCTCTCACTTTTGCTAGTTTGCAGGAACAGCCTTCAAGACACTTGTTTTACCCCTGTCTTCATCTGCAAGTTTGATCGATCCCTTAACTGGGTGTCTTACCTGGGTCTGAATGAAATGCACATCACATGAATTGGGTTGATGAGTTTTGCTTTGAGAGCATAGAAACCTCCACTATGTAGTGAAACCTATCTGAACCTTAAAGGTTTTATAGCTTGTTGCATTCTGAGGGAGGGTTTCTTTTACAGGGGTATCTGCTTGTTTTTGAATTTGTCTCCGGTAGCGCAGTGGGATAAAAATGTCTTCTTGGATTCACCTGACTCAAACTGAGCTCTGTGTTTGATTTATGCGTTTCATTTATATGTCAATTCTAACCTAGTCTGGCTACCCCTATACAATTGTGGGCCAGCATTGCAACACAATAACTCTCATCCTTTGATACGTTTTTAGAAAGAGGGACAATCTCGAACATTTTAAGTACAGCATTGATGTGGAAAAACGAGAACTTTCAGTGCTCCTCCTACCCCAACTCAAGCTTGCTCTTCAGCATTCCAGTTACGATAACTGCCCAGCACCGGGAACATCTTAGTGACTGTCCATGCCCTGTGGAACTCCACAGGTCTGTTTAACATTGTCCAATATTTACCTCAAGTATGGCACCATCCTGTTAAGTCCCAAGATGATCTCCAGGTAGTAAGACAATTGTAATCTGACCTGTTCTGACTTGAACAAATTGCTCAGAGCAGCTATTCCCCTATACACATATAATTTACCCATACATAAATGCAACTAACCCTTACAAGAACCCCTGTGCAGAAACTTGAAGCAATTTACTGACTGATTTCTCTGGGCATTTTTCCAGAGGTCTTCCCTAAGAAAACAGAGTGTACAAAGATCAATGCTTGCAAGCAGTGTAAAGATAAACATCCAACGGATTACCTGGAGATTAAAACGCTGCTACGATCAATACTCCAGGATACACTCTACGGCTGAAAGAGCACAATAGCTGTTGTGTCTGCATTCATAATGGGGCTACAGCCCAAGATAGCAGATGGAGTGAAATAGGTAATGCTATGTGAAAAGTAAATAATTTGAGGCTTTCATGAAAAAGCATAAGTACAAAGAAGCAACTGAGGCTAAACTAATGACATTGTTTATTCAGCAACTCTCTCAAGTGATAGTGGGACATAATGCAAGGCTGGCACCAAGGACAGTGCAAGAGCTAGTGAAAGGTGTATGTGTTTTTAAGTCTGGTCCTGGTCAGAGCCCAGAACCGATGGCCACCTGCCTCCTACACATACAATGGCCAGTGTATTTATTGTAAGGAGTTTGGTCACTTGAAATCAGAATGTATTAACTGGCCAGCACAGCCTAGTCCTTTCACCAGTCTTTTCCCCTACCGCACCCCCACCCCGCCTCCTTTTTTTCAATTCCCATAGGCCAGCCAAAAGTCCAACATTTTTGCACTACTGATTTCGCTTAATCCCTCTGCATTTTATGTAGAATGCTCTGTTTAAAACAATGTGTTCAGTTTAGTAGAGACTGTGTCTTCCCACTCCATGCTGAAAACATCTGAATGTCTCAATTGTCCATGTTCAGATGCAGTCGCACATTATCTGGTGATTGGCAGTCAGCCTATACTCCACCCTGTTTCACATCTTTGTTAATCTGGGTACTTCCCCTTTAAGATTAAATATCCTATGTTAAATGAATTGCACTATTTACCCGATTGTAATTATTTGGATGTCCCCATTCATAGAGAACTGGAATTTGTAGCTGTTTTAAAGGACCCATCTGCTGGACAGAGAGATGGCAGCACATCACTGCCTTGTGGCAACAGGGATTTCCGGGCCAAATTTCACTGCAATTATTGTCCTCTAATGCAAAAGAGGTTGCACACACACTCAAGTAGAACCTGTATGTAGCAGCCTGAACCGAGGAAACCACTTCTCTGTAGCCTGTAATATTCCTAGATTGCTGTCATCCTCCGTGTTCCCAAACCTGGAGCTTGCAAACAGATGAGGTTGTCTTGGCATAGCAGGTTACTGCCGGCAATAGATATTGGATTATGCCTCTTATGTCAAGCCTCTGCAAGCCTTTACCCCTGACTCCACTTCTAAAACTCTACCTTGGTCCCCAAAAGTAGGCAAATCATTTACAAAGATCAAGCAGGAAATATCCAAGACCCCTACTCTGGGTTACCCAAAAACCAGAATCCATTAAACCTTTGTTGTGATAAAAACGACGGTGTTGCTTCTTAATGGGTGTCATGATGCATACCCCCGGGCATCCAGACCACGTCCATCAGCCCCGGGAGCAGGCATCATGTTGCCTTGAGAAAACCCAGCAACCCCTGCTAGGGGCTGTCTGGGTTCAGTCCTGGCGTCTATGGCACCAGGCTCATATGGGACATCAGTCCTGGTACCATAGGAGCCAGGCTCATAGGTGCACACTTACCTGATGCAGACCATGCTGCAAGAAGATCCAAGCCCATGTGAGGCCTGGAAGGGACTACTTTACCTTAGGGACTATTTTGTTACTCGGTTGTGGTCGGGGAGGAATACCTACCTGGGACTACTTTGGAGGCTATTTAAACCATGCCCGAAGAGCAGCACACGCTTCGTGTTATTCTGCATCCAGCAGCGTAACGTTCACCGTGCCAGCAGCAGCATCCAGCCTTCTGCCACGCCCGCCTCGAACCTGGAGCACCTAGAAAGAAGGAAAGAAGCAAAGGTTAGAACAAGAGTATTACCTGATTTCTTACCTGATCCCGGATTCATCGCATCTTCAAACCAGAGGAAAGACTTTGTTTTAAACGTGTCGCAATCGCCAGCAGCAGCGCCGCGCCATACTCACTGTTCCACGCAGCATCTCTTCGATCCAGCGCTGTCTCCATCTTTACATCGCTGAATCCCGGCACCTAAGGGGGACAAGAAACAATAAGGTGAGCAGAGAGAACAGACAGACAATCTCTTTAGCTGCCATATGCTTACCTGATTTTACCGCCGGAGGTATTATTCATCAGCACGCCACATCTTCTTATGCCGCACCTGTAAGAAAAGGAGAAAGCAGCAAGTTTAACCCTTGGCATTATTTACCGGACAGTGTTGGGTAACACAGACTTTTACCGGAGCGCTTTCAGCTGTCAATCTTCTTATTGGGTCAAAGCTGCAAGATAAAAAGAGGAATTGGACAGGAGTGAATTCCAGACATTTTGAACTCTTACAAACTATATACTTTCGGCTCTTCGCCAGGACTTTTTGGAGTCAGGATTCATCTACAACTCTTCCAATATCTTCAGGCCAGGGAAGTAACTGGTCATCAACGCACCCCTGCGTAGTTCGCAGGATGGAGGGCTCATCCTTCAAGAATATAAGGTGAGATTGCTGAGAGGGCACCTCAGAGGTGATTAGTGGGGAGGACAGTGGGGGTGCTATCACGTGAATCCGCAAGTGGCTAAATCCATCTCTCCACTTCTAGGAGAATATTTTTACGGGTCAAGCAGATAAGATTAGGAGGGCAGATCCAGTCAGTCATCGCTGCACTATGCATCACGTGGGTGGAGGCCGCAGCAGTCCGGATCTGACCGACGCCCCTGTGGGAGCCAGGTGAGCGTAACAATGGGTTCTGACTAAATTGCCTGATGAGCCTGTTGCAGCAGGTCTGCTTCTTTGCCTCCAATGTGTGGCCACTACTGCCTTATTGATAGAAAAGGCAGATACTCTGGTTTTAGGCCACCTAGTGACTGTACCTTATGCTGTTACTGATTTACTGTTTGATGGGGAAATCAGCACGTTTTTAATTCCAGTTTGACTAAATTTGAAAAGCTGCTACTTTCTGCTGCTCAAGTGACTATATATTGTGGTATTATGACCCCTGCGTCTCTGCTTCAGACACTCTGTAATGGTGACCCCCCCCCCCCCCCTGACTGCTTAAGGAGCACCTCCTAAGACCCTGATTGGATCAGAAACATGCCGAACCCAGAGTGATTCTCTGTTGATGGTTCTCTTTTGAGAGATCACCATTCATAGTTTACGGTATGTTACTCAGTTTGTAGACGGTATAAAGTGTTAGGCTCCCAATACCTCTTCTACTCAAGTTGCTAAGCTGACTGCTCTCGTACGTCTGTACTATAGCAACAGATCAATCATCAAAACTGATTCTCTCCATTACCATAGTAGTACCCATGATTTCTGTATATTGTGGAAGAAAACAAGGTTTATTTAATCTTGGCCTGCACCTTTATATGTAATGACCCCTATGCAGCTGATACATTAGATGCTCCATGTTCCTCTCTGCCCTTGCAGTAGTCAAGTGCAAGGCACATGAAATGCCCATCACTGTTGCCCAAGGGAGCACTCTGGCTGATGAATTAGCCAGGATGTGGCCCTCGACTCCTAATGATATTCTTAATTGTGTTTCAGTAAACCAGTCCCCATCGCAACCTTTTCTAATCTGGTGATATAACATGCTCTATTCCCTGAAAAAGAGAAGTCATACTTGTCTTCTGGAAATTGCAAGTTGAGGAGTGATACCCTAAAGCACAGTCCTGATGGCCACCCGGTAGGACCTCAATCACTTTTAGGTTACCTCGGCTCACTGGCCCACTTAGCCTACACTTGTAAGGCTAGCATGATTGATCTTCTTAAAGATGATTGGTTTGCTCCTTATTTTCCTATTACCATTATTGTAGCCCTTGTCCCATCTGCCTGTGACTCAGCATGGGTCAGGCTATGAAGACTCTCCCACACACCCAGCCCATGAAGGCTCTTTTCAGACTATCCAAATATATGTATCCAGCTCTCCAAATGTCTATCCTACGTCTGGTGATAGTGGATGGGTTTACGGGGTGGGTGGAGGCCTATCCCTGTAGAAAGGCAGGTGTCATTACTACGGCAAAAAGTATTCTGATGGAATTCATTCCCTGCTTCATTCTTCCAGTTACATTAGACAGTGATGGGGAAACCCAAGTCACAGGTCAGGTTATTAGAGAAATCTGTCAAGCTCTAAATATCACCCAGAAGCTACACTGTTCCTTTCGCCCCCTTTCCAGTGATAAATCCCTTGTGAAGGATGTTAGATCGGCCTGCTTCCATGTTCTTTCGGATCTTTTATTCACTCAAGCCAGATGACTGGGTTCACACCTGTGCGCATCACGACAAAGTGTGCGTTACAACCCAGGTGGTGGGGGCCATACAAAATTCTCATCTGTAGCAGGTTGCAATCAAGTGTGGAGGTCATTTGTTGTGGACAAATGCTTTCCCGTGCAAGAGGTGTACTTCATGGGCTACTCAACCAGGGTTTTGCATCTAACCACTGCAAAATGTTGATTGCATAATCCAGGAAGCCAAAGGTGGTGTCTGAAGGAGAGGTGAGTGGGAAGTAGTGAGGGTTGGGTCAGAGAGAGGTGGTGGGAGTGGACTGTAAACTGGATGGGTGAGGTAGTGTTAGGCAGAATCCTGTGCAGTGCCCTTAGGGACCACTACACACAATTAAGACCACAGGTGGCAATACAAGCTTTACCTTTGGTACAAGCCTGTACTACTAAGTTATAGTGGTAGCAGTAGCAGAGCAGCCAGGCTTATCTCAAGAGTATATGAGCAGTAGCAGAGATTACACAAAGGGACCACAATTACTGTGGCTCAAGCAAACACTGACTCAAGGTTTCAGGTAAAAAATAGAAGTACATTTATTTTTAAACCATCAGTTATAAACACAACACTTCTATTAAACTTTAAACAAAACTCCACGTTAAATATACTACAACTAACCAATTCCCTTTGCACAGTATGTCTCAAGGTAAGTACCCTGTGTTTGAATGAACCGGTGTATGAACCATACACAATACCGCGGATACGGTTGCGATCACTTTTGGACAATTCGGTCTACTCAATAAACGCGTATCCGTGACATGAAATGCTACCGGGGCAAAAACACACTTAGCACCTGAGATACCCAGAAGGAGTTGGAGGCAAAAATCACAGGCAATATTTAGGTTAGGCAGACAGCATTGAGAAACACTCAGAAACAGGAGTTCGAAAGTCAAAGGGTCGGAGCCAGGGTTAAGTGACAGCAGAGACCTGTTGCCGAAGATCACACTGTTGGACAGTTCATGATTCAGCGTAGCCCAAAAGTACTTTGATATTGTCATTGTTCGGAAGCAAAAGTTATAAGGAGGAGGGAAGACAAGGGCGAGCCCTGAGGATGAAGAAAAGGGATTCACCCAGTTTCCTCAAGTAGAGCACAGTACCTTATTCCAATGATGCAGCTGGTGCCCTGGCAGTTGTTCCTGTTGCTTTCCCACAGACCCACGATTCCTGGAGCTTCGTTGTGAAGGAGGACGTCTGAAGGGGGTCTGCACCACACAGGGATGAAGCTGGCAGCAGCGACTACGAATGAAAGGTGCGCTCCTTAAACAACAGTAGGAGAGACTCGGCAGGTGGCTATCTGGACCACTACAGCAGTGTGCAGCGATTTCAACCACGGCAGAGATCTCTGGCTGAAGAAGATGAGCTGGTTAGCCCCACCAAGCTCAAGGGAAGAAGACTCCGGATTGGATCTCCTCTTAGTCGTTGAAGGGTAGATAGCTCAAGACTACAGCAGGGCTTCACCGGAACAGGGTAGTTGCAGCAGCCGTCTTTCTCTCTGCTTCTCTTTGGTTCCTTGTAGTTCCAGAGGTGACTCTGACTTCTAGCACAAGAGATCTGCCTTTTATGCGCAAAACCCCCATTCACACAGCCTGGCTGTCAATCATGCAGCATGGGGGTTGTCCAGCCAGGACAACCACCTCAGCCAATCATGGCAAAGTGCGACTTGGGTTTCCTATGATACCCTGTGCAGGGGGTGACTACACCCCTCCCTCACATTCAGCCCACCTATACACCCAGAAGCCTTGAGGAGGGCTCTCTGCAGAAGCCCGCCAAAAGACGGTGAACAAAGAAGGCGAACCTAGTTTGCCTTGCAAAGTAAAACACAAGAAGGACTTTAACAAAAAGAAATGCCGAATAAACCCAACCGGAGCTAAAAGAAAGACGATTGGGTCAGGCGGGTTTATGTTCGAGGCTAATATAATAGCCAAGAACAGTACCATGTTTATCTAATATAATCGCGGTAGAAAAGTTTGGGTAGATGCCACTGCCACCAGCCAAGTCTAAATGCTAAAAGAGCGAAGCAATGCTCAGGGAGGTACAGCCCGAAAAGGGGTACAGATTAGCCCTTTCCAGTACTCCATGTAAGATGGGGTGTACTGGGTCTGTGGTAAAAATGACTATGTAAAGTAAATGGCAACTTTACCTTTCTCTGGGGGACAGTAGTGAGCCCCAGCGAAATGGAGTCAGAGGGAAGTCTTAAAGACAACCCTGGGTTACTACACTGAAGGTGCGGTGTAACCCATACAAGAACAGGGGCACCTGGAGTGGTGTGCTCCAGTGCCCAAGATCACACAATGAGTAAAAACACATAGGCCAAAACACATGTAAGAGTGGAAAAAGGATGTACACTCGTACCAGGTGGAAAAAATAAACTCCAGAAATCCAGCAAAGCTGCTGGGGGACTCACTATGTGAGGGAAATTAGCCCCAGAAGGAGAATTCTCCCTAACAGGTAGCAGTGGGGTCGTTCCCTGGGTGTCCCTGGAAAATGACTGAGGGGAAACTAATGGGGCGTCAGGGGGTGTCCCCTAGAAAATACATGTTAGAAAAGGGAGGTGGGAGTGGGGACAGAGGAATATCCATTTCAAATGGATTGTGTCCTCCAACGTATTCCTCATCTTTGACATGTAATGTCCAGCTTCAGCTGCTTCGGAATTCTTTTTCGCCAGAGGGCGATGTGCATTGATGGTGTCGTGTCGATGATCCTCGAAGGCCTCCATCGAGGGTGACGTCATTGGAGGATATATGTAGCACGCACGGTGCCTGTTGGCTTCAGTTCTGTTTTTCCTCAAACAGCGCTTGCTTCGTGTGAAACTCGGCGAGCCTCATAACTGTGAAGTTTGTTAATTCGTGCAATTTTCTTTGAAAGCTCGATGATTGTCATCTTCATCTACACCGTTGACACTCAAGTCAGGGTTTAAAAAATGCAGGGATTGCAGGTCGAAGATGCCCCTAATCGACCCGCATCGAATCTGCCTGTGGTGCTTTGGGGGGGGACCACGACACTACCGTTTGCTCCTAGTGTACGTTCATGACAAGCCCTGACCTGCTAGGCCTTCGACCGATTATTCGATAGGCAACTCTCCTCGGAGGAAGAAGGACAAGCGTTCCACGTCTAGGAGTGGTTCCCGCCACTCGTCATCTTTGAAGAAGTCGAAGAGAAGGCACCAACGGTCACCTTCGTCGACCTCTTCGTCTGATGGTTCCATCGTAAGGGTCGAGTGCCCCTCGAAAAAGTGTACCCCAGCAGAATCTGAAGCTTTCCATGTGGAAATGCTAAAAATATTTGAGAAACAAAGCCGTGCTCCGACTGAGCCATATAAGTAAGCCATAAAGGAGAGATCTAGACCTAAAACTTGCACGCCCTCAAGCCCGGCTAAAAGGCATGATACTCGTCGAGAGCCCTCAAGGCCTTGATCTGAGAAATCGAAGGATCACTCGAGACATGGGGAGAGGTCGAGGTCCTTGACGACTTTTTTTTATAAAGAAGCCTCAGAAAAATCCACCGGGGAAACAATCTGAGGATTCCAGATCCAGTACTTGTGCAGGAAATTTTAACCCTGCTAGAGAAAGGCGCTATATAGCCATTGCCTGTGGTGGAGAGGAACAAGGGTTGGCATTCCCCATATTTTTTTATCCCCAAAAAGGACGGGAGACTGAGACCCATCTTGGACTTGAGATACTTGAACAAGTTCCTCAGGAAGGACAAGTTCAAGATGGTCACTATTTCTCAGATCCTTCAGGCCCTCCAACTTCCGGATTGGTTGGTGTCATTGGACCTTCAGTATGCTTATTTTCATGTGCCAATACATCTCAAGCACAGAAAATACCGGAGGTTCACAATTGGCGGCTCGCACTGTCAATTTCAAGCCCTGCCATTCGGGCTGACCTCCGTCCGAGGGGTTTCACCAAACTGATGGCTGTGGTGGCAGCAAGTCTAAGGAGAGGAGGATTCACGTCTTCCCCTCCGTGGACGATTGGCTGGTCAGGGCACCTTCTCTCGAACAAGCACCGGGATCATCCCAATGCTACCTGCCACTCTTTTCACAGACTGGGCTTCTCCCTCAATTACAAAAAGTCCCATATAACACCTTCCCAAAAGCTCCAATACATCGGAGCTGCGATAGATACATCCTCGGGAAAGAGCTTGCCACCTGAGGTGAGGGCTCATGAAATTTTTCAGATAGTAACCAAATTTGAGTGCCCAAAGTCTTCCGGCCTTTGATTTTTTGAGGTTGCTTGGTCTCATGGCATCCTTCATTTTTGTGGTGCCAGAGGCCCGCCTGAGAATGAGATCCCTTTAATGGGCTCTCGGAACACAATGGTCCCAATTCTCAGGAAAGATGTCGGACCGACTTCAGATTCCAGCCAGAGTCTCACAGGATCTTCTTTGGTGGGCCTGCTAGGAAAACATTCTGAAGTGAGAACCTTTTTGGAAACCATGGGCGGAGATTACAGTAGTGACAGACTCCTCACTCATGGGGTGGGGAGCCCACGCCATCGATCTGACAGTCAGCGGTCGTTGGTTTCCATCGGAGTCCAAACTACATATCAATCTTTTGGAGCTGAGGGCAATCAGACTAGCGCTGAAGGCCTTCCTGCCCTCTGTACGGGGAAAGAATGTCCTAATAATGAGGGGCAATACAGTGGCATGTACTACCTCAACAAGAGAGGAGGTGTAAGGTCACTAACACTGTGCAGAGAGGCAATGCAGCTCTTGTATTGGGCAATTTAAGAAGGGATCTCCATATTAGTAGTTCACCTAGCTGGGGAGGAAAACACGGCGGCGTATGATCTGAGCAGGCAGAGCACAGTCTCTCACTAGTGGGAACTAGCTCAGGAATTCCTTCAAGAGATCCTCGCCCTTTGGGGGACCCCTCAGGTGGATCTTTTCACGACCAGTGTGAACCGGAAGTGCGAGCAGTACTGTTCAAGGGAATTTCCTTCGAGAGGAGCTCTTGGAGACGCGTTTGTGGTGGACTGGAAGTTTCCACTACTGTACACGTTTCCTCCAGTCCTGCCATTCCTCTTGTGATCAGAAGATTGACAAGATTCAGGATACACATGATCCTAATTGCCCTGGATTGGGCAAGGAGAACGTGGTACTGGGACCTTCTGGACGTGTCCCTCTGTCCTCCGATACACCTTCCACAAAGAGAGGACCTTCTCATGCAAGAGGAGGTTGGGTTCTCCATCCAGAAGTCATGACTCTCAACCTTCACGCTTGGTTTCTGGCAGGCTGAGATACAAGGATTGGGACCTCCCGGATGAAGTAATGGAAGTGTTGCTTTCGGCCAGAAGGCCAGCAACAAAATCTCTGTACCGTTGCCATTGGAATATGTGCAACTGGTGCAGAGAAAAGAATGTTGATCCTTTTCAGTGTAAAACTCTGGATGGTTTATCCTTTTTGCTTTCATTAGCAAATAAGGGCCTTCAGGTTGGCATCATTAAGGGCTACTTGGCAGTGCTGTTGATCTTTAAGCCCTCATCAGAAGAATGTTCTTATTTCAAGATCCCTCTGGTGATTCAATTTCTAAAAGGGCTCACTGATGTGTTCCTTCCATCTCCTTTTCAGGTTCCGGTTTGGGACCTTAACCTGGTTTTGAAATATCTGATGTGTGCTCCATTTGAACCTTTGCACACATGTCCTTTAAGGTTGTTAACCTTTAAGACAATTCTATTGGTGGGTCTAACATCAGCCCGTAGAGTGAGCGAGTTGCAGGTGCTTTCATCCAAGCCATCCTTTATCATGTTACACAATGATAAGGTTGTTTTTAAGGTTAAAACCCTCCTTCTTACCAAAGGTAGTTTCGGACTTTCATTTAAGTCAGAAAATTGTTCTGCCATCCTTCTATCCTCCTCATCCTGGTAAGGAAGAGGAAAGGCTTCATAGGCTGGACCCAAGGAGTGTGTTATGTTTTACATCTGCAGAATGTCAAAGTTGAGAGTGGGCGACCAGCTTTTTATAGGATACACAGGACACAGATTAGGCCAAGTTATTTCCAAACAGACCTTGTCTAGATGGATCATTCTTACCATATCTGAATGCTACAGGCTAAGACCTTCCTGAAGGTTTGCGTGCTCATTCCACCAGGGGCATGGCTACATCTACAGCCCTTCAAACAGGCATTCCTATTACCAATATCTGTGATGCTGCAACGTGGTCATCAATACACACTTTTACAAAGCATTATTCTCTGGATGCTTCCCATTCTCAAGAGGTTGCTTTTGGAAAGGCAATACTTTACTCTGGCCTGGAAAATCCTTAATATATAAATTCTACGCCCTCCTCCAATCATAAATACTGCTTTGGAAGTCTGTCAAAGATGAGGAATACGTTGGAGAACACAATCCATTTGAAGAACAAGTTACTTACCGCTGGTAAGGTTCTTTCCACTGGATGTTCCTCCAACAAATTCCTCATCGCCCTCCCAACCTACCGCTCTGTAGAATTGCCCATTCTATTACAGCTTCCGACCCAAACAAGGCTGAGTACTCTCATGCCTTTAATTATGGGCATCTTGGCTACACAAGGAGGGGAAAAACAGACCTGAGGCCATCGGGCGCCGCACATGCTACATATATCCTCAAATGATGTCACCCTCGAGGGACAGTGACTCGCCGACATCGTTGCACAATGCCCTCTGCTGAAAATGTTTTCTGAAGCTGCACATTACATGTCAAAAATGAGGAATACGTTGGAGGAACATCCAGTCGAAAGAACGTTACCAGGGGTAAGTAACTTGTTTTTCTGGATTTATGTTGCAGAAGGAACAGTTCTATGAGAGTTTCAAAATGTTTGAATTCAAAGAGTACGTACAATTGTGCCAAAAATGGTTCTTCCTTCTCCTGAAGCTCATGTGCTACAGATAATTGGTCTCATTACGAGGCTGGCAGTAGCCAAGCCTGTAATACAGGCACGGCTGCCTCTGGTATTTTTCTTTTTTTGGAACCCAGAAATGGGCAATTACTGGGTCATTACAGCCTTGCTGGAACCAGTATTTGCCCATTCCTGGGCGCCAGAAAATATTCTTCCCCCATTCCCATTGAGCCCCATAGGGGCTCAATGGGAATGGGGAAGCCGGATGCACCGGCACCGTTAACAACGGACAGGCCTGGCAGCCACAATGGCCGCCGCAAGCAGAACTCGTAGTTTGCCAGTCCGTGAACTACAGTACCAGCAAGCTTACCAGTACCGTAGTTCCCAGACCGGCAAACTTATAATGAGGCCCAATGTCTCTGGAATGCTCACTGTCAAACATACCTGCTAGAGTGGCTGCTCTACATCACTCATCCACTGATCCTACAGCAGTGATCACTTCTTTGTTGATTGATGTAGATTTTGAGTTTTCAGCAGTGGCGCCATATCCAACTTCAGCTGATGCCTCTGCCTCATATCCAGTGAGTTCACACAGTGATGTGCCCTCCTGCTGCTCGAGGCGAAAGGACAACGGCCTTGTACAGGTACAATGACTGCCCCTGCCCTATAGGTGATCAGCTTGCTTGAATTTTGCAATTTCAAAGTATGACTGCAAGAAGAAGCTGCAAAGAGCATCTCATGCTGTTTCGACATACCTTTGTACAAGATCGAGCATGGAGTGCATCTGCTGGTTGTTGGAATCCTGGTGAGTTTGGGAAGTTTCTTAAAATGCAGGCAGATAATGGATCCCCACTTATGTAACGGCTACTATTTGTGCGTAGCTCTGTTTTTTCTCATGATGGTGGGGATGTATGCTGCAGAAGAACTTGGTCAATAAATTATTCCTAAACTCGATTGCACACATGCACATAGGCTGAGCTTGTACCACAATGTGACTTTCATCTCATTGTTATGCTCCTAGTACTGAATGTAGACTCTCAGCACTACATGCCACAAGCCTGTAGACACTGCTGTACACCCATGGATGGAAAGCAACAGCTTTCGCCACGCGACTTCCCATTACACCTGTATCAAGAACATAGCTTGCTTTTGAATATGTGCACAGCCTCACCATGGCAATGATTCTGGCTTTCCAATGGCATCGTTTGCCTTTGTTTTGGTGGGGTGGTGGCATCTGCAATGAATTGAGAGTTGTTTCTGAGTCACTGTTCGTAAGCTTGAAAAGGTCTTGGATTTCATTTGGGTTTAGCAGACCTCTGTACAATCCCCCACTTTCTTAGTTAAGGATATCAGGTTGTCCACTGCCCCAGAAGGTCTCTGTTATATAACTTGAGGCACACTGTTTATGGTTGTTATTGTTTGTAGCAGATAGGGTATGTCTACATTTACTGTCACTATAATTGGTGTCATTTTCATCTTCAAACAACTGTTCTCCCTTATTGGGTTGTTACGCCACATATCATGGTGCTTACTTTATTTGTGGAACGCCCTCTTGCAATAAATTGGTCATTTTCTTGTTACATGGAGTATGTCTTAACCCCCATCAGTACTCTGCCAAAGTACTGCCATGACATGAGAGGATCAACGTGGCCGGAGTTTTACTTAGGGTATTGATTCTCTAATACCTGGGACAGTTATCAATCAGCTGGGCGCTGTCCCTATTGTTTGCAATAGTGGCCAATGAGGCCTTTGACACCATGCCCTAATAAACCATGCGTAAGTAACCTTGCTCGCTGTTGTCTTATAAAATTGTATGGTCCTGGGCACTATCTTGACCTTCCAGGGATGAGTATGTGCCTTCATTATTTCTGAATGTTGCACATATGTCCTTGATCATTGCAGCAATGTATCTGACAGTATCTCACCTGTCTGAAATTCTGATGCCACGCTGCACAGAGAAAACACACAGCCTAGTCACTGTGAGGCTGGCTTACTGTGTCGATGAGATCTTTGGGGGCTTCCATAATGCAGGTTAATTCTGGTTTGATTTGCAATTCTAATTGGAGTTTGTTTTTTTCTACTTGTGAAATATGCGCTCCGTTGCACCTGCAGAGGTGTCTGTAACACAATGAAGGTTTAGGAGCAATAAATGTTAATGAAGGTGTCCAAAGGATTGTCCAAAGGGAGTAATTATTCTTCTGATTCAGCGTGTTTGGGTTACGGGAGGCTATTTTAAAAAAGCCTCAAAGTAGGATAATTGAGATAAAAAAAATAATTTGAAGCACCTTATGATGTGAGAACTTGGGCACTTTTATGTAGAAACACACGGCCTGGCTGAGTTGGAATCCATCTTGTACTGATGTATGCAAATGTGTAGAGGAAAACAATCTATTCACTGCATGTTTTATATTCTGCTGTTTTTGCACAATTAAATTGAAGACTGCTACACCACATGAACTCAAGGAGGGCACATACTGGTCATGCCTCCCGATCTTCTTGTTTGAAACAATGGCTTCCAAGTCACGTGATTATTTCCCTGGCTCAGCTGCAAGTTTTAGCTATCCTCTAACTAGATAACCAACCTTGGGCTGCATGTCTGACACACGCTACAAAAGTTGGGTTGATGAGTTTCGTTTTGATGAGATCATAGAAACGTCCATGACTGTGCACTGAAAGCTATATGACCATGAACTGCATAATAGCTTCTTCAATTCGGAGGGATACGGCATACTCTTTTCTGTCATAAGGGTCTCTTTGTTTTTAGGTTTATCTCCTGCAGCACTGTTGAATAAAGATGTCATCCTTGAATCAACCAGACCCAAACTGATCATTGTATTTGATTTACACAGCAATCTTGGCAAACATCTCAGTAATATCAGACATTTTAAAGCAAAAGGGGAGGCAAAAAGCCGTCTGCAGCAGCAAGGAAACACCCGCACCACAGAAACAAAATCTTAGGACCTGCCCCAGTAAAAATCTTCCAGTTGGGAGGAAGGCTTCGGAGCCACATTCTATTGTCACCAAATAGCACAAGGACAATTGGGTACTTAATATTGTACAGAATGGTAACTCCCTAAAGTTTGGAAGCCTTAGTTTATTGCCACAAAGGAACAGTTTTGATACCTTTGCCTGCTGGTGCAGGGAGTAAAGGTGGTTCTTAGAAAATAAAGTGTGATACAAAGAGTTCCAAAAAATGCACCAATGGAAAGTAAGTGCTATTTTTCTGGTTGAGAAGAATGGGGCAGATCTGGAAACTAATACTTGATTTGTGAATTGTAAACAAATATGTGAGGGGGAGTAATTTCAGATGCTGGCACTTAACCGGATATTTCCTCATATGAAAACCTTAGTGGATGCATACAATGGCTTATCAGGATGCACATGTTAACATTCCTGTGGCTGTAAAAAGAAATGTGTTTTAATATATTTGTGTTAATGAATCAACTGGCTGGACTATTGCAACAGCCTCTTTATAAATCTGCCTGCCTCTACTCTCCGCAACTTATCCAGAATAGGACTGTGAGACTTGTCCTTGGCCTCAAGCCCAGGGATCGTATCTCTCCAGGACTGAAATCGCTGCACTGGCTCCCGGTGGCTGCGAGGATTAAGTTCAAAACCCTCTGCATCGTCCACAAGGCCTTCTGGGGCCTCAATACCTTCAAAACTCTCTTCCTAAATACCTTCCTTCTCAAGCTGTTCGCTCATCTGCCTCCAATTCCCTCAGGGTCAGTCGCTTCTCCAAGCAACGAGTTGGTGGTAGATCTCTTCGGCTGGGACCTCCCTCTGGAACAGCCTCCCTGAAACTTGAGGAGAATCATCTTCGGTTCCGTAAGCACCTCAAAACCTTCCTCTTTGCTTCTGCTTTTTCTCCTCCTCTCCCTTGCTGATCTCCTGGCTGACACTGAAACTGCACTGGTTACCTGGCCATTCTCTGATCTCGGGCCCAGGTCCACTCCCCCGCCAGTTGCACTCCTGCACTGCCTTCCTCACAACCCCCGCACTTGGTGATGGTTTTCTGTATCCCTACGGTCCCACTTCCAGCACTTGACACCGGACGTCTGCACTTACCCTTTCACTTGCCACCTGCTGGCCGTACTTTTACTCATTGTTTATTTACTGTCTTATCCCATGTACTGCCCTCTCGCCCTTCCCCCTCCCATGCACTTGCACAATCTGAATGACACCTGGCCTAGTAGGATCATTGTCTGTCTCCCCTCTGTTCCCCCTCCTTTGCCTCGTCGCGCCTTGTAACACTTGTGTGTAGGTGCGTTATAAATGCCATATCATAATTACCATTGTTGAGCCTTAAATCGCCCATGAGTGCTCTCAAGGTTCATGCATGGCTAGCTGCCCACTTGAGAATCTGTATAACTGTACGACAATGACTGACTCATCGAGCCTAATGCAGTACTAAAATCAAGTCAAAGCTTCTAAATGACAGCATAGGTTCTGACTATTTTTGATCCACATGTAAAACTTGAAGAAATCCATTCCTCAACCGACACAAGCAATACATTTTCTCTGAGCGACATTGGACACTTTGGCAGAGAAAACATTTGATGTCGTACAGAAATGTCAGTCCCTGAGGTCCTTAAACTATGCAACTCAAAAATCAATATTCACCTTCATAGGAGCAATAGCCTCTTATCTATGCATTGTCCCGCATGCATGGCTGCTCAAGAGACTACTAAAGAGTTTGCGAATGTTAAGTCTTCACAGAAGACTTGTGACTGGCCAACCCATTTCTCAAACCCAACAAGTTCAAGGACAAGAATATCCTTCAAGGAATTAATTTCCAAACACCCCAGGCACAACAATTGATTGTCAAGGGCCAGACAAGATTTTCTGGTGCCCAGAAGAATCGTATGCTTTTTTCCAGACTGCACCCCTTCTAACAGACTCAATACAAGGGCTGAGGAGAGGAGGCCAGTGAAAAGACAGAAATATGAGGATACTGCTTCTCCCATGCTGCAAAAGGAAAAACACAGGATTACGTTTTTGAGGCACTCCAGCACCCTCGTTCTTCCCCTTTCCTACCTTAGAGAAGTTGTGGGCAGATGGAAAACCTATGTACATCCCATCTACCACCAAAATTACCTGAGTGCATAGACCAGATGAACGCCTTGTGCCAAGTCCGTTCACCAGGGGTGGCAGGGAACACAGCCAAATCAAACACAAGTCCGGAAGTACCTAACGCAGACAGAATGAGGGCAGACGCTAAGAATGGAAGGAATCAACAACAAGGGGGAAATCCAAATAGGAGTAAATGCTTCAATCCAATGCCAAAAGGCTGCAGTTCGGTTTAAGCAGCCCACCAAGCATAGTGCCAATAGGGTAATCCAGCAGAGTAATCAAGTGTGAGCTGGGTCAAAACCTGGAGGTAAAAACAGCAAAGGGTCCCAAACCAATGAGGGACAATCTAAGCACAGAGTCAGGAGAAGTAAGCCAAAGAATCATAGCCAGGAAATCCACAAAGCAGAACTGTCGAGCAGTGGAACAATGTAACACGGTTTGCCAGGGTTTAACACCATTTAACAATGAGCTGTCGGTACTCAGGCGTTTTCTTTCCATGTTGGCGGTTCCTCCATGTGTTCTGTGACCAGATTGGTCGCCGGGACGTGTAGTGAAGGTGTCCCTGGGCTCCCAATCTCCTTGGAAACGTCCAGCTATGCTGGCTGCCGAATTCATGAGTCAGCAGGATGTGACACTAATGCATCAATGAAAGGTTGGGGTGCAAAATTGATTCACTTGACCCTCCAAAGGAGCATAGTCTGAAATTGAACTATCACGTAAACATTCAAGTGCTGAGAACAGGTAATCCGACTTTGAAGGCTTTCCTGTCATCAGTACTATGAGTGGGTCCTAAACAATTATTTTAAATGAAGAAGACCACACATGGGCTTGTTAGAGATCTCTGAAAATGCAAATGCCTGGATTCACCTCCAAGTATCGGGAGACAAGACACATGGAGAATGCCCTTTTGATCAACTCCTCAGGAGGTTTTCTATACATATTCCCTCCAGTTTGTCTCATACCAAAAGTAATTCTAAGATGGAGACAATCCAAAACAATGTGATAGGAAGTTATGTCTGTGATGGCACTCTGACCAGTGTTCAGCCATCACAGCTTTCATTGCTGAACTTAGCGGTCTTGCTCTTGAGGACCATCAGCATGTTTGTTTGACTCACAAAAGTACATGACTGTTCTGCAGGGAGGCAGTCTAGGAGACCATGAGCCTCATTACGAGTCAGGCGGCCACGGAATGAACCGTCCGGTAAGGGTCCGGGCCCGTTCATTCCAGGCCGCCCTATTCCAAGGTCTGCAGCGGGACCCGCTAAGGACGTCTGGTCTGACCAGACGTCCTTAGTGGGATCCGCTAGCAGTAGAGTTATCAACAGGCCCGTTGTTAGCACCCTCCCCATTCCCATTGAGCCCTATCAGGGCTGAAATGCGAATGAGGAAGTACCGGGCCCTCCAAGGTCGGAATGGCCCAGTAAATCCCCTTTCGCAGGAACCGGGCCTGGAACCCGGTATGGAGGCAGCCATGCCCTTACTAAGGGCATGGCTGCCGGGCCTGGAACCCGGTATGGAGGCAGCCATGCCCTTATTAAGGGCATGGCTGCCTCCATACTCGTAATCAGGCCCCATGTATGCATTTAAATGGAAGAGATTCATCCTCTGGCCTCTGGGGGTGCTGATTTTACTTCTTGGAAGAATATTGGTGAATCCTTATTTTTTTCTTTTATCTGTTCACTCAGGTTTGGAATTTCCCTCCATTAAAGTTCATTTATCTGCTATTAAGGCCTAATGAAAATATCATACTCTGGAATCTTTCTTTTCCTTTGCACTGATTTGATTTCTTAGGAGTATTGGAGAAAATGTACTCTTTAGTCAGAGGCCCTTTCACCTTCCTTGTAACGCGGTGTTGTCCAGTTACACTTGTAGGAAACAGGAGTAAACATTTTCAAGTTCCAAGCTATTATCCAGCCATAAAAAGTCACTTGCCACCTCAATGCTAGATATACACACAGCACACCATTTATTGCTTGACAAAAGTCAATTTTTACTAGCCAATAGCTAGTGGGGAGTGCACATTTTGGGCCTTGGTTCAAATATATACTTTGGGTTTAACAAACCACATAGTAAAAAAGTGTATGTATAAAACAGTAAAGGAGAACGGCAGAGCCTTTCCACTCCTTAGTTAAAGGTATGAATATTCTCTAGCATTGGATCTTTCATAGATTCCCATGCTGTATGAAAATTCCCTGTTGTCAGGCAGGGAATACTCAGTAACAAAGAGCAGTTTATTTTTAAAACTGAAACTTTAGTCACTTTAGTACGCTAGTTTAGTAATCTTTTGGTCATATTGCCCACAGTCAATAGAAAGGGCTCCCTTAGCTCCACCCCTGGAGGCCATCTTCAGATGGTTTACCACACATTATTTGTTGGGAGTCCTCAGAAATATCTCTCATAATAATTTGATGTTGGCTTCTGATTTTTCTACAAGTTTCCTTGTTTTAATGACGTTTGTTGAATCCCTGGCTCTTTGACATCTGGGGTTGCTCATTTTCTTATGGCAGTTGCCCTGTTGGAGCAGATTCTCATCTTCGACCATGAGGCCTACATCCAGCCATGGCTGAGTCCAAGAGTAAGAGTCTTTTCAAGGCCTGTGCAAGGTGCAGCCTCAAGAATGTGTACATGGAAGACCTCCATGTTGATTACCTCTACTGCCTGTACCCAGCACACAACATCCAAGACAGTTCCATCTGCCAGTCGTTTTCAAATAAAACGCTGCAAGACTATCACTGGAGGGTAGTGGCGTGGCTCGATGAGGCTGGGGGAGAAGGGGCCTCTGACTCGGCCTCAGTCTAGATTGATGCCTCAGGCACAGCAGAGCTGTCCAGAGTACTCCCTCATCCAAGAGGTCGAGATTGCATGAAGATACTTCCCATGGTAGGAAATGTTGGAAGACCCAGTCAAAGGAGGCCTTGACGTTGGCTTGAGCGATAGCCTCAATGTCCGCTTCGCATCTTCAATCGAAGAAACACTCTTTGTCGACAGCATCAGCGACCAAACAAGGCAAGTAGTCCACTGCTCCGATGGCCCAAGGAAAATCATCATTGACCAGCCAGGGAGCCAAGTGTTCATCCTCGGCTCTGTCTATAGGTCAAGCCAAGTCCTCTGAATGTTATGCCTCAAAAAACCTATGGGGCATGTACCTGGTCACTCTACTCGAGAAAGAACCTCTTCTTAATTATTGAATACTAATAAGGGAAGTATTACTTCATTTGAGTCACAATTTCAAAAAAACAGAAAAACACTTTGTACATGTCTTTTTCACAGTCAATTGTATTCTTAGTTCATACAATATTTTTAACAACCTGAAATACAGCATTCATTTAAACAGAATTGTTTTTCATACTAGACTTTTCATCAAATAAAAGAGCAACTAATCTTGGCAATAAAATAATATCATTCAGAAAGAATATAGCAAATTTTAGTACCAATTCAACCAAAAAGTTTTTTTTTTACACAATCACAAACACATGTTAATCCACTACGCATTTCGGGGTTATCTTGACCCCTTCTTCAGGTGTTGATGTGATTTGTATTATTTTCCTTATTTCCTAAAACACATTTCAAAGAAAACAAAGATTTGTACTAGATTTGTCTCTGTAGCATAGTGAACACCAATATATCTTGAAAAAAATGTTTTGACATTCTAAATGTGAATTTCACTGACCTTGAAAGTATCCAGGGTCTATATAGCCATCACTGACTCTCGTGTAACTTCTGATTCTTGACACTGGTTGAAATCATGTATGGATAATTGATGGTAGACTGATATTGTAACCAGCCTCAATGGTCCTGTCCCAGTGGTCAAACAAAATGTTGCACCCACTCTGAAAAAGAATAATCCCATTACCAGATTGTCAAAACCCACACTCAATACTGCATCCCTGCACCCAGCACTCACTAGATCAAAAAGCTAAAGTGAATGCCTCCAGGAAAACTTACCTACAACTCAAGACTTTCCAAAACGCAACGCGGGAACAGCAAAACGGCTGCAAACACAGCCTTCCGTCCCGCAGTGCGTTTTTATTTTTTTTATTTCAATGTGTCACGTGATCGTATCCCTGATCACGTGACCCGGACACGTTCATTTCATGAAGGACAATCGCCTCAATTTCTCTGTCCCAACGTGGTACATCTAACACAAGAACACCACGTTTGGTGTTTTCATTATTATTGCAGCTATAGCTCAAAGAAGGCTAGATGTGTATTGAAGGAGACCACGTGATCACGGCGTGTCTTGTTACAGACACATCACGTGATCACTTTGTGATCACGTGATGTCGTGTCTGTAACAAGACACACAGTCAAGGGATTTCCGTGCCGTCATTTCTTGTTGCAGCTATACATACTGTTAAAGTTAAGTATAAAAGCCGATATTGAGATATACTGCTAATGAGATCTAATCCAAATACTCAGTTTTGGGAGATCGCGTATTGAACGCCAACTCATCTTATTACGTTCACGGACAAACTCTTCCTGATTTGTATCATGGTAGGTTAAGTAAATATTCTATCGGGTATGATACTCACTAAGGAGTACCATGCCCTAATTAAGGGTAGATCATATAGTAAATATAAACCAAATCAGCTCTAATCTGTAAACAGATAGACTGGTTGCAACTACCTGGGTATTAATCCTTGATCATCTAAATAAGGGTATACGAGTATGTTATGATTCCAAACCAAAGTGGCCAAATCCACTAAGGTGTAATGAAAGCCAAAATTCATTCAGATACCATGGGCGTTCACCATGCAATCAGAAACAAGTGTAACCATTTCAACTTATATTCAATAACACAGCATTCCCTCATTCTACTAATTAACATATCCTCAAGTGAGTCGAAGCACAATTTAGGATTACAACAGTTCTATGTACACTTTGTGCCCAAAGGGCGAGTCCAGAGACAAACAAAAAAAGCAGTTTTTCTGACAACTATCAATTCAAAGTCATATCAAATAAAACAAGTCAGATCAAAATCATTGTTCATGCCCTTTGGCTCAAGGGCATCTAGCCGCTCAATCCACTCAACCTCTTTTTGTCTTAATAACGTGTGTATATCAACACCTCTTTTGGAACATTTTACTTGCTCTAAGATCACAAATTTCATCTGGGCTACTGAGTGCTTACATTTTTTGAAATGTTGTGCCAACGGTAAGTGGACTGAGCACAATCGGATGTTGGATTTGTGCTCAATCCACCTCAATTTAACTTTTCTTGTTAATCCTACGTAAAATAACCCACATGGGCATTTGATTCCATAGATAAAATTACTTGTGTTGCATGTGCTAGTATGCCTTAAAGGGATCTTTTTGCCAGTATAGGGATGGCTAATGCTTGAACCTTTAATCACATTGTGACCATGCTGACAATTGTTACAGGGCAGAGTGCCCTTAAATAAGTTGGAACCGGCAGTCAGTATTTGGTAGTCAGCTCGGACCACAAAATCTCTAATTGATTTGCTCTTTCTATATGCAAATGTCGGTTCCCTTTCAAACAAGTGTGTTAACAAAGGATCAATTTTTAGCATTTGCCAATTTCTTTTAATTATTTTCTTGATTTTATAACTCTGTTGAGAGTATGTTGTGACATACACCATAGCTTCCGAATCCCCCTTAGGTGATCGCTCCAATGTGTTAGCTCTCGGAACTGCTGAGGCCTTTGTTAAGGCAGCTTCTAATGTGTTTGTTGCGTAACCTCTTTTAGAAAATGTGTCTTTTCAATTTGTTGCATTGAGTCTCAAACTCCGATGGCTCTGAAATCAATCTACGATACCTTAAGAACTTGCTGTAGGGTATACTTTGAATCGTGGTAGATGGATGAAAGATAGATGCCATCAATGTGCTGTTTCTGTCCGTGGGTTTGTTGTAAATGGTCGTATGCAGATGGTTGTTTTTAATGTAAATTTCCAGGTCTAAAAACTGGATCCGATTTTTATTGGTCTGAGTCGTAAACTGAATTCTTGGTGCCAACTGATTCATATACTCAAAGAATTGAAGAAGACTTTGGTGAGAACCTCTCCAAATGCCGAAAATGTCATCTATGAATCTCATGAAGCTTCTTAGGTGGGGTTGATATTCTGGATTGTTAAGAACCATTGTTTGTTCTAAGTAAGCCATATAAGTATTGTCAAATCCGGGTGCCATAGCGGCCCCCATCAATGTTCCTGCAATCTGGATAAAGTATCTATTTTCAAAACGAAAAAAAAATGTTATTTAAAACCAATTTCAATACATTCAATATGCACAGGTTGTTTGCCTTGCATTCTTGTGATGACAGCAGTAACCACTCCATTGCCTCAATTCCTGCTTCATGTGATGTTCGTGTACCAACTACAGACATCCATAGTGAAAAAGATGTCAGTTATATCCTCAAATTCAAGGTCTTTGATCTTTAATAAGAAATCTG